>NW_005054310.1:3273798-3333533 GCF_000277835.1 Geospiza fortis | reverse complement strand
CCGAGAATGACTAAGCAGGAACATCAGTTCTCAAAAACAACAACCCCCACAAAAGATCTGGTATTATATATGGCACAAATTTGACAAATCTTTACATGTCTCCGAACAGCATAGAAACCCATCAAGAAGGCACTGTTTACAATACTTGAATATCTGCTAAATTTTCTGTGATTTGCGGGTACTCCTGAAATAAAAATAATTAAAACTTAGAGAGGTACAGAATTTTTGTTACACATTATTTACACAAACAATGGTAATAGCTAAAAATAACAGCTTTTAAGAAACTGACATACAAGTCTGTTTCATAAACATGAATCTAGGAAGAAAAAAAATTGCCAAAGGCACACAAGGGCAGCAAACAACAAACAAAAAAGAAGAAACCACAACCATTACATTTTACAAGACAACCTTGCAAATAATTTGTGAGATTTCATAAGTGGGAGGAAGGACATGAAAACCAGAGTATACACCCTCATCAAGTGATATCAACTATTTAAAAGGAATCAACACATGAAATTCAAGAAACATCATCTACTGAAAATGGTACTTGTTGTATTTCACATGGCATATTTACTTTTTCTTAGCTTAGGTTATCTGTACCCAATTAGGCAACCTGTACCTAAATGGCAAATTAAAGGCATAGAATGCATCTGAAAACAAACAAACCAACCCAACAAAACCACATGGCAAATTCTGCAGATATTTCCTGTACAAGGAAAAAAACCCAAACAAAACAGGAATTGGAAATCAAGTGTGAAAACAAGTGCTGTTATAAACTTTAAAACCTAGAAGGCCACAGCCCTCAAGCATCTGCAAACTGTACAATCAATTTTTATATATGTGCAGAGCTCAGTCTTAAGCAGGTAGTAGTCAAGATCTGCTGTACATCATGGCTAAAGAGGACAATGGCGACGCGCTAAAAAAAGGATCCATACATGTCTGTGACCAACTGTACAGTAAAAAATAGGGAAGAAGTTTCTTTGTTCTATTCAAATGAGGGAATATACAAAATCCAGCAAAATAAGAATTACTAGGTTTTCACTGTACTTTTCAGAATTTATCTAATCATAAAGTCTTGCAGAAGTCTGCAATTTTACTTTTCAAGAAGTTTCATCACATATCCTTTACCTTTCCAGTTCATCACTAAAACCACTTTTTCAACAGAATTCAACTCTAAAAAATAAGTTGAAAAGGAAAATAAGCATAAGGATTTTGTTTTGCTCTGTTCAAGTCTTTCACTCATCTTGAGCTAAGCATGAACTTCAGCTATGGATTATCTTTTTCGTCTGACATTGCCCAACACTGCCAGCCAGCCAGCTGGCTGGGTCAAATCCAGTCACTACCACGTGGTCCATGTAAAAATGCATGCAAACTGTGTTATTCACTGCTCTTGAATAGAAGTGATTGAAAAAATCAGCATGAAAAGGCAGAAGGACATTTCTATTTACAAGGAGATAAAAGCTTGAAACTATCAGTCAAGAGTTTCAGCACCACAAATTTAGCAGAATATTATTTTAGGGGATTGAAGTTATTGCCCAAATCTCACTCATTGGATTATTCTCACATTCAGAGTATGTTTAAAGGCTTGTAATGGATCTTAAGACAGGTGAAGCTTTGACATCTGAATGCAATACTGAACAGCCAAATTCCAGGCTAAGAATGTTAAAGTGAATGCCGTAATACTCTGCTTTCTTAATGCCATTTCATACATGAGTAACTTCAGTTTTCATTTAGAGACTGAGGCATTTGTAATTCCTTTGTTTGTTTATGAAGGGACTTTCTATGTTCACAAATTTTGCCCCTGTTAAATCAGCTGTAGATTTAATAGAAGTCCAACCAGGTTTGGTCTTGCCCACGGCTACAAGATCTGGTTAACATAACACGTTCCAGAAAAATTGTTCAAGACCAGACCATGCTAATGTGAAGCTGTATGAAATATGCTGAAGTTCACTGCTTACACAATAGACTTTTACACAGCTGAGGCCCACAGAAGAGGAAAGGTAAAAGAGAAGGGGAGGTGCATGGAAGTGTCAGCCACAGAAATATATAAGCTGGACAGATAAACGAGTAAACAGTATTTTTGCTAAATACTAGTGAGACTGATGCAGAACAGAAAGGCAGATCACCTGGAAGTCAGGCAGGCTGCCCAAGGCAGAGGCATAACCTGGCCATGGCAAAAAGCCAAGCATGACTTTCAAACTGTTCCTCTGCCCAGGATGGATTTGATTCCTGAGAGGATCCTCTGAAAACAAACTTGGCTGTCCTTCACATTGTGCCACTCATCCTCCTGTTGTCTCACCTGGGGTCCTGAAAATACTTTTTCATTTCTACAGCCCCTTTTTGCCTTGGTATGCTTGACTGGCACAGGGAACTCACCAGATAAATACCAGCACTACATTTTTTGCTGGAATTATACAAATTCTATACATGCATATATTTCTTCAAATAAAAAATGTCAGAAACCTTGGTTTTGAATTTAAACTTAAGCTTTGCATGAATTTGTATGGCTACAGCATACTAAGAAGGTGCATCCATGTATTCTGGTAGGTAGTATATACTTGCAGTACAGAGGGATTTCAAACACTTGGATTTTCCTCTTATTTGTTTTGAGATACGTAGTGTTAGCCATCACACAACTTCTGAGCTTTCCCTGTGTAAACACACACATTTTCATTTGCAACTCTGCTCATGACAGTGCCTGAATCCTATTCTACACTGCCTTTTGGAGATTCAGCTCAAGCTACACACTGAGCATACCCCTTGACATTTTGTTTCAAAAATACCCATGAGTCCTGGCATCAGCAGTCTGTCTGCTTACCATGACATGGCCATAAACAAATGTAAATCCAAAGCTGCAGATTTTTCAAGACTTACAAACATACCATAAATCTTTGACATTTGCAATTCATGAGAGAGTAGACCAAAACGGTACCTCCCTGGCTGCTGTACTGTTAAAAATGTGCTCTGTACAGTAGATGTGGGAATGTTTTTAAGATGAATCTTAAGTTTTAAAACTATAAAACAGCTGGCTTACAAGCCTACAGTAATTCAGGATAAAAACCTCATACTTCCAAAACTAGTCAAGAACATTATATTGCAGATTTCCCAAAGACTTTAGCTTTTTACTTGCCATTTCCTAACACACACAATTTTTCCTACAATAATGTATTTGTTTGACCTTAAACAAAAGTTTAGTTCCAAACATCCAATGCCATTTACAAAAGCTGATGGCTACTTCAAAATTTTTTGTTACAAAAATGGTAAGTTTATATATGTAATGAAGTATGCCTGTTTATCATTCTACCATAAAGGAATCATATCCTACCTATGGGGTCTGATCTCAGTGTTGAACTTGATCTATTCTGTGGTGAAGATTCATCAGTGTGATGCAATATAAACACAAGGCTGATGTTGTATGACTGCTAGACAGAGGCACACACCAGAAGCAAGAGTGTACTGGCACTTACACAGTTCTTACTGCAACTGGGCAGACACAAGTATGATTCTGAACCATGAATGCTGAGGCAAAGTTCTGTAAGTTGTTGCTACACAGTTCTTTTACATAATATTGCATCACTTAAAGTCCAGCTTAAAATATGGTCCCCAGTAACAGTTTGATCATTCCAGTTCAAGAAGGCCCTTGTTCACGCTTCTTATTTGAACAAGATATTAATGATAAGCTGTAGCAGAACCATAAGTACAATGAAGACATAGTGCTTAAACTGCAAGGAATGGTAGTCCCAGGGTGATGAATTAGAAGCGACTCTATTTCGTAGCGCCATGATCTCCCTGTAAGATAGAAAACAATATCCTGTAAATTACAGACTAGACAATTTGACATTTTCTATGTTAGGGTTCCCTACAGAAGGCAGCTTTAGAGGAAAACGTTGAAACATCAATGAGCAATCAATATTTGAGAAAAGATACATACCAGCCTCTAAGAGAAAAAAAATCCTACAAGATTACTATTCTCTAAACCATTTTAAAGCATTTTAATTAGTACTACCTCTTAATGTCTTCCTGTGTTTCCTTTATAGACTCAATGGCACTATGTAGTTCACCAAGGTCTGCCCCTTTTTTCCTTATTCTTGTATTATGCTTCATAAGTTGTGCTAGAAGGATACAAAAGCCAGATGTAATTGACTGAAGTGACTGCTGCCATAAAAAGAACAAAGTGCAAATGACAAACTAAACCTGTAACAAAAATGAAGAGAAAATTTTTAACTAGCTTCTATTGAAAACTTTATTTCAGAGTCACCTACACCACAAGAAAGCAACTTAAGTGCTTGAAATATCTTTTAAACGCTCATCAAATCGTTTAGCTTCTGCAAACATTATCAACAACAAAAATCTACCCTCTAGCCACATACTAATCTACAAATTAATTAACCTTCTAAGAAAGAAAACGGTTTATGAAGACCATTCTTTTCCCCTAGATACTAAATATATACAGCACTTAAGCCTACCTACACTGCATTTAAAAAGACAGGAAAATTTGCCATCAAAACCATGAGCCATTCTGCTCCTTTGTTTTCCAGAATATGCTTCACATTGGATAGAACTAAAATATTGTAAAAACATTGTGATAAGAAGAGTATGCATGACACTGAACTCTTCACTTGTCAAATACATTTATTATTTCTGTAAGTAAATGTATCTTTTCGTACCTTCACTCCCAGAGGAATCCTGGTTATCAGGCTCTGGGGATGAGAAACCACACTCTCCTTTCTTCAGACCGGATGGCTTTCGTTTGATTTTTGGAACAGTAACCTAAAATTGATAAATTTATGTGTTATTTTCCAGAGAACCATAACTGTAGCAAAGCAGCACATTCCAACAATGGCAGTTAAAAGCACAATATCTAAGAGAAGTCCAAGTTAAAATTTTTGATGTATTAGCAGTCTGAATTTTGTGCATCTTCCCATTCAAGGGAAAATACACATTAAACTACTGAGCTCAAGTTTGCATATTTTATATTCCTATCCAGTCAAGTAATTTCTACCACTTAGGATGCAACACAGAAGTGAAAGACTTTGTATATTGTGTGTAAACAACATTTTTGTAGGATAATAGCATTTCCTATTAATCCCAATGCTCTAATGATCTTTATACACATAATGTACAATATTTATAAGTTCCTGGATCTTGCATGTGCTGTCAGAACTGGAACATACCATTGGTGTCCGATGTCGAACTTTTGTCTGGATTGCGCCATCTTTTTCAAACTGGATCATATCATTCAAAGGGTCCCATGGTCTGGTACTAGACAAAGTAAATATTATTAACACTATAGCGATTTAAATAAGAAATATTTCCTTTCTCAGAAACTACTCAGTATGAAGAGGCTGAAACTCTCACTATATAGAAATCAGATATGGCATCATGATGTTATCTTCTACTTATGCTCCATTGCTAAACTGCAGGGCCAAGAGAGCTAGAAAATGAACTTCATGTCCAGATCAAACCCCCAGCCAGCTGACAGGAGTACAAACTATTACATTAACCAACAATACCATAATTAATTTTTTTTGCCAAGGATATGTGATTGAATCATGAAAGATTTCCTGCTTCAGATACAGTTGTTATTTTAGAACTACAAGGAAATTAGGGGACTTTAAAAATATTTAGACTGCTTTTTGTTGAGCTTTCTTTTTTCCTTTTAAAAGATGCCTATGAAGGAGAGTTTAAGAATCAGTTACCTCAAACCTGCTTTCATCCCAAAGCAGCTAATGGTAATCAAGACTGGTTTCATGAGACACTAATGAGCTGTGCACAGTTTTCTTGTTCTGATTTTTAAGAGCGCTTTTCCAATTACAGTCTGATACAGAATTTTAAAAAAACCACAACAGTCTAAGACACATAACTCACTGGAGAACAACAAGCAGCCAAAGGAAAACACCAACATCACCAATGATTACAGAGCTTTCCGGACAGAAACTGCAAGTGAGCTGCAGGAAGGATGTTCTGATGCAGAGCTTTAGCTAGAGTACATTAAGCATGGATTTCCTTTTGTGTCCTTCTGCATGCCTTTTAAATAGCTGTAGCTGTTTCAGATGTTGTGAACACAGACCTGCACTTACATCTTAGCTTCAGCTGACTTGAATTAAATGTCATCTGAGGTAACTGGGTTAAGAACTAGGCATTGCTCTCTTCTCTATTTGTAATCCAGATGCCTAAATCCATAATCCAGATACCTTAACAAATGCTCCAGCTCACTGAACACATCTTTCACAGTAAGGGTAGAAGACTGCTTTCTACATGGACCAGGTGGTGAGCCAACATTATATGCTTGAAAGGAGAGAGAGGCTTTTTCCAGGAAATGCTGTCAGTGCAGACTGCTTTCTGGTACATAGCAAAATTTCTGTGACACATCCTTGAACCACAAGGCCTCAAGGACATCGGGAATAACGCAGATTTACAAGATAGGTCTTAAACTCTAAACAGATTTCAAGTACAGTTCTCTTCTTAATGGTTTTGCACAGGGTTCAAGAGTATGGGCAGTCCATTCAGCTGGACTGTTCACAACTCTTCCAACAGGAAGAGGCATCAACAGCACTAGAGGATTCAAACCAAGAAAGGGTGCTTCACTGAGCATTTAGTCTACTTGGGGAACTTCCCTGCTGCAGTTGTGAAAGTCTGCACAAACTTAATAAGAAGCCAATGAAATTCATGGGAAAGGAATTAACTGAGAGTTGTTAAATGCACAGATTACTTGTTTGTTTCCAGGAAAGCTCCAAGTTCCAAATTTGCTGGAGATGTGTAGAGTACTCAGGATTCTTGTACTCTTCCCTGTACATACACTTAGGCTATGACCTCAATGTCACCATTCTTGTACAGAAAGGTAAAGGTCTCCCACATTTAGCCATGGGAATATGCTTCCAGCATCCATGGATTCAAAGTTACTTAACTTTGTGTGTATCATGATTGGCTATTTTACTTTTACAGTCCCTACAACACAGAAGCATGCTAGGTACTGAAAAAAAAATCAGCAGAACACGAGTGCTCTGTGAAAACCATCACTAGTAAAGGGCTAAGCTTCAAGCTGACTTTTGCAACATTGGTGAGGACCCAGAATCCATCCTTCCAGCAGTCAGGGAGACAGCTGCAGCTTCAGCTTCTGACCCAGAGCATCACACAAAGAGATTCACAGACACTCATGTGCAGGACAGATTTGACAGCCAGGCAGAGCCACCTGGTCCCAGCATTAACTATTGCTGTAAAGCTGCTATTCTCAGAGTTATCCTAATATATAACAAATTAAATGGCTCAATCCAACTATGCGTAGGCTTCTCTGATTTTCAGACACTAGATTTTCTGATTTCCAGCTGGTATGCCCATATGTACCATATTTTCCAGTTTGGAAAAATTTGCATAGAGGTCAGTCTAGAGGGATAAAAGGGAGGACAAACCCCAAACTGGCATGCCCCAAAAAATCTAGAGCATAGCACAGCTATGTTGTTATACATAAATAAGCTATATGTATCAGTTCTTTTGCTGCTGAAACCACAGGAAGAGGCTCAGCAACATTACCAAGCACTCCAGGACTCACTCAGCATATTTATAGTGCCATTCTCCTGTGACTGAATCCTGATCAAACAGCTTGCATGTCCACTCTTCATCCTTAAGCTTCCTCTCTTTGGCACTCTTTCTCTGAGCTTCTTCCAGAATATATTTCTCCTGAGTAGCTTCTGTTTGGTCTTTATTATTTATTGCTTTTGTCACTTGTTGCCAAAGCCTGACAAATGAACAATATACAGAATCACCAGAGTCACAATCCCGTTGACAGAAATAACTGCAAACAATTCCCTCAATTATAGGCTAAGTAAATGGACCACCCTCCAAAGAGAATATTACCATTTTAATAGAAGTTTTAGCTACATTTCTATCAAGATTTCTCTGATTGTAAGCTATATAAATAATGATCTTGTACTTAACAGTGTTACTTTATTTTATCATCAAAGGCTAGTATCATCAAATATGGGAAAGTAATGATAATTTGCTTCTATTTTGGAGAAGATTATGAGTTTCACTTTGGAAAAATAAATACATGGTTCTGTAGTGAACTTACTTCTCTGACTCAAAGTCATCTTGCTCTTCAAACTTCACAGTGTATCTATGTAATCTACGCTGCTTTATCTCAGATGTTGGGTTCCAGAATGTCTCTGAAACACCTGTCTTCTTGTCACTAATAATAACTTCACTGTCCTGTAACAGATATGATTGGTTTCTTAATTGTAATTATCTCAAAGAGTGTCAAAATAACAAAAAAGCAAGGCATGAGCTTTTTTTTTTTTTGTAATAAGAATTTATTTTCTTTAGAATGCATGCAGTTATGAATAATTAGATATACTAAATTTAAAATTCAATTTCTGCCCTCTGTGCTAGGTTCTAGCTTGGAACAGAGGTGCAATGGAATCATTACCACCATATCAAAAATGAGTGATGCCATGTCACCTCACCAGATCTGAAACAACCTTAAATATTTCATGCTGGTGCCATAAAAATTCTTCATAGTACTAATGCATATACCAAAACATTTCTCAAGATTCATTGTGAAGGATCATTTCATTTTCTTCATAAACTACTTAAACTTTTCCACCTTTTAAGAGCTAGAAATAGAACAATGTTGATTCTATACTTCCTGGAATACTTTCTGCAAAAGTAGTACTTCACTTTTTTAAAAACGTGAGTCTTTTTTGGACTTAAGTGCTGTTTTCACTTGTCTCAACCATCAGCCAGAATTTATAAAAGAGCATCACTCACTACTTACCCAGTGACCCTCTAAAACAGCCAGAACTTCTTTGCCAAGCTTAATTCTCCCTGATATTTGATTAACACTGTCATTGTTACCCAAAAAAGGCTGCAAAACAGAAACAAATGATTTCATGTTTATTTTAATAACATCTTGTTTTTGTTTATATGTTTAGTCTTAAGGAAAAATGTGAATTTATGAAATGTGCTGTAAACAGCCCTGATATCTTTAATATTGTATCTCCTACTTATTAATCTTAAAGAAGTCTAAAACCAGAGTATGTAGTTTCTTCTTTCCTTCTTAAAAGACTTTCTGAGTAAAAGTATTCTCTAACAGATGTTGAAAGAAAACAGAAAATAAGGCAGAACACAGTGACACGATATTCCGAAGGACACAGTCATTTGCTACACTAATTTCATGGCTCTGCCAAGGACCATTTGTTACTAGAGATTATCTTTTGAAGAAACAACAACGATTGCCAGGGATTTTCTTTGGCATTTTGACAGGCTGCACATGTATCCTGTGGACTGACAAGGCAAATTGTCAGTTAACACAGCCTCCCAACTTTATTGTTTCCCCTATAATTTCAACTGAATACAATTTCCTTCTCCATATGCACACTTCTTGAAAACAGACATTATGTTCATTCTCCTTCTTGTGCCCACTCACAGTGTTCACGAACCTTGAGTTTGAATTCAATTGTTGCGCTGTAGCCAGTTTTCTCACAGGTGATGTTGACTATTCCTCCAAGTTCTAAGGTCATTGTTCCATAAAGAATTCCTGCAAGAGAAAACAAAAACAAAACAAAAACCCCCAGCTAAAACAAATGCTTTTAATTGAACAAAACAAAACCCCTAAGTTACTTGGGTACAATTCCTAGAGTAAACATGTTCATGCCAGAGGAAAACTTTTATTTTCAGATGACCTTTCCTGTGTGATTCTGTGTATCCTGAAAGGGAATTCCGGAGTATATGGGTAGACAATACTGAGTAAGTTAAAGCCTAAAAATGAGCAATTCTGCAAGCTATTTTGTGCTATTACAGATCCATCTCCCATAGTGAAACTAAGGACAAATGCTCATAATTTATAATCAAATCATACTGTGGTGTAGATATTACATCAGCTTTTATGTTTAAAAGAGGAAAATAGTGCAAAAGCTCAAAGCTGCTCTAATAAAAGACAACTCAAACAGTAAATTATTATCATGTACTGACAGATAACTACATATATGATTTTACTATTTCTTACTGGTTATGAAAAAAAATATTTTCCTGTGTCAAAAATTAAAACATGGCTTAAACAACAGATGTATTTTTCTCCTGATAAAATATGTGGAAGCCTAGAGCCACCAATCTTCAGAACACTCTCCTCCAGATGACAGGCTTTAATCCAACACAGCACATTATTTGGAATAATGAACTATTTAGAATAACAAGCTTTTTTTTCATAACTTTGCCATCTAGAGAATGAAAAGAATCACTACCTTTACAATGGGCATATGGCATTGTCATTACATAATCTTCTCCCCTATTTAGAAACGTTAGCCGTCCTTCTCCGTCTAGTATGGCAGATAATGAATTCCCTGAAATTCAAAGACAGACAGTCACATTTCTCCCCCTGAAAGACAACAGCCAACATTCCCTAATAACTAAGCAATACAATTAAGAACATCAGTATATTTAACACTGCAACCTATCCTGTCTAGTGAAGCCTCTATAATACACAGTGTTTCCAATTAAATATTAAAACACTCCAAAAAGAGAAACTAAAATTTTGAAGACCAGTAGCAAAAACTTTGTAAGGAAAGAACAATACAACAACCAAAACATTGACCCTTCTAACAGTTTTCTTTCTTCTACAAAACACAATTCACGTGCACCAATTTTGCATCCCTCAATACACATACAACCAAAAACCCCGATTATTTACCATAGAATTTTGATTTGGCCAGAATGCTACCACTAAGGCAAAACCCGTCCTTGCGGTTGCTAACATAGAAGGCAGATATTGGAGGATGATGGGACACCTGTTGGAAAAAACCCCATATTTGAAACAAACAAAAACAAGCAATAGAGTAAATATACTATAAGCTTTGAGCTAAAAATGACAATGCAATATTCAGGCTGCACATATTAGAATGTAGTTAATATATGTGAAGTTTGACTAAAATCTTTGAAGATAAGATCAAGCAATCACCTACTGAATTTCAAGAATTAAGAAAATCAGCAGCTGACTTGTTCCAGGGGAAGAGGAACAGAAATACTGGAAACACCTTCCTCCCTCTCTCTCTTTGGGAAGGCACACTTTAAAGAGACAACTGTAAGAAAACTATGCTCACCAGGAGAGGTTTTAGGATACTACTCATACTCTTCAATACATTTTCTAAAACTACCATAGCATTTAACCAGCACAAATGTACAATACATTTATTTTTCTTAAAATTATTTTTTCCATTTACCTGTTCTGCAATATAAAAAGTCTTGCTGTTTGTCCTTGGATGAATCCACATGCAGCGGAAAAACTCTCCAAGTATAGGATTGTACGGCTTTTTTAGTCCCTAAACAGAAATTGAATAGAGAGTAACCATACTGTGCAGGTACACAAGTCACAGAACATTTTATCAGTCTATCACTGAAGATAAGACACAGGAAAAAAATCATCATAATATATATGCTGAAGTACATGGTACTTGATTTCATCATTTGAATATTATGCTCCATTAGTTTGCTCTTCACTCTACAGAAATTATCATACATTCAGTATATTCACTAAAGTATTCTACATGTAAGGATACAAAGAATTTAAGATTTGTTTTGGGTTTTTTTTCCCAGAATTATTATAGAGCTTTTGTCTGAAGTCAGGCAGTAAGTACTTTCTGTCAATACTATTTCCCAACAATATGACTATGAAGAGTATTTAGTGCAAAGCTAAATGAAGCGGTAGAAACATTAGTCCTCCAATTTCAGACTGTTATCACTGAAGAATGGTAAATATAGAACTGGCTCAACTTTATTAAAAAAATATTTAGTTCAATTTCTACTCCAAGGGACAAATGCAATTGAATATACTCTATTTTAAGCATGGCTAGGAATCAAAAATTTCCATGTTGTGTTTGTGTAAGCAATGAAAATGTAAATTTGCTTTTTTAAAAAATGCATTAAAATATAAATTCAAAAAGAAAAACTTACTCCAGCATATCCCTAAGTCCTCAAAATAGACACAGTGACTGAAGACAAAATAATATGTGAAAGTATACCTTTGGCTTTTTGTAGAATCCTGACAAATACCACTTCACTACTTTTTTCATGCGGTTGTAAGCATTCTCTTCAAGAGCAGCTCTGTGAAACAGAACACACAGATCAAGTATCAGTATTGCATAATTTAGAACATGCTATCAATTGTTGTGACATATCTTGAATCTATGAGCTGACTAAAACAGGTCTGCGATTTGCACTACTGTAAAACTTTCAGCCTGATCTCACGAAATTTAAAGTTTTCAAATAATTGTTTGAAAATTGAAGTCAAACTAAAATGGCAGAAATTATTTTTCCATATTTGAGTCTGTTCTTTGTAACATTAAATTCTGTCCCACCCCCACTCAAGTTCTTCTGTTTATAGGTTACTACTTTAGTATCATTTTACTACCAGCCTACTTACATGCAGAGTTCTGAGCTGAATAATATTTCAATTTACAGTCTGTAATTGATTAGCTACATTTGAGCTGGCAACTGTAAATCTGGACAGAACTTAACACTCTATTAAAAACTAACTAGTATTGGTTTCTCATTTTAAATATGCTTCTTGAAGAAAAAAAAATTAAACTCATTTTCAGAAGTCTTTCAACCAGTCTTGAGAAACTAAACCAGAAACGCCTGCAACATGACTGCTATTAAATTATGAGAGGGGCCAGACTTCAAGATGTACCATGTGAGCTCTCAAGGCAGTCAGTTTTCTGAAAATGGCAACATCTGACACTGTTACCCTATTTTAATTTTTAAAATGGTAAGAAAGAAAACCAGAGACTTACTCAGACAGAAAGTCTGCATGGTAGTAGTAATCAGACAGCTTGTCCAGGAAAGAGCGAGGCTCCAAAATAAATGTAGGCAGTACAACCTTGGACAAGTCCATTCCTGGCCGGACTTGCTTCAGTAGTGTCCAGATCAAACTTTTGTTTTCTTCTGACACTTCTTCTGTCTGAGCAGCCTCACCTGCCTAGGATGAGCCAAAAAACTGCTTACAGAAAGGAGAAACCAAACAATCCTCCAGAAGATAGGTCAACACATTCTAAGGTCGGAGTAAGTATGGGAAATGGATACTTGAAACAAACCATTCTGAGATGCTGAAGCAACTATGGAAGTTAGATCCAGTTTCTATAAATAAACTTGTGATACATCTTTAATGAAGTATGATAGATTTACTGTTCAGCATTCAAAAACACATTTGTTTTCATTATCTCTAGACTGGAAAATTTTGAGGTAGGATGTTGTTCAGAAATCCTTCTTTAGTTCTTTCCTAGGCATCACCTGCATTACTCTCTCTTCTCAAATGCAGGACTTAAACACCAAAGGGCTGTTCATTCTACCAGCTTTTCCCAACCATAAAAGCTGACATATCTATGCTTTTCATTGCCTTGAATCAGTCAGTAGCATCAGTGGTTTTCCTTAAAGAAAATACACCACATAGGGGTAACTGAGCAAAACCAGCAGCCACACTCCATGCTCCTTTCTGTCCAAGAAGAGGGGAGATATTATCCCATATAGTTTCTGAAATCAAAAGCAATGGTTGTAGGAAAAGCAAGGAAAGGCATCCCTTTTTCCAGAACAGTTTTAAAATGCATACTCAAAAATGTGTGACTTAAAACTCCTCAGCTTTTCCTAAAACACTCCTTTGTCTAGACATTGTACTATAAAGCACTAAAGCATGAGATATTCTAGTTCCATGAGTATAAAAAAAAAATCTCATAGTCATTTCTCTTAAGGAGAAAGAGGAGATTTCTGAAAAGACTTATTTCAATTTCTGTTACCAAGATTTTTGGTTCACAAATCCCTGTCAATTTGCCTGTATAGGCAAATACATAAAACAACCTGCAGAAGTGGAATAGAATAGCAGCTCTGGGGAATCATTAGAATGCAAGTTGACATCAGAAGCACAGCAAGCCTTCCACTAAATTCTGCAGACTACAACTGCTTAACTTCTCTCTTGCAGGAGAAAAAAAAGAAGTGTCAGATTGCATTCAAACCTTCAACTCGAAGATTTTACTTGAATTAAAAAACAGGAGTAAGTTAATAAAACCCAAACAGAAGCAACAACAAAAGAACAAGTAGTCATGATGAACCTCTGCACAGGAGGCCCTTTCTGTACCTTCTGTCTGAGCAATATGCCAGGTAATTTCATTATCTCTGTTAAAATCTCATACATTAGCACCAGAATGGCAAAGCAGAGCAGAATATGGGTGAACAGAACCTTTTCTATACATTATTGCTGAAAATATGAAAGCCAATCCTGTAAGTCAGCTTTCAAGTGTAGCCTGACCCTTAAAATATCAGCTTACTATTTGGAGAAGCTGCTTGCTCAGTACATCAACAGCCCTTTTACCTCCCCAAGTTCTTCATGACTCTGTTCTAAGTAAGTCGTTTCCTTGATATCAATTGGCTCTGGATCGACATAAGAGTCATCCTGTCGCTCCGATGTGTCACTGTCGCTTTCTTCACTTTTCCCCAGCCCATCATTATCAGACTCCTCGTGGTCATGGTCATTTTCCTTATCAGACTTGTCAGAGTATGTATCTTGATCTTTGAAGTGATGCCTCTCAATTTCACTGTCATTTAACCTATTAAAAACAAAGGCTAAATGAATCTTCAACTTCACACAATTTCCTTGTTTCCAAACCAGGATCTTAATAAAATACACACCAAAATTCCCAGTTACAAGCCTGAGGTGGCAGCAGTGTCAAACTAGCCCTGCTGGAAGCATATAGGACGTATACTCTTCTCACTGAAATGTCAAATGACACTGACATCAACCACCTCTCTAGGAAGCCTGTCCCAGTGTCTGACCATATACTTGGTAAAAAAATGCTCCCTAATGTCCAGTCTAAACCTCTTCTGATGATACTTTAAACCATTCCCATGCTTCTATACCAGGGAGAAGAATTCAGCACCTCCCTTTCCAGTTCCCCTCCTCAAAAAGCTGTAAGAGGGCCCTAAGTTTGAATCTCAGCCTCCTTTTCTCAAAACTAGACAAACTGAAAGTTCTCAGTCCCTCCTCACCGGCCCTGCCTTCCAGCTCTTTAACAAGATTTGTTGCTCCTCCTCAGAATAGAGTCAAGAACCTTCATAACCTTTCTAAATGTTGGGGCCCAGAACTGCACACATCCCTCCAGGTGAGGCCACACAAATGCTGAATATAGCAACACAATCACCTCTCTTGACCAGCTGGTTAATGTCTGTTTGATGCAGCCCAGGATGGTGTTTGCCCTCCTGGCTGCCAGGGCTGGCTGCTGACCCATGTTGATCCCTCTGTCAGACAGACCCCTGGCCCCTTTGCACTGCCCCTTGTCTGGCCCTGCGCCCGCCTCATGCCCAGCAGTCACCTCAGGCCACTGCGAGGGCAGGGCTGCTCCCAACCCACTCCTCTGCCAATTTATCCTTGTGCCTGGCATTACCCTGCCCTAGGTGCAGAATCAGGCACTGGCACTTCTTTAATTCCATGCCATTGCTGATTGCCCAACTCTCCAACCTGTGCAGATCCCTCTGCAAGGCCTCTCATCCCTTGAAAGAGTCAGCAGTACCCCCTTTTTGGTATTGTCAGCAAAGACTGCATTTAACTTCTACACCACAGATCACTGACCAAAACACAGAACAGAACAGGCCCATGATTGAGCCCTGAGGGGCATTGCTGGTGTCACCAGCCAGATGTAGCCCCATTCACCACATCCCTTTGAGTCCTGCCATTCATCCACTTCTTCAATCAGCATGTTGCAACCCTGCTCATCTCACAGCTGAATAATTTATCCAAAATGATCCTGTGAGGGACAATACCAAAAGCCTTATAAAATCCAGAAAAAACTACATCCACTGCTTTACCTTCATCCAGTAGGCAACTGACCTTATCTTATGAAGGATATCTTATTAGCTAAATGTGACTTTCCCTATGGTGACTGTGCCTGATGATTCATTGTTCTTTCAACAATGTCTTTCAACAGAACACACTATCATCTTCACAATTTTTCCATGTACTGAGGTTAGTCTCACAGGTCTATAGGTTCCTGGGTCTTTCCTCAGGTCTTTCTTTCAAATCTGAATACTTTTGGTTAGTTTCCAGTCAGTGGAGACCTCCTCAGACTCCCCAGACCCTTGGAAGACAATTGAGAGGTATCCTGTCATAACATCCACTAGCTCCTCCAACTACTCTGTGATGAATCACATCAGACCACATGGACTTACAAACATTCAGCTGATACAACTGTTCTCTTACAATTTCAGTGCCCACAAATGGAAAATCACTGATCCTGCACTCACAGGCCTCCAAATCAAGGAGATCAGGCAGCCCAGTCTGCTGTTAGTATTAATGACTGAGGCAAAAAACCAGAAAGCAGTGAACATGCCTGCTTTCTCTTCATCTCTGTTTTTCAGGTGACCATCTTCAACAAGTATCAGTCCAAGGTTTTCCTTGAACCTTCTCTTGCTATTAACCCACCTTAAAAAGCTCTCTCTCAGATGAAGCTAAAATTGCTTCCACCTTTCTTCTCCCTCTTCTGCCACCCAATTAAAGCTAGACCTGCCAGTTTTGCTCCTTAGACAGTTAAGCACACTGAATACTCTAAGAATATGCTATACCAGAAGATGTACTTAATTAAAGCATTAGTCTTAATTAGACTTAACAGCTGTAGCTAATTGCTGTGATTGTAATCTTGGCCAGCAGTTGATATTAAACTACTATTCCAGAGTGCAGATCTCCAGCTGAATTGTACACAGCAGTTGTTATATTGTTCCAATGAATGAAAAGAAGGCCCTAAGCTGCAGCTGAGCCAAGCTTGGTCATCTGGATAGAGTCTTTAATTGTTGCAGGGGGCAAGCATTTACCTTTTTTGTGCTTTTCTCAGACCATCTATGAATTGCATAAAAAGAATTGCATTTCTCCTAGTCCAGGTCTCGCTCTGGGACAGCACACTCCTAACAGCAGTACAAAATTCCTGCCTACCAAGAAAAGATAAATGGACAGCTAAATCTTCACAAAGCATATTGAATTGGTGGAAAATTACTGAGGTGAATGTGTGAGAGGAGGCTGTAAACCCATGGGAAGCCTGTGCTGGAACAGGCTCCTGGTAGGACCTGTGACCCCGTGGGAGACCCATGCTGCAGCAGGCTGTGCCTGAAAAACTGCCCCTGTGGAAGAGGGACCCACATGGCAGCAGTTGTGGAGAACTGCTGCCCGTGGGAAGAACTCGCGTTGGAGAAGTTCAGAGAACTATCTCCTGTGGGAGGGATCCCAGAGTGGACTCCTCTCCCTGAGCAGCAGCTGGAAACACCCACTACCTGTCTGTGCCTCTGGGGAAGGAGGGAGGGGTAGGGCAGAGGTGTTTTTTAAGGTCTTATTTTACTTCTCATTATTTAGCTCTGATTTTGTTAGTAATAAATTCAATTAATATCTCTAATTTAAGCCTGTTTTGCCCATGATGGCATTTAGTGAGTGACTTCTTCTGGTCCTTATCTCAACTCATGAACCCTTTGTAAAATTTTCTCTCCCTATCCAGCTGCACAGGGTAGTGAGAGAGAGGCTTTGGTGGGTGCCTGGCATCCAGCCACAGTCAACCCACTACAGCCATTCATTCACTACATTTAATAATTTATTTCCACAGAAGCTTGTGCTCACAAAAACATGGCTGAAAGTGTTTATTAAAATAATCAGGGAGTAACTGAAGGGCTCTCAGACATTAGATATCAGGTGATATAAGACAATTTTAACTTTAATGCATTTAATCATAAGGTGACTGAATTGTTACTCATCCATCTGATGATTCATGCTGAAACCATTTAAATAAAGGATTTTCCATTTCTGTAACTAAAGAACAGCAACTTAAATTCACATCTACCGACTTTTGTCATGTGTACTAAGCTTCGGATTTTCCGCTGAAGTTAACAGGAGACACCAACATAAAATTTTCTTTTTTTTCATTTTGAATGGTTTAACTGAGTAATTAAACTTACTGATGCAATACTCCAAGTTCCTTGGGGCAAATTTCCCCTGGCTCCACTTAGCTTAAAAAAGGATTTTTTCATTTTATGTGCAGGGTGTAAAACACACTGCAAATAAGGCATGTAAAGAGAACTCAGGAGCAAAAAAAAAAAAAAAGCAGCCTTAGCCTCCCTGTGGCGAAATTATCACTACAAGGTTCTGCCCAAAAGCAAAAGGTTTAGTAATTAATTCACTTACGGTAAGTTTTCTCCACTGTGCAAGTTGTTAGCACGGATCAGACCGTAGAAAGAGACATGACTACTGTCAGCTGAGGAGTTCAAATCGTGCTCTTTACCTTCCCTAATCATTGTACGCTTCAGCAGACTTGAACATTTCAGTGCCAGCTCCAAAGCATCCATCCAACACCTGCCTAAAGATAAATTTAGTATTAGACTAAAACTTAAGGATTTAACAGAACTACACCACTTCTGTTTGCTAACTAGGAAAATCAGCCCTCTGGGCCTGCTTGCACTGCCTTTGAAGGCACACATCAGAGTTGTTCCCTGTTACATGTATTGGATATTATAGTCTGGTGGGGACATAAAAACAACTCACAAGCACCCAGCTTCAGTGCAAGGGATGCTTCAGGGAAGGAAAGCAAGGCAAATAATGATTTTGTTAGAGCATATTCCAGCATTTCTTCCTTAATGCAAGTCTGGTTCCACCCAGGCCATGAGTGTGGAATGCTCCCAGAGTTGCCTGCAGCCATGCTCTAGTTCTAAAGATTAAGTAAGCACATCATTTGGCAAAATTTGCCCAAGTAATATGATAATAGTGTGGAAAAAGAGCTATAATGATAGCTTATTTTCAGCAAAAAGTAACTGAACAAATTTGTGTATTTTTCCCCCTTCTTACTTCTTCTTTTCCATGTATCTAATCCATTTCTCAATACAGAAGGTAGAGAGAGTCCTATCTTTAAAGTCTGCAGGGGTATGCCTAATTAAGCAGCAGATGAAAAGCACCTGCTAGAAACAGCTACATAATAGTCTTGAATTTTTTTCCCATTGTAACTTTAGAAGATAGTTGCACTGATCACCACCTCCCCAGTGAAGGGTGTTTACAAAACTACTTTTTGAAGAAATTTTTACTACTAGAACTCTGTGCAACTGCTGCACTTAACACAGAAATGCTTTAATAAGAATACAACCATATTAGCACTTTACAAAGGCATTTGATATTTAGAGCTTGATATTTAGACATACATTAATATAGCTAAAACACAGATAACCCTTTCCCCCTCCTCTACCCTGTCAACAAAAGGCAACTGCAAGGAGTTCAATAACTTTTCCTTTAGATCAATATTCTCCTTTAATAACCATTTAAAAGTACTAGTACCAACGAAACTGCATGCTCTAAATTAAAGGAGAACCTTAACAACAATTAAACTGCAATCAAAGTGCTGTAACAGACATGATAAGACAATTGAAACCATCTTTCTCTCTGCTGAAAATCAATGAAGTGTCTATTTACCATCTGATTCTGAAGCAGCTCGGATGATCAAGTAACTGCTGGGCAATGGCAGAGTTATAGCACCAACTGCTTCACCCTTAGGACCCTTGAAATATACAAAACAAGAAAGAGCATCAGATATTTTATTAAGTTTTACAGTTTATCATTCAATGTATTAAGAAGCTAACACACTGCAGGGCTATTTACTGTCACTCAGCAACATCTAATGACGACATGAATGGAAAGATGGACAGCCCTCTTTCACTGGATTTCTTCTTCAAAGACTTCATTCTAAGTATGGGACCCAACTCAAGCCCAGTTTTCAAAAGAATGGTCTTTGTGATTAAAAAAAAAAATTAGTTTGGTTGGGTTTTTTGGTTTTAGTTTGGGTGCAGTTTTTTGATATTTTTTTTGGGGGGGAGGGGGGCAGGGGGTTGGTTTTCTGGTGTATAAATCAGTCTTGACCAAAGTTTTATTTTCTATTTGCTATGAATTTTTTCATACTTCGTATTTAAAAAAAATTCAAAAGACTTTTCCATTTCTGTCAACCCTCATTTTGGAATAAAATGTTAAATAACCATTTTGAAGTCCCTTCCAAAAAAAGTTCATCTATGATAACTTTAAGACAACTGATAGGCAAAGAGGGCTGTATTAAACATACTTGAAGCTATTGCTGAAAGCTGGGTTAAGCCTGCCTAACTGATGACAACATATTTTGATCTTACTGATTTCCCCCAGAGAAGCCTAATGGAAAGCCAATATAAGGCTTAGAACAGGGAACTGGAAAGCCAGCAGAAGTTTTGAGCAAAAGCAGATAAAGGCAGGTAATTTTAGAAGCAAGCAAATGAAACAGCCAGAACGTTTCTGAGGGTGAGAAGCGGGTTAAGGAGTAGTCTTGGTGGCACTTAAATACCAATTCTGATGAGCTAGTGCTGGTGTAAATGATGGTCAAACTCCTGAGGAGTCAGTATAGAGTAACAGCAATTGGGTGCTAGAAACAAGATTCCAAACCTCAGTCTCCCTCTGAGAGAGAGGTGTGCCTACAAAAAGCCTTTGGTGAGGCAGCGACACTGGGATTAGGAGTTAGTGGGTACCAAGAAGCAAGAGGGACAACCCCAATGCAACTCCTCATCCCAGGGTGGGAAGGCAGGGAAGAAGCCCAGTGTCCCCTGAGGAGGGGACAGCACCATGGCACCACACTAGGCTGGGGTGGGAGAGGTGCTGGGTGCTGCCAGCACCGTGCAAAGGCTCAGCCACCAGAAGACCTTGGAACTCCTGGGTCACACACACTGAGGCAGACTAAGGGCAGACTTCTGCTCATGATATCTGTCCTTTGGGTTTATACAGCGGGCACTTCAGGGTAGGCTACTTACTCTGTACCAAACAACTACAATTTAGAGATGAAGTGTGGTGTCTGGTTTTGCTTCTTTTTTTTAATGCAAGGAAGTTACACTCCTTAAGTGTTTTAACAATATATTGATTAAAACTAAGTGAGGAATTTTTAGCAAAGAAATATTAAAGTAAGTTGACTTATTTTGTGTAACTGCTCATGGATCTTGATTTCCTCTAACTGGTTATGGTTCCAACAGCACAGGATACTTTCCTTTGGTACCACTCATTATGGTTTCAAAACTAATTTCCAGTAGTTAGTGATCTGTACAAGAGGAATATTAATTTCTGTTTGCTGGGTGACTTTATTTGGATTGTCTCTGTTTCTCATGGAATGATGCTACTACTCCAAGCCATCAAGTTAAAAATTCCATTAGATTAAAAAAAGTTGAAGTTTACTTCTTACAGAATATTCAAATGCCATGAACATTGTTTCAAAGACAACAATGAAAACTGATATGCAGTCACCCCTGACTAAATATACACAGAAAAAATTATTTGCATTAACTTTCCTAATTAATAATTTCAGAAAACTGAAATGGCATCAGGACCAGGCACACAAGGAAGACAATCAAGGTACAGTGCACTGGCTACCTCAGAGTGTAGGAGGAACATCAAAGACCACAGCAACAGACTTAAGGGAGCATGTGAAGTGACTGGCCACAAACTACTGCAGAAGAGAATTTGCAGTCTGCCAGAAGGACACACCATGGGTAGTGTGCTCAAGTGAGAAAATCTCCTGCAGTACTTACAGCTCTATATATGTTTTTTGCAATGCTATCTTTCTGCACTAACTGCAAACAAGGCTCACTTTGCCTTGGACTTGAGGCTCTTTGTGGTAAATCTACTCTGGATCAGTCAATTGCTATTACACTTATGCAAGTTTGCCTCATGATAATAAATCTGTAACTAGGACATTTTGATCGACTAGGTAAACAAGGCAGAAAAGGGTTTCAAACTTAAAGGCCTTTAATCTAATGAAATCCAGGAATTCTCAACTGCAAATAGCCATACCAAAATGAACAAACGCCACTCCAGCTCTCAGCACATTTAGAATGGACAATATCAACTTGTTCAGGTTCAAAATTGGACCTACCTTAAAAAAGTAAAAATCTGGTAGGGCATGTCCTCTAAATTCTAAATATCTAGTTAAAAAAACAAACAAATCCATTTCTCATTGCCAAGCAATAAAGAAATATAAGACTGATTTGTGATCTTCTGCAGACAGGCCACCAGTTTGCAATGTATGTATATAAATCATAAAAAAGCATATTAACACCAAATGCTATAGCTTTGGAAAAGGATATGGAGTTTGTGTTCTGCAAATGTGAGATCACTACTAATCACTGAAAAGTTTGCCCAAGCAACAATTAAATAAAATTATTCAAAAGAAACTACAAGTGATTTGATCTAATTTTGGCAAACTTAGATAACACTGATAAATGATCACAATCCAGAATAACCACAAGCATCAGGAATTATACTTCCTTAAGAAAAGGATGACAAATTTAACACAGCATATTCTACAGATATGACAATACATCTATATCAATTTAAGATTTAGAAGATAGCTACTAATTGTGAGATTGTAAGATGTATATTCTAGAGGGTATAATTAATTAATTATAACAAGGGTCCTAGTATTGTACAGTAATTTCATCTAAAGCAAGACATTTTAGAAGGAAAATATGTTCACTTGTGCTGTGCTTCCACATCCCCTCTCCACATGTAAACACAAAACAAGGACTAAAATAGTTCATCAGATTATAAAAAAGGAGTAAGAGCAAGCATTAAAGATCCTTACAAGATACTGAAACAAACCTTTGTTGTGCAGAACACACCTGTGCTTTTCAATACAGGTAAGAGCTGTTCACAATATTATGCCGTGTATGACAAGGCAAACAGACATCAGAACTGAATGAAAACATTTATCATCCTAACATCATAACAAAAAGGAACAGACTTGGCTAACAAGTTGCAATATAAGCTATTATTGCACAAGCAAGTAACCTGCTTTTTGACTCTTACAAGCAAATTGAACTAAGGTGACATTCTACTACATGAATATAGAGTTGGACACAAGAAATGTTTATAACAAAACTCTTTCATTTTGGCAAATCTCACCTTAATTTATGAGATTTGAATGAGGTAAAATATAATGTTAAACATGCATTCCTTTCATTTATGTGATTGCCAGTGATGGCATTAACCTTTTTAATGGCACACCACACTTCTGAAGCTCTTCAGAGCGGCATAAATCAAATACTTTTTCTGATGAATGGGACTAGATGTTGAGGGCTTCTATTCAGAACCAACACAAACCACTGAAGTTGAAACAGAAAACACAGTTCCACTTTTCAGTGAGGTTGTCTTTACTCATAGCTGATTAATGCTAGTCATCCCTTAAAAACAATGCATGCTACCACTAACCTTTGTAGCCCATATGGTTTGCTCCAAAGGATGAAAAAGTTTGAAACAAAAGCCATCTTTTTTAGAAGGCCTCTCGATGAGTTCACAAACATTCAGCAGCACTGTTCCTACCCACTGGTCATTTTTGGGAGTTTTGTAAAGAAGCAATACTCCTGGTTTCAGTACACACCACAGTTTGGTCCAGCTTTTCAAGGTACCACGAATCTAGAAGATAAATAGTTACACTTATAGCTCAGTGAAGCCAATACCAAAACCATCCCCCTTAACAAAATTAAAATTGAAATTTATTAGCTTTTATTTCAAAGCAAAGTTTATCAGGTCTTTCAAAAGTTTACCCAGGTTCATTAAAAAATGTAAAGGTATGCTTGTTTTTCTGTCTTGATGAATACCCAGTTCCACAAATGGGTATGCACACATCCTGATATGGGAAGTATGACAATTCAATGCACTAGAGTTGGTAATATGAACTGCTGTCCTCAAGATAGCAGTACCAGCTGGTTCTTAAGAGAGGAAAGGAAAATTACCAGAAATACATAAAGAAATCAGATATTCAAATATCTGACTGAATTATTTTTGCAATTGTTATATATGTAACAGAGCCACTTCAAAGTGTAAAATGAGAAGGACAAAATGAGAATTGTAAAGTCAACTCATTCCTAATTGATGGCTGTGCACACAAGAATAATGTGACTAGGGTGACTGCAGTAAGTGGGAGCTGAATTCCTCTATTAGACCCCTGGGATTTGAGCACAGAAACCTTGGGATGCAATTAGTGGCTGCTGTGCCTGTAGAAAAACATTAACAGCAAGTAAAAGATTGAGCCTTTTCTATTCTGGCCAGAAAGCAGCAAGCAACTAACTGCTCCATCTTCAACTCAGGTTTCACACTTGGATTCTGACCTTCAACCAGTCAGCCATAACAATAACTGAGGGGTCTGTGAGTGTGCTAAGTAATTCTTTTGTGGCTCTCTTCTTTTCTTCTCTGTAGTTTTTCTTTTGAACCTGTAAAAAATAATAAAAATGTTTACAACATCATGGCCATAAGCCAGTTATCAGCACAAAAACATATCAGCCAATAAAAGCTGAGGAAAAACCTGCTAAATTCAATTTGTAATACAGATATAGAAAAACAGCTTTAAAACAGAGTATTGACTTCAAAGTCAACAATTACTTCAAGAGCAACTATGATGCAGACAATTTCAGATTCTTCTGCAATTTTCTTTAGAAACTGAGGACTTTGAAGCTCATCTTAGAACCAAAGGGGAGGAAAGACCAACCAAACCAAATTCCAATATACAGGTACATTATCTGATCTGTGGTCTTTACCCACCAGTTATGTTCCCCCCTAGGAGAAATTTACAGGAATGTACCTCCCTCATTTAAAGCAGAATAATTTTACATTTCTCTTGAAATGGTATCTACCAAACAGTGGATTTTGGTCTTGCTGCAGAACAGAGGGAAGAAGACAGTAGAAATGCATTCAAATTGCTATTCTGATAATTCCATTTGTCATTTCATTGCATGTAGATGTTCTGAGGTCCCTGCCAATCTGAAATAATCTATAATCTGAGTAATTCTATAATATTGTGCCATCTTAAAGATAGCATTATAGAAGCTATTATTCAAGTAAAAAATACAGTGAAATTTGAAGAGACTCAACAGCACAACTTCTCTCAATACTTAAATATTCCCAAAGTCTCATCATCATTTAGCATTTTTCTCTTCTCATTAGAGAATAAGGAATAACTATGTGAATGCATTTATAGTCCTTGAAGAGGAAAATAATTTCTTGAGAGATTCACCTTGAGAGATTCTTTTTTTGTAAGTTTGCTTGAAGATTGAGAGATGTCCTTCTCAGAGCCATTGAAAAGCTTGGATTCAGACTGAAATTCACAACACACATAATAAATAAATTACAATGGCAGACACAAGAATATATTACTGATGCTGGCACTTTAGTGTTTGAAGTGCAATTATGTTTGCAAGGTTCCCATTCCCTATCACTTCTCTACTGCGTCTCCCCTTTAAAAAATCCAAACAAACCAATAAGTCACTACTGGTAAAATGAACTGTTCACCACCTATTCATGAAGTGTCTTTTTGTAAGGGTTTTATGGGAAAGAAGTCTGAGATTCCTTTGGAAGCAGCTGACCCATACACAGCAAATATTTAGCTCATGTAGACTGTCACTAGACAGAGCGTGCTTGAATAGTTAGGCATTATTTTAGCAGAGAGAGAATGTTTTAGGAGAATCCAGGTGTTTTAACACAGGAGTCATTCCCAGGATTTATGAATCAGAATATAGAATCAGCTGTCTTCATCCACAACTTGACAGCTTCTCCAAACAGACTGCTATAGAGGCACTTACCCTGTGACTCATGAAGGAAAATACAGCCTCTTCAGCCTAGGATTCAGTGCTCTGTAAATCATCAGAGTACAACTGCCCACTAATGGCACTTGTTCTGCTCCTTGAACCCTAATTCCACACTCTGATTACTTTGCAAGTCATCCTCAAGGAGCTCACAGTGGCATCAGGCAGGAACGAGAGCCAGGTTTGTTCGTGACACCCAAGTCTCGTTCGTGCAGGACAAGGAGCTGCCTCAGCAGCACATGATTTCTCCCCCCGCCTCTCCCCCATGTCTTGTAAGGTTCAAAGTTTGCACCTGGAGGTTTGTTGCCTACTAGTTGAAAGGGAACTCAAGCCACCAAATATTCACTTTGGGAACAGCACTCTTTAGGGAAAAAAAAAGGGGGAAAAAGAGGAGTCTGTAATAGAGTTTTCATACCATTCCTATCAGAGGTCAGAGAACATTGAGTAGGTATTCATTAAATACAGACTTCAGATAAATTAGAGAGTTGTATTTTTTGTGCACTGAAACATAAGCCTGATGGACCCAAAACTTCTGCATTGTCACAAAAAAAAAACCCAACCAAAATAATTTAACATTGTAAACTGAGTATTCAATTCAAATTCAAGGACATTTTATTGAAACTGACCTTTAAGATGTTCCACATTTCAAATCTCAAATGACAGTGCAAAGTCTATTCACTGAATTTGTATTTTGGAATACTATAAAATGATAGTCCAAAAATATGCAAGCTTTGAGTAAAATTTACAGCTATAATAAAAACAGTGCACTTCAGCATTCTCTTAACTCACAGGCTGCTCAAGCAAAAGAAACAAAGCCTAAAGAGTCACAATCTGTACAGAACAATTTAACCTGGATTCTTTACATCTTTAATTCAGAACTAAGACTTTACAGTAGTCTACTGAGGTGCTGTAAAAAATATATGTGCAATAACTGGCAAAAAGTAGTTTTAGCTTAAAATTATTTCAATGATAAATAAATTTTCTTTGACTTCTGTATCTATCTTGGAAAAATACAGGAAACATCTTGTAATAAAGGTATGTTCTTGACACTCAAAATCTAGCTTTAAGATGAGTGCACAACTTGAAATTAAATTCCTCTCCCTAGAATTTAAAGGAAATACAGTACTTTAAATGTAGTAACAGAAGACGGGAAAAATGATTATCACTGTCACATAAGAAGAGGTAATGAACTCATTATGCAAGCTATAATGGAACAACTTAAGCAAAACATTCATAAATATTCTAGTTGCTCACCAACAGAAAGCTAAGGCAATCTAAAGGTCATGAATAGAACAGCCCTAAACCAATAAGTTTCCCTACTTAAAAAACTAATTTTCTCATTGTCTCAGTTTTAAAGCTCATTAATATGACACTGAGTAAAGGTTTACATTTAGCTGTTCAGTGTTATGAGACAGGTCAGTGATCTGTGTGTATATTTTTAAGCCAGTAACCTTCTCACTGTTATATCCACACAAAGCGGATGGGATAAAAAATTTAGAAGAAAACACTTTAAGAGAACCTGCTGTAACTCCCAGCAAGGTACATTCAGTACCAGATTCCAGGCAAGTCCCATCACTGCTTTTCCATCCTCCCTTAGAAAGAAGGGCTGCTATTTCATTTCCTTTAGTAAAATCAAGCCCCACATGCAGCAATTAAGAAAAAGGGTGAAGAAAAGCATGTATTAGCAGAAGTAGGAATATTGGTATCATCCTTGACAGAAAGACACAAAAAATGTAATAGCAAAGAACCCAAAGACTTAAGATCCTGTTAAGAACACAGCTAAGAAAAAATAAGGGAGAGGAAAAGGGAATTGGAATGTCAAAGATATATGATTCTCGAGAGTCTGGAATAAATCCAAGTCAAAAGAGATAGTATTAACTTGATTTCCAAGTCAAACTGATTTGGAGGTTTCTGGACCAATATAAATATTTTGATCACAAGAAATCTGGATGGTGAAGGATGATTCCTTGATATTCCTGACAAGTGAGGTTCTAGGATGCAGTAAAGCAAAAAGATTCATAGTTTTGTGATTCCCAGTCACATGTAAGACACCAACAGCTTGAAATGCTTAGCTACACACCACAAAACTGCAACGTCAGCTGCAGACACCAAACTGCTTATCCCATTGCAATTTCAATGACACCATTTAAGCCTGGAAATGCTACTATAATCTTTAAGCCTCTTCATTTTCTTTCAGTGTCTTTGTAATGTTTGTCTTTATGGCTCTGATATATCAAATACCACAAAAAAATTTGTGTCAAGACCTTGAGTGCAAACCCTATCTCCAAGGGTTATGGCTGCCTGTGCCCAGGACAGAGTGCTCTGGGAACAGCTGTGTGCAAAAGCAGCAAAAAGCAAGAATTTCGCCCTTTTCCCTGAGAGCTAGCTGTCCACCTTCCTTGGGTTCCCACACCTGCTGCAACCCAACAATCTGTTTAAGTGCCTGTTACCATATTTGCCTCTTTAAAAACACAGTGGATATCCTAGCAGAAAATAGAAAACCACATGGCTGGGTAAGTTTGAGCCTTTAAATTCTATGGCAAGGCAATATCCCACTCCAAGACAACCACAAAAATACTTCATATTTAATTTCCACTACTTTGAACCACAGATTTGGATGTGATGTCATCCTGGGAACTATATTAAGAGATTCCCTTTAATCTTTATCTACTGCTGAATCTGAAGAGTAATCTTCAAAATTATCTACAACAAAAGTTAAATACACTTGCCCTTAATTAAAAACGTGTAACTTCTTTACACAGCAACATTTTTAAGACAGGTTAGGAGGTTGTGTTCCTTACCTTGCTTTTTGACATAGAATATGCTGCATCGTCTTTTTGTGACACATCATCCTTCCCTTTGTCAAAACCTTAAAGAAAAAACAGCATTGTTGCCAATTATTTAAATTCATTAATAAAATTTATACAAACTAGCTTTTGAAATAAATTTGCCAATGTCTTTAGCATAAAAAAGTACAAGTAAATCAGATTTTCAAATAGCATATACACACCAATCTATCTCATCAGTTGAAAACATACCAGCTACTACCATATACACTAATTTAATACTTGCCACTAAGAGGCAAGAACGGTTCAGTCGATGAAATTTAAATATAACATGCCAACTTTTGTCCTTTTATTTTCTCATTCTACCCTACCTGCATACATGCAGGCACAAAGAAGAGTCCTAAATAAAGCCTTTTTTTGTTTGCTCATTTCTGAACCTTTCTGTAGCTAAATAATTGTTAAATACCACCTACATGAAAGCAAATCTGATTAAAATCACCAGTCAGAATTTTTTTTTGCAAGACAATGGAAAAGGTTCCTTACGTTAGCCTTGATATTTTACTTTCAACTTGACACTCAAGAAGCATAACTACACTGCCTTTTATTAAAACAGTTGTCAAAATCCCATGTTTCTCTTCTGTGACCAACCCAACACTTCCCCAGTATCCAGAATGCAAAGTCAGTTAGTGTCTGTGTGACAATGGAAAACAGGGACACAGCTGGTATGGGTGCTGTCACAGAGCTGCTCTGTGCCACAGAACGTATACTGAGAACATGGCCCCCTCTCACAGAAAAATTGCCTCCTGTGCTTACAAGACATCTCACTTGTTGATCAATTTAATTTGAAGAGAGTGGTGGCAGCACAAAGCTTTTATAAATAGGGATAAAACAAATTGCACAATGCATTTATCTGAGTAAGTCAGCATGCCATCATTTACACACCCTCTGAAGAGGAGGCAGATGAGACTGTGAAGTCAGGGATGGATTTCAGAACAGCCCAGGCAGCTGAGAAGCCTGGCACAGGGGTGTCCAAGAATGCCTATGAGAGGGCACTGCACCAGCAGGGACACCCTGCACCCGTGGACATGGCATCAGCTGGACAGTGCACCCTCGGACACCGCACCAAACACAGCACCAGCAGGTACACTGCACCCATGGACACCACCAGTGCTATGGAGCATCCCTCCGGCATGGTCCTGACTTTGAAACAGAAATCAGTCCTCTGATCCCTGAAATGAGAAGACTTACCAGAGAAACCCCTTGATTTCGCATTCTTCAGGGGAATGTGTGTATGGAGGGGAAACTATGAGCTTTGAAAGAATTTTTAACTTTTTGTAGCAATGTTGAGCAGTTTGTCCATAGTAGGAATTTTTTTTTGTTATTATTATCTTCAGCCCTCTACAACTTACAATACCTAGAAACTCTAAGACAGAACTGATTCATTTGTCACAATTACACATCCCAGAAAGATTCATGGAGTCAAAGGGGCTGATCTCCACGTTACATGAGAAATCTTAAGATTCCTCTTGATTTTGGTCTGGTAGTCTTTTGGGGATTTTTCTCCCTTTATATTTATTACTTTGTCTAGATATTCCTTTGTAAGACCAGATTTTTAAAAAATATATACTGCAGTACAATATCCCATTTTACGTTCACAGAAACGAAGCCCTACATGCCTTTACAAATAACTTTTTAGCATGCTTATAGAAGCCTCACCTGGGCATAGTTCACTAAATCCTTCATTTTAAAATTCTTCCAACACACCTGCAATAGGCTTGTTCAGCTAATGAAAACTGTAACGTAGGAAACCATTTGACAACAGGAAAGGAGTACCTTGACAGGCGGAAGATTTGTAGTACCAGGGAATTCACAAAAAATCCAGACACCAGAAGCTACATTTCCTAGATAATAGCAAATGCAAAAGCACATTTTCCACAGCACTAGTTATTAGGCATGAAACAAAGGTTGTTTAAAGCTTCAGAGGCTACTCTTGCCTTGGTTTACTTAGAAGTTACTGGATTCAAAGCCAGTCTTAGGCAGTCAGACACACACCAGAACCATAGCAGAGGCTTTCTCCTCATCCAGTGCCCCAAAAAAAAAGGAATCAAATCCCACTGAAAAAGCAATGCAGGCATTTTCTAATGACTTTCTCATTTTTGTTTATTTAATGGCACATACAGAAGCCTTAGTGAGGGGGAATCAGCAAGGAAGTGCTAAGTCAGGATTGTTCTCACAGAAGAGAAGCTATAATTCCAAGCTTGCTTTCTGAAGCACAACCATTTTATGGACTTTACACACCCTTATCCAACAGCCATACATTCTTTATTTTCCCAAACAAGCTTTGCATCAGTACCACCAAGAAGCAATGAACCAGAAAGAACTATTCTGTCCCAGAGAACTGGACTCGAAGACCGAAGCTCAGTTGCATTTCCATGAATTTCACCACCTTGCTTTCAGTGTCCCGAGCTGCAGAGGTGTGTGTGCCAGCTGATTCATGAACTTACCCACCACACAGACTGCACCCCTCCTCACCCACAGCACAGAAAAGAGCTCTCTCAGGGGTTAGCAAAGCCAAGTCAGGGTGCTGTACCTCCTGGAACAACTTGCATTGCCCCATCTTGGTCTGTGAGGAAACCCAGACATCCAGCTTTGCATCCCTCACCATCTGACTAGTGACCTCCCTCTGTGTAGAGGGATAAGCTCACAATACAGACAGCTGTCTGGAGCAGAGACTGCCAGAGCACAAGAGGCTAGAAGCAGGGTATAATAAAGTGTTTCAAGTTTTTCAATATTTATCAGCACTGGTTTTGAGCATAATATTTTAGACCTAATATTTATTCCCACCTTGTAACTCAATCAGCAGCTCCTTAACAAAATGACCTGAGCCCACATTTGACAATGTAGAAATTCAGGTCTTGAAGAAAGTCCCTTTCTGTGATTTCCTCTTTATTGAATCCTTTGAATTTATACATCATTTTCTACGTACAATCCTGAAAGCAATCTTTAGAGTTAGGAGCACCACTGCTGTCCTCTCTAAAGCAGTTCAGAGCATCAGCGATTGCATTCAAAGCAACACTACACCTTAATAGGCTTTCTCCCAGTGTGACCCTCCTTATCTTAACAGCTCAGGTGCCATGGGCTCTGAAAGCTGATCCCAATGCCAGTGCAGTCAGCCACAGTTCATGGTATGACCTCAGAAGCCAAGGGAAAGTGTCCATTAGTGCATTCCTACTGTGAGCACTCAGCATGTTCTTCCAAAACTTGCAGGTGAAAATCTACATTAAAACTCATTAGGAGCTTTTAGAGAGATTTAAGAGCCTGACAGAGGAACCAGAACCCTTGCATACAAGAGATCAATGAAACAAAATCAAACAGTGCTGCTTTAGAGATTGAGACAGATGATGTAATCAATAACAACAACAAAAAACAAAAACAAACAAAAAACAAAAAAAACCCACCAAAAACACCCTACAAAACAAAATAAAAAGATCTTCAAAACACTGTTGTTGACAAAAACAAGGCTATATACACTGTAAAATTAAAGGCTATTTAGGATTAAGACTGTGGCAGGGTACAGTTTCAAAAAAAAAAAGCCATCTAGATAATAGATTTCAATTTTCAAGCGTAACATATACTTTTTGAAGTTGCACACACAATCTGTCCCTTCACTCAATTTTAAAAGAAGGGAAAAACCAAAACCAACCACATAACTCTTACATCTCAAATACTGGCTTTGTGTCTCTTAATAAATGCCATCTGCAATTATGATACATGAGAAAAATACATCAGAAAATAAGCATGTTACTTTTTAATGTCAGATCTATTTTATTCATAAAAGAAATAATTGCTATCCACTGGAGGCTCTTTTTCAAACATACAGAAAAAACAGCAGGAAAGCAATGCAATGCATGAAAAGATCACAAATAGCAATCCAAGCAACAGTGTTACTGACTTCCAAGTGAAAAGAAAGGAACAGCCTGATTTGATTACTGGTGTGCATGTGCAGTTTTGAAGAACAAATACTTCAGCTGGAAAATGCTTCTGGAAGAACCATGAGCTGTACTTAGTGTACTTAGATTATCAATACTGGTGCTATATGATAAACACATCAGAAAAAAAGGAAAAATCTTTTTTACATAATTGAACACAGGAAACCATAGTCTTTTTAACTGACTGACTTTCAAAAGCTTATTGACAATTTAAGAGCACAATCCCATATTAACAAATTCAGACTCCTCCATGGACTTTGAAAGCAAAGTAATCAGAAAAGTAAGCAAAGTCCTTTTATGTATTTTCTAACAGTAGTGTTTTCTTTTGTAAGCACCACAAAATAAAAAAAATAAATAACCAAAGACTGTCATCACTGTAACAATTACTTTTTGCCTAAACCAATCTGAAAGAGTATATAAAGAATGTTCATTAAGCATGTTAGGAATGTTGAAACTCTTCAGAGATATATGCAAGATTCCAAGCATTTTTTTAATTCTATGTACACACTTGAATTTTTTCATAAAAAAACACTTTCCATTTGTTCTGCATTTTAAGTACTCATTCACTGTCTCCTTATGAACAGTGATCAGCTTTAGCTGCAGAATTCTATACAGAAAGGAAGCAAATACAAAACAAGACTCCCTTTTTTCCCACTAATTACCAGACTACACATACTTATTTTAAAGGTAGGAAGCACCTGTCTAGTTGCCAAACCCCAAGCTTTCAAGCTTTGAAATCTTTTATTTTGTAAGCAGCTTGAATAAAACTCAGTGTTAGATTCTTGGTAGAAGGCTAATCATTTCCTGAAACAGAGTGAAAAGAAACATTCCAGGATAAAAATGTTCAATAAAACATGGTGTCTGCAACCTCCCCCATGGTCTGCACCCAGCTCTGCTCCGGGGCTGCAGAACCAGAGCTTACAAATTCAGTGAGCTGTGCCGCAGGAGGCAGGCAAGAGAAAGTGAAAACTATTTTATTCCCCCCCTTCCTTCCCCCCCCAACATCCTGGCCCTATGGGACTACATAATAAAGTGCATCTCTGCGCATGCACACAACAAGTCACACATCCAGAGCAATTCTGCAAAGAATGCACAGTTTGTACTATGTCCCCCTTCAGGAATGGGTGACCTTGTAACACATTTTCAGGCACTGAGGCTTTCTGAAATAAACTGCTGAAATTCAGGCACATATGTCAGAAGTGCACATTATGAACAATGACATGCAATGATCTACAAATTCATTGCAATATTCCAGTACTGATTTTCAGGAAACAACAAATTTGTGCAAAAGGAGATTAAAGCCCTTTCAGAGGTTTTAAGTCTTCAAAATCTTGCACTACAGAGTTTACCAAAGCTATGTTTTCAGCCCTCATTTTCTATCTTGTCATTTTATGTCAAACCATCAATGACCAGCCTGCAGATTTTCCAGTAGTTACAGCTAATTGAAAACCTTCTGCTGCATCTTACAATTTTAAAGCAGATCCATTTACGTGGATATGGGGGGGGGAAGGGGGGTGGGGGGAGGCAGTGGAATGTACAAGAAAGGAAGGCATTTATAAACCACATCACAGAACCTCAGTCCTAAAAGCCAAAAAAACCAGAAAAAACATTCAAACATTCCAGTCAGTCTCAAACACACCAATGCATTTTAAAGTGAGATTTGAAGCAGTGTGAAAGCTAACTTACTCCTTTCCCTGTCTGCAAATCTTGCCACTACAAAGAGCTGTTATCGAAACGCACACAAGCAATACTCTTTCTGATTTCTACCCACATCTCAGTACACTACTTTCATTCAAGTGTAAAAATTTGAGGTAGAAATTAGATTCGCTTCTGTACATTTTAAGAAATGCAAGACTGAAACAAACCTGGTAGAGCAGGAGCGAGCTCGTTATATCCGCCAAATGAAGCGTTCCGGACGAGCTTTCGGCCATCAGCTCTTGGAGAAAACACAGATGAAATCCCAGCACATGAAGAAAACCTACGTCGCACTGGACCTTCTTCCTTCATGAGTTAAGGTGTTTGTGTAAGGATTATGTTCTCTGTGAAAGCTGGTTAGCATAAGCTGCTTGGAGCAAGAGTGTTGCAGTAGCAGCCTTTTACCTCACATTCTGATGTGTAAGATACAAAAGAGGAAAAAAAAGAAACAAACGAAGGGCGCACATGAAAAATGCAGTGAAGAGACAGAGGCTGCCAAATCAGCAGCAAGCCAAGCAACACTATACTCCTCTCATCAAAGCTCTTAGGATGCTTAAAGTGGAATGCCTTTGCTTCAGCGCCTTTTTTCTGGGAAACACATCACATCTTATTTTTTACCTCTCAGTTTTAGTCCTACTCATTTCTAAGTACACAAAAATGGTATCTAGGTTTTAAGGATTCCTTAAATTGAGTTCCTGTTAGTCTTTCATGTCCCAAATTTATACTGCACAAAGGACAAGTCATGAGCTTTGTGCCTTCCCTGTTTGATATTGTGGTACACTATGGGAATCAGAAAAGGGAGTTAATCGTTTGCATTACGCAGCCAAGTTGAATTTTCCTGTTCAGGCACTCAACCTAACTAGTTTTTGTTGACTGACTGCCATGGCCTCTACATCTTCATTTCTTATTTTTCTTTAAAAGGTGAGGCAATTGCTTTTTCTTCATAAAACTCTCCAATATTTTTATAAATAAACCAGCCTGACTCATGGAAAAGCTGCCTTAAATAATCTCCACAAAAAAGGCTTTTTATTATTAATGCCCTGAATATTTTATTCAATGAATAAAACACTTAAATGGGCCAGCTTAAATTTTAAACACAAAAAGGATTCCAGTAAACTGTGATTCAAGACTAGAAATCTGCTGATCCAAACTCCTCCTGCTGGCAGCTACCGTAATGAAGTGAAATAATCTCTCCCTAACCACCTTCATCCACTGCTTGTTACATCAGCAGCCTCTGCTGCTAGGACTAGCATGCACAGCCACCCTCTTGCAAATGTGGAACTTCCTTCCCATTTGGTGTTTCTCTGCTGGTCCCATTTTCCACATCAAACCTTACTTCTGATAAAACAGGTTTTGAAAGCTTCTCTACTAAAAACCAGGACAATAGGACACCAAGAACTTCCTTGAAAATAAGAACTTGAATTCTTACCTGATTCCATCCTCTCCTTTTCTTACAAAGTGAATCACATGCCATAAATTAAATCAATAGCAGCATGAACATGATTAACCCTCAAATAATACTATTTACTCTATGGCCTTCTACAAAGAAGTGTAGTTAACTTCCCAGCATATGACAAGTTAAAAAGATGTATCGGAAAAAGCAAAGATGAGGCACAGATAGCCATCAATAGAAATCATTACATGCTGTATGAAAAACACTATTCACTTAAGCACAGGGAATAGGAAAAGCTGGATAAGCGTCATGTATTCAGGCCTGTCTCCATTTATCCATCCTGCGTCTCACACTTCCTTCAGCTGAAACAGTCCTTGTCCAGATGTCTCAGAAGGAACAGAAAAAGCAGCTAAAAACTAAAGGAGTGGAGTGGCAGGGCAATGAGGAAATGCAAGGAGGGAGAACACTAGCTTTTTTTCTGTTTGGTTTTGTTTTGGTTTTGCTTTAATAAACACACCTCATATATCACCTCTCCAAATCTGCCCTAACTACAAAACAGAGCAAATACCTTGGTCCAAATCTATTCATAACACGCATTTTCTTTTTTTTTTTTCCAATTAAAATCAAGAGAAAGCTGCAGCACAACTCCTCTTACACACAGAAGGAACTGTATCCTCTCATTACAGACCTACCTTGCCCAGTTAATGGGGCTGTTATCTCCTCTTTCAGAGTCAGGGCTGTGACCCTGCCCAGAGCACTCTGCTGACACCGGTATCCAGCCGTGTCCATGTCTCTCGTTCTGGAATGGCTGGGTCACACAGACTGAAGGGGGGGCTCCTCCATCAGACACCTGCACAGTCTGCATCTGCCTCCAGCCCTGGGCCCTACCTGCCAGCCCACCAGCTTGTTTCACAGCTCAGTCTTCTCTGCCACCTTCTGTTCACGTTCCTAAGGAGCAGCTGCATTTGCAAGGGTTTCGGGAAACAACCTAATCCTGAAGGCCTTTCCCTTACTTCTCTCCATGCCCTCTGAAGTCCCTTGACACTGCTCATGTAGTCAAACTGTAAACAGGAACAGATTAAAATACCTCTTTCTCCTTCCTATGCCCTTTTCTCCATTTAGAACTGAAACTGAAGTCTTTGGGTAGATAAAATTAAGAATTTCAATACAGATAATGTTACATTTCCCCTCTCTGAGGCTATCTCCAGTCAAGGAAGCTGTTATCCAGGTATTCTAAGCACCTTCTGCTTTAACTCAACAGCAACACAGAAAGGCAGGCTCTGAGTCTTTTATCAAAATATGACTCTGTCTCACCACTAAAACAGAGGAGGAAAAAAAAATCTAATTTAAGCTTCCTCCTTCATCTCCTCACCCCTCCCCCGCTGCAAAGACCAAAACATCCCATAAATGCTTTTTCTTCCTCTCTCCTTCCTGAAAATAAACTCAGATGGAATAGGTCCATCTACTGATGAAATCAGACTTTGTGATCTTAGACTAATGTCCCAGGCAGCTTTCTATCCTTTTGATATTAATTTTGAGTGCATTAAGAATTGATATACTAGAAAATGCACTCTCATACAAAGCTTAGAAATTTACACAGCTTCAGATACTCACAAATAGAAGCACAGCCAAGTCCAACTGCGTAAGTCAGACATGGTAGAAAAGCCTGCATAAACAGGGAGGTATCTGCACTTTAGCTTAAAGGCATCAGGTGCATGACACAGTATATCTATGCATGATACATATATTATGAGCTTTTTCATAACAAAAGTTTAAGTCACCATAGGAGACTCTAAGTATGCCACTGACACAGAAAAAAGTTTCCCAGTTTCTCTGTTTTATAAAACACCTATATCAGTAAGAACCCAAAAATACCTACATGACTGAAATATTTTGTTCTTGTATCTTGGGGCAGGAGGGCAGGGGAGAGCACAAGAATCTATTCTCAGCCAATCTCTTTAGAGGAGCAAAACTTATTTAATGTATATATTTTTCTAAAGGACAGAATGCATTTCTCCCATCAGATATTGAATCAGGGCTTCTTCAATAGTAAATAGTAAACGCTGGCTGAAAAACCAATCCTAATCCTGTGCTTAAGACATCCATCCAGGATATTGCCTGGAGCAAAATGTAAAATCTCATTGTACAAAACAAAGTCAAATAGAAGATATGTGGAGTTCTGACAACTTGTGAAGACTTTTGACCAAGTCTGGTTTTAGTTTTAAAACATATCTCCAATGGAAAAATATTTACAGCTGAAAAAACCACAGTCTTAACAAAAAAGACCTGTCTAAATTGTAAAGGCATGAATTCAATGAAATTGAACTCAAATCAAATCTATCTGGACCACCCAAATAAGGAATTTTCACTATAATAATCCTTTTTGTAGAGATTTTAGAAGTTTAGAATAACTAACACATTCTCAAAACTGATATTGATGCAATAATCCAGTAAGTAGTAAGACTATGGATAGTGATGCAAAGTAAAAAAAAACAAATCCTTTTCCCCTTATAGGTACCCAAGGAAAAGCAAAAATCTTCTTAAAACCAAACTCTGTGAAAGCTAGAGAGAAAAGAAAGAGGAAGGAAAGCTCGGTGTAGTAGAGGAAGGCAGAAGCTTTTCAGACCTGTCCTGCAATTTTGACAGTACTTTGCCCTGACATTTCGACATTACTACCTTTTGCAGTAGAATTCTTCCCCCAGTCCATGAAAAGATCATAAATAATTATCCGCATGCAGTAGAGAATTATTGTGCAGCATGCAGAAAACAGAAAAAGAAAAGAGGTAGACAATCATACCTATGAAGGTTTTATCTAACAACTGATTTTCACATGTGGATTTGAAGTAAAACTGGTTTTTTTCCTATTTAATAAAAAGGGTATTAAAGATATACTTGCCTTCTGCTCTGATATTTAATTTAGAAAAGAATTATACCTAAACTATGAGGCTACAAGTTGGAGAGTAGTTGAGAGAGGCAAATTTCTTTCACCAAATATTCTTCTGTTCTCTGGTATTTCCAAGTCCAGTGCAGTTTAGCTGAGGAGTAATTCCAGAGGCAAGCCTGAGAGTGGTGACCAATGACCACCAAGACTCCCCATGCACTGCTGGCAACTGTACTTGGCTGCACCTCCTCACTGGCTAACAGCCTGCTCAGCTCCTCCCACATGGAGTAAATAGCTTTGCTCACTGCTCAGGTTTCATCATTGTCCTCTCAGCTCGTATGAAATTCTCAAAGTCACAGCTCAGGGTCAAGTAGGCCAGTCCTGCAGAGACTGTCATGAAGAAAGAGAACTTGCTGGAGATGCTTCACATCAATCACTGCTGTGCCTTTTAAACCCAGTACCACACTTTCATAAAGCTATAACCCACACAGAAAGCAGCATATGCAATTTACCCAAGCCACAAATACTGGGTGGAGTAGCATTTCAGAAATGGCAAGTTCTAATAAACACAATGACTTGCAGAGAGGAGTGTGCCAGAGTACGCATGGCAGTAAGAAAGCAGGAGGTCAAGATCATGTAACTACATACAGCAGAATTTAAAGCATTTTAACAAGAAATTCAGTTTTATAACACAGACTAAAATCAGATTATTTAAGGCTCAAGCTCCTTCCTCCTACTGTGACCAGAGCCTCACTCACGTCCCATTTAAGACAAGCATCACTAAAGCTACTCCAAACAGGTTACACAGTTTTGTGGAACTGGGGCTTCACTTCCACACTCTGTCGAAAAACTGAAAAGTGACCACCTGTGTCCCTAAGCTCAGGACCCTGAAGCAGGATTAGCAGGCATTAATCCAGTACAACCTAGAGAACAACCAGTGCCCATGGCTCCCACACACTGCTGATTGCAAAATACTTCCTCATCATCAAAAGCAACGAAAGACAAATTAAAATGCCTCCTAATAATACAAGAAAGACTAAGAGCCTCCAAGCATGAGGGTTTGCAAGGTTTTAGTAAGAATTCTTACGTGGCAGGAGAAAGCAAAAGTCTTAACATTTTTATAAGACATTAAATGCATTTATTCTGCAGAGAAGGCACCTTATTTCAGAAGCAACACTTACTGTTAATATTGAACTATTAAGAAAAAAGCATTTTAGAGAGCCTCAAGTAGAACTTGAACAGCTCTTCTTTAGCAGGGAGACAATGAGACAGACTTTTGGGAAGATGAAGTGAAATAGAAAGGATGGTATGCTTAGCAATAAGTTGTTCTTACTGTGTCAAGATAGTGAGTTATTTAGCCATTCTTCAGCTTCTTTATTCAAAGAACAGACACAGTGAAGGGAAAGTGACTGAATGAAGTTACTCCGTGATTAAGTCTGCCTACGTGTAGAAAGTAAACACATAGGAAAGGTAAGACAAAAAACAGAAATCACTATTAAATATAAAATATAGCCCAACTATCCAGGAAACAGCTTGGTTTGGAACCAGATAGATTGGCAAGATTTTGCCATCTGCAAGCCAAATACTCTTATCAAAAAGAATTACTAACAACTAAAAGCACTAGTTGAAAAAAAAAAATACCAGCCCAAACTGGCATTTTAGCAGTGATCAACTCCCAGTGGAGTTCCAGCCTCACCTGTGCTCAATGCATCCATCTGCTGTAATTACGGGTAGTGGGATTTCTCTCCCCAGCTCCAAGGCAGTTCCCCACTGCTGTGGCTTCAGCCTCATACATCCATATGAAAGAACCCTTGGCAGAAATGTGCCCAGAGCACCACAGCCAAGTGACTGTCTCAGGTAGAGGTGCAAATACTTAGAAAAGGCTTCGAGTTCACTGTCACAGGGCTGCATCTTTCCTTCTACTGGTTCACAGTAATTTGCCTTCCGCTGACAGCTGGTTAAGAGGAGATGCATTGCTGTATCTCCAGGGCTTCTTGACCACCAGGAACCCAGAACAGGGATGACCAGTCAGGAGCTCCAAGACCTTTGTTACCACCCAGTGAAACAAACTGTGCTCCTGCTGTCAGCTGAGCCAAATAACTGAAACAAATGGTTTTTTTAAAGCAGCAAGTTGCACAGGTCAACAACAAATCAGTTTTAACTTGTTAGTTGCCTTGGGTACACAGTCAGTAACATCTGAGTTTGATATTTTCTGGGTCATTAAGGCTCCAAAGGCATCTCATCCCTTCAACAGCTAATAACTATTCTTTAGGACCTGCTTCTTGAAAATGCCTGTTCTTCGCTTTCCACCTTCTCTCACATACAAAAATAATTAAATTCCTATTTTCTTCAAAAAGGCAGCACCCTGTGGATTTAAATCCTAGCACTAGCATATCCTTCATCCTTTAACATCCTTTAAATCTTTCCTCTGGAGTTGTTTAAAGTACAAGTTCAGCACAGCCAAAAATGCCCTCACTCTTCCCCAAAATCACCTTCACTTCCTTCCAGTTCATGGTGATCATCATCATCATCACCAGCAGATGTCATTTTATTTCTACTGTCAACCCTCCTCCCTGCACCTAAACCACTTCTGTTTCTCAGTCACGTAACACAATATCTTTTTAATTGCATTGCAAATTGAATTAACAACTACTACTGCTCTGCTGGAAAAGAAAGGCAGATCCCGTTTCTTATCTCCTGTCAGGCTCCTTCTGGGCACACACATCCCACCTCATCTGCATCTTACAGATGTTTTAAATAAAGACAGGAAAAATACAGAAAAGTCTGACATTTTCAAGCATTCTATTACTAGATTTCTCTATTTACCACAAATACTGCTATTTAAGCATCTGTGATGTCTTCTTTAAAAGTTTCAAATATGTTTTAAGAAAATATTGGTAAGTTAAAAACATTATGAATCATTTATAAGGAGACTGGTGACTTTTTCATAAATTTTTTGTGATCGCTATTTCTGCATTAATTCATTTTACCAAAGAAATAAATCAGAATGCATGCGTAAATAAGATTTACAGTAATTCAATTTACCAGGGATAATTTGACATAAACAGATGACATCAGCAACCAGAGTTCTGCTCTACAACTTTTGAAAATACCATCTTGTACTTGGTATTTTAATGTTAATTTTTCAACTGCAATAAAATAATTTTGTCAATTATTTCTTTTGGTCACAGGCTAGCTTTAAAAGGAAACATTCCAAAAGCAAGTTGGATAAAAGTTTAGCTGTTTGTTCATTAATAGTTAATAACATTTTTAACCACTGAATGCAAACACAGAATATGAGCTAAATTAGCACCATACTGTGTGCCAGCTGCTAGAACTGAGATATGATTTAGCAGTACTAACATCTATATGCACTACACTTAAAAAAATACATTCTTGGTGAGTTGGAAAGGCCATGCTGCCCACTGGGGCCTAAAGACACATATCCCACAAACATAAGCAAAGCTTCACAGATAAAGTAACTTCCCAAGATCACTAAAGTTTCCATCAAAAAGTTACTGAATTATTTAGGTCCTACTCCAAGTCTGACAAGTCTAAATAAAATATTGAGCAAAAAACCCCATAGTATAACCATTAGTCTGTTCACGACACATTAGTTGTAGCATTATGATCAGGACTAGTCTATTGTGACGCTCCAGTTAACTACTTGATGGACAAGGCAGGAATAAATTAAATACACAAAAATTAAAATTAAAACCTCATCTCAGGATCAATGCTATATATGGTCAAGTTAGTGTCTGGCCACTAAAATTCTAAACTTTCTACATAAACAAGTTAAAATCATACCAGAAAAATCTCCACCATCCCTTATTTTTTTTAATTTTTAAATACATTTCCATCAAACTACCTTGCTAAAGCTTCCTATGGAAGTGAGTGTGACCTCCACACCTACACATGCCAGTCTGTAGCCTCACAGGTAAGCTACTTCAGCCTCAGAATAAACAACAGTGTAACTTCAAGGATTGAAAATATTTTGTAAAACAGTGCAAAGATTACATAGAACAGTGACATTTTAAATAGACTTTTTTGCTGAACAACCACTAGACAATGCTGCCAGATCAAACTGTACTCTACATTTATAAAATAAATCTGTATTGGACTCCAAGAAGAAGACCCCCATCTCTGTCTCAGACAACATACTCTGCTCAATCTCACAAGAGCGACAGGAGTGAGGGAGGAGGAAGACATGTCTTAAACTAAGAAACCAAGTACAGGAAAATAGAAGCTTTCTGAAATCCAGAGCTGTGGTCAGAAATGAAAACAAAGTACTTATACACAGCAGCACCTAAAATTATAAAATACATACCACTTACAACTTTACATTGACATATTACATGGTTCTTTTTGTTCCAAATAAGAGGTAACTCAAACTGATGTTAAATGTTCACCTCCCTTCCCTTGCATTAAGACTCATGTAGTTTTAACCATATTTGTAATTCTTGTCATTAGGATCTTACTTAAAACACAAGCAGATGACACAAATTAAGTTTGTTACAGTAGATTTTCCAAACAATAGTCACTGAGCATGTCTGTCCCTAGACAGCTGCTGGACAGCCATGGTGGTTTCCCCACTAACACCAAAGTTAGTGCTGGTTGTTCCAGAGACTGCCCCATCACAGGCTTTGTTTCATTCTGACTCACCTGGTTTTGAGCTACAAGTTCTATGCCCAAGTGGCCTTGCAACACAGGTGCTTTTTATTCAGGCAGCAGGAAACAACCTAGGTAAAAGTGGCCAAATAGCACTGCACAACATCCAACTGCCCAGCAGCAAAACCTAAGTATCTGTATCACAGTTCTCCCTTAGATACATTTAATCAGTTCTTTGTAGATGGTATCATACATTTTCTGTTTAGATTCTCTGCTATTCTGTGCCTAGCATGATACTGAATTGTTTATTTACATTACTCATCTCCTGAGGATGACTTCAGTTGTCAGCGACTAAAAGTATTTCCATTTAGTTCCTTGTAAATGCTTTCAAATTCTGTATCTAAACATTCCCTATCTCATTATACCATACCACAGGCACATTGTGAAGACCTTGGTTAACTGGATTTCAGTTACAACAGCTTCACTCCATCATATTAAGCTCTGTTCTACTTCATATTTTTCAGGCTTCCACTACATCTCTTTTTCAACAATGTAATAAGCTCAGATTTTTGCCAGCACTGTAATTTTCCCATAGGAATAACTGCCATTAAATATTCACCTGATTTTTAAATGTTGGTCAACCCACTCAAAAAAAAATCAGCTCCTAAGCTGTAGATAGGCTGCAAGACAGTAACTGTGGGTTGCTGAAACCTAGCCCACATGGTACCATTTCTCTACTAAAATTGAATGCAAGCCAAATTTCTTGTCTCATGAAAGTACAGCCTTATATCTAGTAGTGCTCCTGGAAAACTAAGTCAGTAATGATTGATGCTAAAAAAGGCACAAATACATTTAACTGGCTTAAATTCACTTATATAAGCCCTGAAATATTCAGAAGAAAAAAAGATCTGGAGAGAAAACTTAATATCTGCTAGGAGCTTGATGCAGGACAATCAAGTGCTTTTAAAGTCCTTTTTAATAATTTTCCTATGAGTGAAAGTCCTGAAGAAACACTACAGTTTGACTTAATAACTTAGTGGGAACAACAATATTAAAAGGAAGAGTTTATTAGAATATTCAAATACACTTACATAACACCAGCATCAGTCTAGTAAAGGATACAACACAGTACAGAGAGAAGATAACCAAAAGTTCTTTCAACATAATAAAAATTACAAACAAGTTTTCTTGATATTATACAGAAAATATTTCCAGACTAAGCTTGACATAAGCCAGAGGACATCAAGTGCTGCTCCAGTGTGATAACACCAGACATTAGAAAACATATCTGAGCTAGCTGTGTGTAGTACCAAAAATACTACCATAATAACTTTAAAATACACAAAAATACTACCAGATTCAGCACAGTAACAACAGTCTTTGTTTCAAAGTTTTTTTCTTGTCTAATAGAACTGAATGGGAAAACAGGAATGTGATTCAAAGTTACCTAAGACACTGCCTTTATTACTCTGAAACACCAGTATCATTACTCTGATAAAGCAAGCTATGGCAGTTAGGGAGACTCATACCAAAACCAGGTAAAAATATAAAACCACGTCAGGAACATTACTCATGAAAAAAACTAAAGGAAGCATGGCTGACTATCACGGCTGCCATCAGTAAAAGGGAAGAGAATATTAATTTTAAAAGCCTGAAGTTTTCACTAAGAACTTCACACACCGCAAGAAAGACGTCCAATGATTCCCTGAGCAACAAACACAAGTAGTTTCAAATGCAAATAAGCACAAGGAGACCAACTATTGCTTGTTTTTTTTTGTTTCTTGAATAGTCTACCAGCATGTCAGGTCTACTGAGTTTCACTTTCCATCCAGTCCGTTCTCATGGATGTACAGAGTTTGTTTTCAACAGGTTTAGCAAGGCAGAGGGACTTCTTGAAAGCTGGCAAAAAATAGTGTTGAGACTTCTCTTTTTTTTTTTTTTCTTTTTCTAAAGAGAAGGATCTTTCAGTAGAAGTAACTTAATTACTTCTTTGTTATTGAAGTAATTTGAAGTATCTTTCCACAAAAGTTCCACTTATGGTACATCATAACACTGCTGCATAAAGACACAACTTGGATACTGAGAAAAGAACATTACTGTGGGTTTTACAGGACTACACAAATAATCATTTAACATCATGTGAACTGCTCTCCCATCAAACAAATCATAGCATGCCTTAATAAACTAGTGCATCACGTAATGCATTTTTCCTGTTTCAGATTAACACAAAGATACAAATAATTACATACAAATTTTCAATATGCTTTCTTCCTTACCTCTTTATCGTAAAAGGCAGTGATTTTGAACCAATATTTGGAACATATAATTAATGTTAGAATTTAAGTAAAAAATAACTCTGTAAAAAATAACTTTGTCTTACCATGACTATGGGCACTTCCTGGACTGAGACATGGTTGAAGTAACTCTTTGGTTGGAGTAAAACAGCCTTCTTTCCCCTGGTGCTGGTTCATTTTTCCTGGAGTTACAGGCTGGTCATCACTGTTTGTTACCACTGCTGAAATACAAAATGGATGCTCATTCAAAGATGTTATGTGCTTGTGGATAGATTTCTATTAAGAACTTCACTGATGCTTATGAAACTGGTATTCAACTGCTCTGTTGCAAAACATTTCATTCTAAAAACTGAGGTTTTCAAACCAGATATTTGCTTTGGAGAGGATGGCAGAAAGAAGCCAGTAAGACTGGTCTAAGACATGAGGCAAAAGATGAAAACAAAAATTAGCATGAGGTTGGAAAGGCTGATACTCAATAGAGATACAGCATTGAGCTGTTGCTTATCTTCTGAAATACTTTTCTTTGCCACTTTGAGATAGCTTTTGGTTTATCTAGCCTCAACGCAGCCAACCCACGAAACAGCTTGCCAGATCAAGCTGTACCAACATCCCAGAAAGCTAAGATCAATGTCTGTATATACATCACAAGAAACAAGTCTTAACAATACAAATAGTGTACAAATTCTGTCAAGGCAAAGGCTTAAAGCAGAAGAGTTACTCTCCTTGAACCTCATCAGTCTGAAATACTTGTCTGGTGTCTTCCTACCTATTTCTAGGATCACCTGGCCAGCCATCCTGTTTTACAGTTTCTGTACATTTTGTTAAGCTGCAGACAAATAACTGTGCCTTTTTGATAATCAAAGAATGACTCTGTAACACCCGTTGTGTGAAAGCAGATATACTGACAAAGTGCTCAAAGAGGGAAACAAGCAATAGTTACTAAAGAAAAGACTGGAACTTACAACACAGATGATTTTAAGAGTTCCCAAGCTTTCCTTAAAAGTTCAGCAGAAGATTTGAGTCAAACCAAACAAGTTCTATTCTCTGGATGGACTCTGCAAAGTACAAAGGCCTTCTTAGCTTTATCACTACTCTTATTACAGTAGTGGAAACATTTTGCAGCAAAACCTGGAATGAACACAAAGCAGTATGAAAAAATAAAAGGGTGCTTGAGTGTCCAGAGGAGGGCAAGGAAGATAGTGAAGGGTCCAGAGCACAAGTCTGATGAGGATGGCTGAGGGAGCTGGGGTTGCTTAGCCTGGCGAAAAGGGGATTCAGGGTAGATTTTACTGCTCTCTACAACTACCTGAAAGGTAGTTTCTCCCATGTAAAAAGTGACAGGACAAGAGTGACAACCTCAAGTTGTGGCATGAGAGGTTTAGATCGGATATTAGAAAAAATTTCTTCACCACAAGGCTTCTCAAGCATTGGAAGAGGCTGCCCAGGGAAGTGTCACCAATCCTGGAGGTATTTAAAGATGTGTAGATGTGGCACTTGGGGACATGGTTTAGTGGTGGACTTGGCAATGTTGGGTTAACAGTTGGACTTAATGATTTTTAAATGTCTTTTCCATCCTAAATAATTCTATGAAGAATGCAAGGATTGCAGTACACCCACCTGTATTATTTTTCTACATCAGATAAGCCATCTAAAGCTCTGCTCCAGAGAAACTATACTCTATGTGAACTGCTGCTGAGGAAAAATATGTAAGGAAATGGACAAGGGAGGCAACCAGCTCATTTTACCAGTTCAGAACTCAAGTCCATCAGTGCCAGAAGCTGGTATTTCAAAGTAGTGTCTCATTTTGCTCTTCTTTTGTACCAAACTAGCTGTTTATTGTTCTGCAACTACAAGTAAGGGACAGGGGGGAGCAAGGCACTTGCTGAAGTTTTGGGAAGAGACCACACCAGAGAAGGTCTTCTACGTGAAAATAAAAGGGGGTAAGAAAACAGCTGCTTCACAGGTTTGCACAAAATGGGTCGCTGCAAGGAGAATGAGCTACACTTGTTTTAAAGATTTAATGTGTACAGTGCACTGAAGGAAGACCAGCTTTCACCCATCTAGCTGAAAACTCCTTTTGACAAGCCACTGGCCACTTAGCTTCTGCAGGAATGGGATTTCTGAGCCTACTGTGCTCTGCAGGTGCCCCCACCAGCCCCTGTGCCACTGCAGCAGGTGACACCGTGGGCTCCACTGCAGGAACTGCACTAGCAACCCTCTCCTGAGTAACCTGTGCAGAAGGCTTGTTTGTGAACAGGCACCAAGCAGCATGCTAACTCTTTTTTAAGGTTTGGGAATTCCAAAGGTTTCTTAAAGCTGCCAAAATGCAGTAATTTCTCAGGCAGAAAAAAGTTGCCAGTAACCCACAGCGTAAGCAAGCTCTGCGCACAAGTGTTACTAAAGCATGAGCTACATTCAGCAGTGGGGACTCAGTCACACTAACGGGACTACAAGCTTCAAGCTCCCTGTAAAATTCATATCCCTTCACTAGGACCCAGTTAGGTTCTGCAACAACTCCTAGAACTGTCAGAAAATCTCTGTTTGGTAGGAAAAGAGCCTTTGTATCACCTAATACAGAATACCATATGGCAAGCACCTCACATGCCTGGGTATTCAAGGTGAACTCTTAAACCAAATGGGTTTTTGAGAAATTCCATCTATAAAGCTGAAGAATGATTGGCAGGAGAGTTTTTAAATCTCCTTTTTATATAAAGCAGTGTAAAAGTACAAAACAAATGGAAATAAATCAGTTAAGAACTGATAAATAAATAATAAATAAATAAATAAATTTTATATTTATAAATAACTATTTATATATATTTATAAATAACTATTTATTTACACCATAGCAGCCACTAGGAGGAAGTTGTCTCCCCTCTTGCAAAATGCCTCATCCTAATGCTCAGACGTTAGCTCTGAGGTGAGGGAGAAGACAAGGCACTATTTTAGAGAAGAAACAATAAATAGCAAATATCAAAGCCTCCTTGTGACTCTTTAGAGGTCACATTTCAATACCAACAGAACTGTTGAGAGTTGAGAAGACATACTTTGCTCATGTTCATCATACTGGTCATCAAATTACTAATACAAAAGTTTGTCAGTACAAGTAATACCTTAGAAGAAATATAAATTTACAGCAAATTTATTTCAGGTAAAGCTACGAAAAAAAATGTGGAGAGTCAGATTCCCACTTCTATAATGAGCCTGTGAAAGTGTTTCTATAATGAGCCTGTGAAAGTGTCTACACCACTGAAAATAGCACAAGGACATCATATACAGGAAAATGTTTATTACAATCCAATTCAACATTGTTTTTTAATGTCTATAATAAGCTATATCAGCTAAGACCACCGCTTCTGCACAGATTTCTCATAGAAAAAAGAAACAATTTGTGCCTGCACCTTTCTTTTTCCCACATACACAAACTCTTAATCCCAGGCAAAATTACTCTGCCAATCATACTGTCATACTAATGCTCACAAACCAATGGCATCAGTAAGTCTTTGGCTGCATGTAAGCACATACTACCTTTGAAGTTCTCCCTAGCACCTCACCGGATCAAATCTTGAAGAATTATAGTATATATACACCTGTTCGATTCTGAATATGTAAAATTATTGAAATTAAGGGAACCACACATAGCACTAGAAATTGACAAACTCAAAAATAAAACCTTTTTCTGAACCATTACTTCTATATCTTTACTATCTGTACTGCGTTAGCATTTGAAAGTTTTGTTTCAAACTGATAAAAATACCTTTTTCTCTTCCAGATAAATAATATAAAAGATATTTCCTGGCCATGACTGGGAGAGGTGAAGACTAAACTTTTCCTGCTAAAACAATAAAGGCTACAGTAGGGAAACTTTTAGATGAGTGGTATGCCAGGCAAAATACTTTTCCAACAGTAAATTTTCATCACACTTCAAGTTCTCAATTATGACACAGAAGAAAACCTAGTATTTATCCCAGCAACAATATGCAAAGATATCTACTAACTACTACAAATATATGTGCAAACATAATGTAGGAGAGAGGAGTCACTTACTTGATAGTTCAGGAGAGTCTCTGTTCTCACCATGATGCTGTGTACACATACAATTGAGGAATGAAGAACAGCAAACATAAAAATCCAGGCCAGGAAGAAGCAAGTGCACAAAAAGCAGCAGCAGCAGCGGGAAAGAAGGACAATGAAAACAGTGTTAGTTCATAACTAAAATACAACATGCACCTCAATGCCAAAGGCAAGACCTCCAGAGACTCCACAGTTTAGAAAAGTTGAAGCAACAAATCTGACAAATATGCCTATAGAAAAGCCATTATTAGAAGCCATCATTAGTAAACAGCAACTGCCTCAACCACTTCTTGTGAGTGGAATCTCTCCAGCCGCAATTTAGTGCTCGCATGACTTGATACACAGCATTTTTAAAGACATTTTAAGCTGGAGTGGTTTCAAAAAGACTGACGCTCTGAAGAAAGCTGAAATAACACAAAATGTTTCCAAAACCACTCCACTTTCAGAAAAGTGTTTTGGAAGGAAAAAAACCTTTAAAGCCATAAGTAATGTGCAAGCACCTACTAATGCTAGCTAGATCCAAGTCTAACTGCTTTTGCATTCAAACACAAACTTAGAAGCCACAGATTCAGCTCATCTACAAACACAGGTAACATTTGAAATTGCTTAAGATGCAAGACAAACAGTGCAGTTTTAAATTTAAGAGGATATTTTATATCCAAGTATTTCCATAGAACCAAGTCGCTTAGAATTTCTCTCCCACTCAATGCATCAAATACAGGTACTAAAGAAGGGTAACTACACAGTAATATCCTGTAAGCCTTTCTGATATTTGATCTGGAATATTTTTAAAATCCTTGCTAACAAAGACCACAATCAAGGCTAAGATCCCATTGTGCTCAGCCATGTACAGATAAAAGGCAAATTTCACTTATGTCTTTACGGATTTACTGCATTTGAAATCTGTGTATAATAGAAAAGGAGAACACAAGAATACTGATCAGCATGAACATTTCCTCCTTAAAAATAAAATAAATCCAAACATGACATATCTTCTATATCCCAAATAAAAAACTTGTGCTCCATAAAGTAGTGAAAACCTTGCTCTGCTTTAAAGAGGATCCAATCTTGTCTCTCTTATCAGGACTTAATAGCAGAAAATGTAAAAAAGAAAAATCATAATCAAAATCTTTGCAAGCAAGAATCTTGTCTTGCACTCCTGACCTCAAAACACTGATTACTTTTTTTTATCCCTCACATCTGCTAAGGGTGTTAAATTGTAAACTGACAGTGCAATGTGCAAATGCAAAGTACTGCAATGAATATACAGCAATTGCAGTACACATCATTGGAAAGGTGAGGGAACCTCTCTTTCACAATTCTGCACTTTCTGGAACAGGACTTGACTTATCTGAAAAAACTGAAATAAAATATAAGCACACTTGGCAAATAACCTCCTATTTCTGCCAGAGACTAAATTCAGGTCAAAGAGTGAAACCCATGAACTTACCAGATAGATTTGAATGGTAGAACATGCAATGTATTCAAGAATTCAATGGCTTTCATGGCAAAGTGTTTATTCTTAATGTACAGATAACATACTGCAGACTAGGAAACAGTTTATGTTCAGATTGGAACTGTCCTACCCTACACTGATTTTAGATTCAAGAGAACAGTGGCTGACAAGAGAACAAGAAGCCTGCAGAAACTATACAGAGATCCAGCAACTGACTGAACGACTGGGAGCACAGCTATTCAGCACTGGGCTGCTGCAGTGGTCACTGGGAGCTGGACAGCAAGAGAATGGAACTGGAAAAACACACTGTGAACAGAGAGGATCGGCAGTACCTGAGCTCAGCCAGATGCTCACTGGCAGTGCATTACTTACGTGCGCAGGAAACAAGAGGGAAAAGGCAGCGCAGCAGGTCCTGCAGGCAGCCCCGGCCAAGATACAACGTGACACCAGAGAGCAGGGCAGCCTGTCACCCGAGATGGCAATGCAGGGGCTTTTCATGTAAATATTTTAGCATTGCATGGTTAATCCTATGAACTGGTACAAACTGCTCCTATGCCAGAGGCTGAAACACAAGCCTGTCTAATTCTGTCCTCTATCTTCTCCAACTGACATTCTGTTTACACACCAAACTCGCTCTGTTGCTGGTCAACCGCCTCTCTTCATCAGAGATATTTGGGTCTGTGTATTTACCTAAAACCTGCAGACTATATATTTCTGATCATTGGTGGCAGATGTTAAGGCACTGAAATGAGACTGTTTTGGCCAAAAAGACCTTTTCATTTTCCAATGGCCTATTGCACCTCTATCACCTGCAATTCATATCACTGCAGACTGGGGTTCCAAACAACTAAGGGAACAAAACATGACCATTTTACTACTTCAGGGTTTTCTCTGGAAATAATGTTCTCTGGACATTCCTGTCCATCACCACCCACAACTCTTATTCTAAATCTATAGAATTAAAAGAAACATACACATATTCCCAGAGGCACAGCCTAGCCTTATTTTCACATTATATAACTGATGACTTTGATTACAGATTACAGAACAAGTCCTCTGACAGGTTCTCAACACTACGTGATCAATTTCATTTCTACAGAGGCACAATTACTTTAAAATTTTGCTACCAAAATACATGAAGCCTAGTACTCCTCCCAGTAAAGTTTTTGACTAAGACTTAGAAGTAAAACCAGCAATATAAATCCAGCAATATAAAGTATCACATGAGACAGCAGCTGTAATTGTTTTTATACAAAGGCAGCTTACGTGCTTCAAAAGAGAGCTATTTTTAGATGTTCATTTCTCAGAAATAAAGCTTATAACAACTGCTGCTAAACTTTAAGTTATATCTGCCAAGTTCTTCTAAAAAACAAAATCCTTTTCCTGTTGAATATTAGGGTAAAAGCAAAAGCATATGTCACGCTAGCATGTGTGAATGTCTTATCACAAAAGTTTTTTTAAAACACTGTTTTTACAATCAAAACACACAGCTAAATTTTTAATAGTTTAAATGAACATTCTAAAGCTAAGTTTGAGTTTTCACCTTGCTGAAGACAAACTTTCCCTGAAGACAGTCTCTAATACATGTAAACCATTGAAATTAACACAGATTAAATTCAGGACCACTGACCCAATCTAAAAATCTGATCAATGAAAATGATTCAATGCTTCAAGGAAAAAAAGTACTTTTATGTCTGTTGACGTATTAAGTAACAAGGACTGACACTGACTGTACAAGTTCTATCACAGGCAAATTACTTATTAAATGTATGTTTTAGCAAAAATTAGAAGTGACTAAAAATTGCTAAAAAAATATTTCAAAAAAGAATGATTTATACCATACATTTCCATGTAATGTTCTAAGTTCTGGGGAAGTGAGACTTGATTAAATTATTGTTTTATAGAAAAGTAGACAAAAACTGTTCTCAAACAAGAACTCAGAGCATCTATTATTTTGCACTGTTTTAATGGTGTCAGACTACAAAAATAGTTTCCTGAGCTGTCACAGCCTTTGTCTTCAAATTTATATTCAGTACATATCAACCTAATTGTTAGACAAGAAGAGTATTTAATATAGGACTTTTCCCTGTATACTGATTCTAGAAACGAAAAAGCACAGCATTAAGGCCTGTGATCTCCTCGTCTTTTGTTCTTTAATAAACCAGCCAAAAAAGCAAATTAGAAACCTGACACCTCTAAAAAAAAGTTTTTCAGATACCTCCTAGAAGCATCCCAAAGGATTTAAAAGTGGAGAAAAATTTTGCTCAGTATTCCTTATGCACATTACAACACATGTAATTTCATTCATTTTATCATGACAATGGAACTTTAAAAAAATTTAGATTGCACCTAAAAGTCTGGAATACTGAAAAATTTTAAAAATTATTTAAAAAAAAATTAAATTTCTGGGAAGTGTCAGGATTTGCATTGACTAAAGGTCTTCAAAACTATTGGGTCAATCTCTCTTAAAATACAGATGGTATTTTTAATATTTAATTTTCACTTTTTTTACTATGATATACACTAGGCTGTATATTAGACTACCAAATAAGCTTTCAAAAATGTTTTTAACACCTGTAGTGCAACACACAAAACTTGACATTCAAATTGCAATTTAGACAGACAATTAGCTCACTGGCTGATATTTTGGTAAGAAATGCTTGGAGTAGCCTATTACAATACACCATCAGTTTAAAAAAAAATGTTCTGAGATGACACTTCAGAAGCACATAGGATGAAAGGCAATCTATCCTTACACTTTGCATTGTTCTCAAGTAGTTTTGCTAAAACAGAGACTCATTTTGAGGTACCTTCTTAAGATCATGCTATTCTGAAGGAATGTCACAAAAAGAAAAGTAGCACATCTTACATTACTTTGAAGTGTTTTGTAAACTGGTACTTTCTAATATATTTTGAGGAAACAAGGAGCACAACAACTGAGCTGACAGCACTTTTTTTAAAAATGAAAATACCCTACTGCACAATTGGCAGTTGATACTCATAAGTATTCTGCATCTGGGATATAAATGCAGGGGCCACGCAGCAAACCAATGAATTTGCTCATTACAGAAAAAAGCCAAGAATTTTCTTAACACACTGCAAAACAGTTTGTCTCCAAACTCACCACTTAAGATAAAAACAGTAATAAAATACTTAATCAAGTTAATAGCTCCATGTAGTAATTCAGTATCACAAATAAAGTTTGTCAGTAATGAGGTGTTAAATTTGACCTTCACCTCAGTTACAGAAAAACACATCCTATTTTGCCTTTGGGAGGCAGTGCTTTGGAAACTATAAAACATTTCCTGCTTCGGCTATTAAAGTACTTCTACATGACACAGCTTGTGGAAAAACTAAACTCTTGTATAATTTCAACATTTATGATGATGATGATGAAGCACAATAGTACACACAGCCTTTCCTCTTTTTAAAGTGTGCTTAGAAAGAGCTTCATTGCCTCAGAAATTTTATAATCAGTAAAGATTATCAACTCTTACACCTCAGATTACTCTGATGACATATAATTATCACCCCTTCCATCTTTTCTGCTCCTCATTCCACCAAGAACTACATTATTTTTTCTATTGTCCATAGTCACCAACTACCGAAGTGCCAGTTAGACTGAGAGGAATACCTTTTTCCTTTGGGACTCTGCGACAAAATCCAAAAATCAAATCCAAAATCTAAAAATTTTTTGACATTCAGCCATCCTGCCGTGAGAATCTAGTAAATGACACCCCAATAATATAATATTCCAAGTGCATTCACCAGAAAAGAATAAATTCAAAGCAAAAGTGAATAAATTCAAGTCATTTAACCCTCTCCTTCAAAAGCATCTTCACATTCATCTCGTTGCACAAAGGCACACTTAAGTTACTCACTGAATTTCTATCCAGCTCCCCATCAACTGGAACGTTCTCCATGTTGAAAGGGCCTGTTCTCTGTCTCTATCAGTTAGAGGTCTTCCATCCTGCTACTCGAGATCCTGGAAAGGAAAAGAAAAAGGTAATAATTTAATTCCAAGGGCTGAAATCCAGTAGACAGCCATACTTTCTCCTCCCTCCATTTTAAGAGGCTAAATAGTCTCACATCATAACAACCTCTGCGTTCTACAGTACCAGGCAAAACATGAACATTTACCCAGAGAAATCAGCTTAGGAATGGAGAGAATAGTTTCAGATAAAATGGCCAAAACAAAAACTACTCACAGAGACAAGCACTTACGTCTACAAATAAGGAAGAGTTATGCAAAAAAAAAGAGAAACCCACAGGTTTTGCCCTGTATTTCCCGTTGTTCCAGAGTTCCCAGCAGCACACCGCTCCCCCGCTACAGGCATGTGCACACCAACTGTTTGGGTACAAAACAAAGCTATTCCGGAGCAGCCAGAGTCGAGGGCTTCCCAGCATAACTCCAGAAACAGCCATGTATTGCTTTGCAGAACCAAAACACAAAAATCAAATAACATGTGCAAGCCAGCACCTTCTGTGGCACAGCGGGCACTCCTCTGGGGGTCACCACACACAGTGAGAAAGCAATGCCTCATTCTCTAGGCATTTCCTATTTACTTTTTTTTGCAAGAGAACGAAACCTACAATGAATCTTAGTATCCACTAAGCATATTTAAAGTCATTAGCAAGACAAGCACACAGCCTGGAATCAAGCAAAACTTGGTGAAAAAGAAGTCCTTTAACCATTGACTTATTAAGCAAGTTTCAGGAGAGGTGCAGATCAAACTGGGATGACTAGTGAGATGCCCAGCTAGAGCCCATAGCTCTGTCTGTCCAAGACCTCCATCCAACAGGACCACAGGGGATGAGGGGCTGTGCTTACCTGTTTGGAGCAGCGCGGTTGGTATCACACAGGGACCAAACCCTGTGCTCCCACCCTCCACAGAGCCGCACTCACTCTGCCCTTCCTGCCAGCCACAGCAAGTGCTTCAGCAGAGAATCAGCCCAAGGACAATTTTCTTCTTTGCTTTTGTCTTGGGTGGGGTGAAGGGGCAGGAAGCAGCTAAATTACAAACTCAATTGCTAAACCAACACTTGTGCAAGAGCAGCGGTAGCACGGAGATGGTGATTTCTTTTTACTCTATAATGTTTGCATATTGTGCTTAATCTATGCATCAAGGTAATGGCAAATTTTAGTAAAAACAGATTAAATGAAGACAGAAGGGTGAGGTGGGAAGACACATCACAGTCCCTGCAGGGAACCTGAGGAACATCCTGAATGCAGAAGGATGAGAGAGAGGCAAACAGATAACCAGAATACACAGGATCTTCTGGTTCAAGGTCTGTCTCAGGAAATAGACACTCATGAAAACAAATCTCACTAAAAAGAATAACCATTTATTCTACTGCTTTCCATGTTTTATTATAATTGGGTTTTGGGTTTGTATTATGTAAAGCAAGTTACAATTTTCCCTCAGGAAAAAACATACAGTATTAATACACTCTAAGTAATTACTATAACATATGCCAGTAAACCACAAAAGGAACCATTAAAAAATAGTTCAACAAAACAACTGTGTGCTAACAAAATGGCAAAGTTAAAAGTTTTCTATCACTTAGTCCAATGAACTGAGGAGGACCTTGCTCAAACCTGAGTGATTAACTGAGGTGGCACATAATTGGGAAGCATGGCTAGATGCTCTTATGTAAATTGGAAACAGTAGACATCTGAAAGGAGATGACTACAAGTTATTAATTTGCATTAATAAAAGGAAAGATGCCATTACCACAGAAAGAGGAATTCACCCTGAAGCTCTGTTTCCCAGAGCAGCAGGCACTGCAACCCTTACCTTCCACACCCAAACATGAGATGCAGACCTGGGTGATGATTTTTGATGTCTATTGCTTCTCATCTCTCCCTCACACATCCATTTGAGGTTCTCTTATTAGCAGGAAGTTCAGCAACACCAGACTGCATGCATATTCAATTTGCAGAAACACCAAACTCTTTTAAATAGGATGAAAAATGAGTGGCATTACAAACAGATGCAAGCACTGCTATTTAAAGCAGTTTTTCAGCTTTTTTTAGTTACAAAAACTTGTAACCATACTCAAGTTATCCGAACGAACAGATCTTTGCTGACAGGAACATTCAGCATAAAACACTTTTAACCCATTTTTATATTTAATATTTTTTAACTCTTCATTTTTATTGTCAATGCTCCTGGTGTATTCTGCTCCTCCATCTGCTCACATGATGACAGCCTTCCTTACCTTAGTCTCAAGAGCTGCACCATCAGACAAGTACCCTATGGTCTAATTCTCAGCATTCATGATCACTTGTGTTCCCAAAGACTCAATCCAGCATGCTCCTAAAGGCTGCAGATGAGTTTTCTGGGAAAAGGAAGGAAAAAATTCTACCTGCTCCTGTTTAAACAGTAAAGCAGGTGCAGAAATGGTTAAGGACTACCTTCCCCCAAGCTGTTTAGCTTATGAGTAGACAGCCAGCTTGCCTTATTTTTCTTGGCAAAATGAAGGCTGAAAGTGAACAATATTGCTTCTGTTATATGCCAAAATAAATACAAAGGAAGGAAAAGGGCTCTCTCAGCAAAAGGACACTGCCAAAGAGTCAAACAAGTATGAAATTGGAGAACAGATTTATTTTGAAAAATACAGAATGCTTCTAACCATCTGAGCCCCAAGGCTTTGAAACAATTTTCCAACCAATGTAGGGAAGGGGAATTTTCTTATTTGTAAATGCAGCCAGGTTATTATGAAGGGTGCTTCCACAAGCAAGCTCTTTTCTACTTTATCTAATCCAACCATTAGATTTGAAGATACAACCCCAAATGTATCATTTTATTGATCTAGGGGTTTTTCTAGCTTTTGGGGAATGTTCATGACATGCTTTTACTGCTTTCTGTTACATTCACAAGTGTTTGCAGTTTGGTCACCTTGAGGTTTTAATTAACAAATGCTCCTTCACAATATTAATTCTTAAAAGTGTTCAGAAGGGTAGACGCAAAATGAAATTATTTCAAAATAACTCTATAATGACAGCCAGCTAGTCAGCTATTTTTCCTTGATAGACATTGGATACAATCAGGCACACGCCAAGGTATTACTTTAGATGACTGTACCAATCAGACAAATCCTGCCACAAAATAAGCTCTTTCTCTCCAACTGTGAAGAAGGTTGAACAAGTCAAAAATGTATCTTCAAAGCAGAGGGGAAATGTTTTCCTCTTATCACACAATCCATAACCTGTCCTGTGAACACTTGTAGTCCATCTTATTTTTGCTGATGACACCAAACTGTGTGGTGCAGCTGACAAGCTGGAGGGAAGGGGTGCCATCCAGAGGACCTTGGCACACTTCAGAGTTGGGTCTGTGTGACATCAATTCAACAAGGCCAGATGCAAGGTCCTGCACCTGGGCTGGGGCTACCCCAGGACAAATACTTGCAAGCACAAATACTCAAGGCTGAGTGGAGAATGGGTTGAGAATTTCCTTTTCCTGAGGAAAAGGAATTGGGGATACTGGTGGATGAAAACTAGACATGACCCAGCAACATCTTGCAGCCCAGAAAGACAATGTATCCTGGTCTGTGTCAAAAGAATTGTGGTCAGCAGGTCAGTCCACCAGGTCATTCACAGATCTACTTCACTTTCACAATGTTTACATTTGATTTGAGAAAGAAATTGTTTATTGTGAGGGTGGTGAGGCACTGCAACAGGCTGCCCAGAGCAGCTGGGGATGTCCAACCCTGGAAGACACTCAGATTTTTTTGAGAGCCTTGGTTTGAAGGCCAAGGAAGTGTTCAAGGCCAGGTTGGGTAGGGCTTTGAGCAACCTGGTCTAGTGGAAGATATCACTGCCCATGGCAGGGAGATTGGAGTTACATCATTTTTAAGGGCCTTTCCAACCCAAACCATTGTGGGGTTCCATTGTTTTAACAGATTGCTTCAGCCATTGGTAGTTTTTGTAACTATTTCGTTTTCAGTTCACTGGACCTTGAGAATAGGAAAATCCTCCTTAGATCTTCCACAGAAGGAAAAAAAAAAGCACCAATGAAAGCTACTACTCTGCATGAACAGGATCTTTTCTAACTATCTACACACATGCATGCTAAAAAGTCCTATGGGAAGAGGTAAGAAGACAACTCCCATCATTAAAAAAAATAATTTCAAGAGCATAGAAGGGATGTCTCAGTACTGTGTTGTTACCCAATATTCTCTTAGATATAGGTACACAAACCAAGATCAAAAGCTGCACAACTTAGGTGCCATGGCCATGAGAGAAACTGCGGTAGCAAGCTTTTGTTCAGTCCTATAGAGATCAGTGAAGTGGATATGGCAGTGTTCTGTATTGACTTACATATTCTGTTAACCAGATTACATAAACTTTTATTGCAGGGTATGTTTAACCAGATAAAGAGGTTATTAGGCAATGCAAGGCCCCTTTTCTGCCAGCATAACAAGAGCTCATCACCAAACATGATATTTGTTCTAGGCAGAAGAGAGCTTAGCCCTGACACCATGGCAGTAATACGATTGGTGGTATATTTATAACATTAAATTATAATCCAATTCACAAAAAGACTCTTCCTCCCCTTCTCCCGCACAAGATTAGCTTCAGTTCAAACACTTCACTAAATCTGGAGAGTTTCATCAAGAGTCCCCAATGTCCCCACACAAATTCCTGAATTTCAGCCAAGGTGCAGCCACAAAGTGCAAGTGGTAGAGATAACCCCTGAATCTAACACATTTTCTTTTTAGTCAATGACCAAGATTCTTGAACACCTGCACAGTGTATTATATAGGCAGGTTTCAGCTTTCGTCCTAAGGAGCATCACCTAGGGTCCTTAGAGAGGGCAGGTGCACTGCAGCTCTGTTTTGTGACCTGTTACAGTATCACAGCACCCTCCTGCACTCCAGCACCAAAGCTCAAGGCAAGCCTTTCCAGAGGGGAAGTGCCCTCCTGGGAT
>NW_005054310.1:3250141-3273750 GCF_000277835.1 Geospiza fortis | reverse complement strand
GGAGTAGAAGCATTTAAATTGCCTGAGATGAGTATCACATAAGAATATACTGTAATTTTTTTTAAGATTACACAAACATAACAATACATTGACTTTAAAGATTAATGTGGCAGCAAGCAAAGGCAAGGCACACTAGCAGAAAAGAAAACTAGTTGTTTGCATTGATGTCAAGAAGGATAAAAAATTCACCTAGGTCCTTGCTAGAAAGCAGAGTAACAACAACACCAAAGAAATGCTATTCCACAGGGAATCAGAGAATGGTACAGGTAGGAGAAGACCTCTGAAGGTCATCTTACCCAAGCCACCCTTTGCAGAAGGATGTCTAGACAGCTTTTGAATATCTCCAATGATGAGGACTACACAAACACCCTGGCCAACCTGTGCCAGTACTTGGTCGCCTTTCAAAGTTAAGTGTTCCTGATGCTGGGATGGAACTCTGCGTTTCTGTTTGTGCCCACTGCCTCTTGCATCATCACTGAGCACCACTGGAAACTTCTGTCACTTTTATACCCTCCCTTCAGGTATTTATACACATTGATGAGTTCACCCAGACCCAGCTCTTCCAGCCTTTCCTCACACAAGAGATGATCCAGGCCTTTGATCACTTTCACACCCCTTCACTGGATCTCTCCAGTACATCCACATCCCCGCTGTTCTCAGGAGCCCTGAACTGTACCCAGCAGCCCAGATGTGAACTCAACAGTGCTGAGTAGAGAGGAAGGATGACTATTCTCAACCTGCTGGCAATGCTTTTTCTAAAGCATTCAGGAGCACCATGCATCTTCTTTATGGCAAGGGAATGTCACTGACTCATGTTCAGCTATCTGTCAGAATAACCAGGTGAAGTCTGGGTAAGCAGCTCTATAAGGTCCACAAGGAAGCTTCAGGTAACATTCTTAACACAGGTATCTAAGTGCTAAAACAAAAAGAACAAGTTTCCTAGATATTAAGAGCTAACTATAACAGTTTTAGCTACCTATAACTCCTAAGAGGTGTAGAATCAGTTTCAAAAGATTAAAGGAAATCTGTACCCTAAATCTAACTAGGGTGATCAAACCAAGGCTCTCAAAAAAATCTAATTGTCTTTCAAGCTGTCCTATGACTGCTGAAGGCACTTTCACTTTGCTCCAGGCAGCAGGGGAGCAGCAGTAGCACAGAAGGTAATAGAGGTAGCATGTCTTACTCTCAAGGCTCTTTGAATACCGCGCACCCAAGGAAGAGAAGCCTTCTGGCTGTAGCACAAGGCCACAGATCATCTGTCTCAGCTAACAAGTCTGCACATCAAGTACACTTCATTATCAAGCTACAGATCAGGCCAGCTTCGTGCACATGACACAGTGCCACTGCATGCCAAGTACCCTGTGTTTGTTGAGATCAGTTCCAAGAAAGCAGGAACTGAAGCAAAGTTACTAGTAAAAATGGAGGAGAGGCAACAGGGTCAAAAAAACCAGTAAAAGAACTGGTAAACAAAGAAATAGTAAGTTTTTCTTGACTCTCAAACTAACATTCTTAACTAACAAGAACTAGGAAGAATTAGGAACCGGTTGTATTCTGCAATTCTAAAAGAGAAATCTGAGAGCTGAGAAAATCTCTAGGTTCAATTCCTACTACTGTGAAGTCGGTCCAAACAGGAGAGCTTGACAAAACCAGTAATTATATAGAAGTCATATTTGGCAAACTGCATAGTTACACTAACTCTGAATTGCAATGTTTGAATGCTCAGAAGTCTGCAACAAATATAAACACAGCAGAATCAACTGCCTCAAGTTCCCCAAGTACACTGTGATCACTTAATGCTATCACCCACCAAATCTACCCTTATGAAACACTTCCTTCCACCCTGAGTTTCATCACCTGCCTTCTCATTTCCTGAATAAACAGTCCACATGCAGAGCAAGCTGTTTCCTCTGCTTCTGAATTGCTGTTTTCAGAAGGGAAAAAATATCAAATACCAAAAAAACCCATGAAAGCTGAAATGTTTAAGAACAGGACTTGAAAACATCTCTCATCTGGAAAAAAACTGGCACAGTCCAGATACCTCAGCTATCTTTTGAGATAGTTAGATGGCAACAAAGGCCAAGAAAAGCGTAACAAACTTCTGAATACCCACTGCAACTTCAATAATTACTACCTTAAACTGGGTTCCACAAACAAACTTGTCCTGAAAAAAATGAAGGCGTACAGAAATATGGTAAGAGTCACATCCAGGTACTAAAGCCCAACATTCTCTCTAAAAGCTCGAGTTCCTAGGGTTCTGGAGCCCTTGGCCACTGAAATACGCTTCAAAGCTCCCAAACTTATCCAGGTCTTCATGATACGTAATCTGCAAGACTGTTTCCAACTCAAATTAGTTGTCGGTCTTAATGGTAAAAATGTCTATTTCTTCACTTAAAGGTGTCCTAGTTACCTGCAGCATTATGCACTTCACCTCCATGAGCCATTTTTACCTAGGGCTCAGTCTAACTTTGGAGCATAAAAATAAGAGAGGCAATAAACCACTGATTTTGTTCATTTAAGAGAGAACCTGTGAAGTTTTATAAAATACTCAGATGATATTTTTTGTTTGTTTCATTGGGAAGTAGGCAAAGAAGATTTATTCAAACCTTACAACGCCAAATCTAACATTATTACAGTACTAACCAGCAAAATAACTAAGTGGGCATCATACACAACCATACAAGGTTAAATTGGCCAATGACAGTCTTGATTTTGAAGAAAAAAGCATGGACTAAAACTAAGTGGTTAGAGGTATGGCAAACCATATTCCTTTCAGAACTCCACCCTCTGATTTTCTCCCACATCTGTAAAGTTACTAATAATAATCTCTCACACGGTACTCTGTTTTTCTCATCCCCCATTTTGGCAGCTGTTTAAAGGGGCAGAGGGACACACTCTGCTAGAGACAGCAGGAAGGGATTAGGAGATTACCAGTCCTCCACATCTGGTCCTTCCCACCTCTTTCCCCACTGTGGCTGAGGTTTTTCTGAACTGCCTGTGGACCTGTCTGTGCAGGTGCTCCCTAACCCTCTTCTGTCAAGAGGGATCCCCACTACTGCAAATTATTTTAGACACCCACAAAATGAGAATCATTTAAACTGAGCTAGGTCATGGGACTTCTGTAGGCCTGGCACCACAGGGGTGAGGAACAGCTGAGGGACACCTCTTCACTCACCTCCACTCCAACCAAAACAAAACAGCCTGGGTAAGCATGCACTGTGTTACAGCCACAGACTCCCCCAACATCAACTGCAAGCTACTTCAGGAAATGAAGGGAATCATGCCAAGGCAAAAGGAAAAGCAACGTTGTTGTTAGAGGTTTTTCTGAAATGAAAAAGTAAGATGAGTCAGCAGAGATGTTTCCACAGACAAAATGGATAGGTGGCAGAACAAATCCTTCTGATGCTGATGCCAAAATGGAATCAGTTGCCCTCCTGTGAGAGCAAACAGACCTGGATTTCTTCTGCATGGAATTTTCCAAAACAAAACACAAGACTATGAAAGACATTTTGTAAATATAAGAATTAATTCATTGTGCTGAAAAAGCCTCAATAAGAGGATCTTAAAAATCTACTTTAGTACATCAAATGATGTATCTAAACATTTTAGTTATAACGAATCATAGATACAGAAATATTTAAAGTCTCATCTGCAGGTCAAGAATACATCCACTCCATAAGGAATGAAGTTCCAGAAAGCTATTCTCAGAGTATTTATAAACAACTGCAATAATCATACTATTACAGATCAATGAATTATTAACTGCTAGATAAGCCATATGTGACCAGGTGAGTGAGTGCTTTTCACCTATTGCAAATGAAGTAAAAATGTGAGCTTAAACTACCATAAAGTTTCTGTATCTCAGAAGCTGCAGTGATTTTACTTGGACAAAGAGGCACCAACACACAGACAGCTCACTGTCACATCGGGTGCTATTGCAGCTAACTTCCTAAATGAATCCATAAGATTTTCCATCAAATGAATAATTTACTTCCAAAACTGAGCCAGTGCAAAGACCAATTTTCTAATGGCAATTCTACTAGGTTTTTAGTCCTTCATTCGCACTATGTGTTTTGCCACCATCGAGAACTGAAAGGAATGCCCAACCTATTTTCCAGAGTGAAAGAGACCTTAGGGCCTCTTTTAAAATCTTTTAGTTACTGAAAGGACACCTTAAATGTCAGATCTTCCAAAGACCTACCAGTACAGAACCACTTTGCTGAAACACCAATGGCTGTTTCAGCAAAGCAAGAACTGAGATTACCTCTAAAATGAGCATCATGAATACACTTTACAGGAACTCAGTTAAGAGAGTAACTACAATCATAATTTATGCTCTAACCTGAAATAAATAAAACAGAAAAATCAGTTCAAGTTCCAAGAATAAAAATATGAAAGAAGTCTTAACCCAAACAAACAAGTTTCAGTTGAGCTGTGTTGGCTGTAATACAGTTATGTTGTGGGGGAAGTTTCTAAAAAAATGGGCTTTCGGCAGGCTTAAATGCAGATATTTCAAACAGGAACCTTATGTTTAGTCCCATGTACAATTTAATTTTCTTATTTTAGCAGCAGTGTCTCTTCTTCATAATGAAACAGAGTTGATGACATAATAAATGGCCTTTATTTCAATTTCTTTTGGCAAGTGCTAAAAGGTAGTTTATACAAGTTCAAGATACAGGATATCTGTACAAGAATTTCAGAACAAAAGGTCAGAGTAGCCTATTGCAATAGGAAAAACCCTAGAAATCCTAACTTAAAGCAGGAGCAGGTTCAAACAGGCAGCAATAGTATCTGGTTTACACATCATGGTTTATTAAAAAGCTTTAGAAAGTCTAATTTAGATTTCCATTGGTTGTGCCAAGTTTGGTTTTCACTCTAACACTAAAGTAAAACAAGCTGATGAACCCAACTTTGCTTTTTAGATGTCAGTGCTGCTCTACCTGATCACAATTCAGGATCTTTCATAGGTTTTTCGGCAGGGTTGGTTTTTTATTTGTGTTTGTTGATGGTTTGTAAGGTTTTTTTGAGGATTCTAGAGAGGAAAGCTGAAGTTTTTTTGGGAGGTTTTTCACTGTTGTTCTGTGGTGTTTTTTTAAATACAGGAGAAAAATATTACACATAGACTTCATATAGGCTTAACAAGAACTAGTGCTTTTAGCACCAAGCATCCAAGCTTGTCTTCTGAAGCTACTGAGTAACTGCTGATCAACTTTGATTTGGAACTGCTACACCAATCTTACATAGCTTTTAGTTTAATAGGATGAACCAATAATACTTAAACAATATATCCACGGGAATTGTACAGTACTATTGCATTGCAGACTTGGCTAGTGACCTAGCAATAAAGCTCTTGTTTACCTACCCATTTCTATGTAACAAATTATAAGCTCCTGTGTGACATTTCTTTGGGCAATGAGAAGCACCTGGCCTGCCACAACAAACAGCTGTGGACGAATCACAAGCATCATCAAGTGACAACTTATCTGCAATTCACAGCCCTCAGAAATCAGGTCAATATCACTACCTAATGTAAGTCAGGCCACTGCTCACATTATTTGCAACAAACAAGCAACTTATATAAAAATTATTTTTGACAGAGATGAAAATAGAAGTCAAGCCTTTCAAACATTAGAGCCAGCCCTCAAGAACAGAAATGAAACATATTTGTTCACCAAACTATCCCATTTCTGAAGAGCAGAATGCTTTTTGCTCCCAGTACTGCAAGGAGACACCAAGACTTTTTATAGCAAGACTCACATATTATGAGGGTACTTTTAATGTTCTGCTTCAGGGACCAATATAAAAGATTCTATTTTTTCTGCTTCCATCAATTGAGAACGTGTCACGGTTGGGATCAAGGGTTCTGTTCCTTGACAACCAGGGAGCGGTGGTAAGCACAGAAAGGAAAACAGTCTTGACACTTCCTTGGAAGTTCTTTGAAATGCTTCGGAGAAGAAAACAAAGAGAGAAAAAAATTACATCCTAAGCAAAGCATTATTCTGTTCAAGGCTAAACAAATATTTAATGGACAAGGAACCTGCTCCGGCTCTTCCACCCAGTCTACTCGAGTACTGGGAATTCTCTTTCCCCTAAAATGGTTTAATGGGGCCATCAGATAGCTTGAGCACCTGATTTAAAGTGAATACAATCCTCTCAGCTGTGCAATCCCATAGGACTGTGTGATAGGAAATTTGAATCCTGCCTCCCCAACATCCTCTATCCAGCCCCTCAATAATCAGCCAGGTAAAGGAGGTAGTTAAGGGGCTAGAACCATCACATAGTTCAGGAATGCAAAGGACAGACACAAATGCTGGGAAGGAAGGATGCAATATTTGTAAGCTCAAACAAACTCAGCTGCTATTTTGATGATAAATAAGGCAAAGAATAGTTCCAAGAGGGAATGTAATTCTTTTTTTAAAGTAAAAAACCTACATCCTTGCCTTTCACAGGATTACAACATTCCAATATTGTCCCCCAAACTGACAAGAATTATCAGTTAACAGCATTTTATAACTTTCATATTTAAAATCACACACAACACCAAGATAACACAAGCTTAACTACCGAGATAATATTAGCATAAAGCAATTCAATACCCCGTATCTCTGCCAAAGCAGTTAACTACACCTCTATGGATAACGTTACACATTTTATTCCCTTGAAGGCAGCTTACATGTGTATTTCCAAGTCTAATGTGTAGGAGAAGAACTAAGCACTAATTTCCACGCTTCACAAAATAAATGGAGCCAGGCAGCAATAGCTCAGAAGTTGCAACTGGATAGAAATGCAGGTCCCAACCTACCCAGAGTGTAAGAGTGTGCTCCTGGGGCACCCTCCTTCTCTGACGCTCACTTTCACACACTGCACTGAGGTGACAGAAGGAAGAAAAGTGCAGGTACCCAGTCAGACTCCCTGCAGGAACAGCTGTAAGAGTAAGTGCCAGCACATGCTTCCAACCATGTGCAATGCTAAAAAGGGCGACTGAAGGAACCTTGTGTCCAGCACTTTCAATCCACTAAGTATCCAAAAACAGCTGCCACAGATACAAACCAGTCAACTTCAGCAGGTACAGTGTAGCTACAAGTAGTCTCTTTAAGTTTTAAAAACGAACATGTAGGAAAGTGAAAATGTTCTGCTTCGGGGTTCTTTTTTCCAAAATTGTAAAGCTAAAGCCCAAGTAATACTGATTTTAATGACAGCAACAAGCATGAAGAGCCTCTAATCTAAAAACCAGCTTGGCATACATAATCTTTCACATGAGAAGGGATTTCATTCCTTCATTTTGTAGCCCTCAACAGAATTCAGAGAAGGATCAGCATCTCTTTTTGATGATCACAACCTGAGAAAGCATACCATATGCCAGTAGTTCTTAATACAGTGGCACAATTTACACTCCCATGATGGCTTCTAAAAAGTGTGTGAAATTCACAATTTCAGCTTTTTTTGTATCTAAATTGTCTGCAACAGACCAGCAATATGAAATTAGGGCTTGTAACTCTAGGAGTACTATTAAGTTAATAAAATACAGATTAAAAGTGAATAGCCAGCTAGATATTTCAAAGGCAGTTATAAGCACCAAACTGTCAACTAACTTAGACACCCACCAAAACCACCTAAGCACAAGATAAGCACACAAACATTCCAGTTAGATTATGAAGTAATAAGCAATTTCCCCCCAAGAGAAAAGCACTATGCCAACACTTCACATACAATGAGAATTGACTGTTCCCAAATGTTGATAAGTATAATTAACCTTCTAACCCTGTCTATGGCCTTGAACATTAAACCTGAATTCATCTTGAAAACCAATTAAAATGCTAAGCAGTCTGTCTACTTTGGGACTGGAGAATAGCATTCAAAAAAAAACCCACATAGCACAATTGTCTCCTTAGACATCTTCAAGGATCTGTTAGCTGTTTTAGTAAATAAATAAATAAATAAATCACATTTTAACAAGAACTGAAAAATTTCTCAATTCTTCACAAAGATCCTGAAACATTTAAGGTTTATGAAGGCAAAATTGAAGGTTTAACAGGAAAAATAGCCACAGAGAAAAAAGATAAAGATGATCGAGGTGGGCTATGAAGTTTGATTTTGCCTTTTCATGCTATCTTTAACAACAGATATTAATTGTACAGTACAGTTCCCATTCAAAGAGCTTAACTTCTCTCTCTCATTCATTGTGCCTTTTAGATTGCCTACTGACAAGGAAATCTACTTATTTATGTCACCCAACCTGCTTTTTTTATGTCTGCCATTTTGAAATTAGCGGAACAACTAGACAGGCAGGAGGAGCTGGAATTATCATTTTTCTTTCTAACTTCTTCTTTCCTACATCATAGATATTTCCTCTTCCAAAAAAAAAATCATGCCTACTTGCTATGAAATTCAGATGCATGTGACTCTGTGATGATCACGTTTCTTCTCGTAACTTTACTTCAACAGAAGGAAAAGCAGGTAAAGTGATTTCTGATTTTTCTAGTGAATCTGAGCTGATGAGCACCATTTTATAGTTACTACTCAGATTTAACATCAAAATTTTGCTTCCAGTGATATATTCCAGTGTTATATTTTAGTATAACTTCTTTAACTATTGGAGTTCAGAGTGGCATTAATTACTTTTTCTTCCCCATTTTTAGAATTTATTTTTAAATATACACAATAGATCTGCTTACCAGGCATCTGTTCCTGTACTTCAACAAGCTTAAATTAGCTCTTCATTTTGAAAACAGGTCCTTTATGAAGTGGCAGAAAGTCAGAATTATGTCCATGTCACATTTAATGGCTTTTAACTTCCAAGGAGCTCTCTCGATGCTGCTGAGTTGCCCTGGACAGTGCTGTAGATGGCAGTATTTCACAGAGCTCACTGCCCTGCCCTAACCTGCAGCTAAGGACTGCCATACAGGGAATACACTCTACGGGTATTCAAGAAACTTCAGCTCAGGCATTTCCACAACATAACACGCATGGTAAGGAAGTATACAAACTGCTTTTATCTGAAAAGCAACCTTCTCAGATGCCTAAAGAAATGTACCATAATGCCAGTTAAACAAACATGTTAAGTTACTGCAGGTGAAATCATCCTTGAAACAGAGATCCACAATAAACTGCTCCCATGTATGGGATTTGAGCACACTCAGACATTTTGTTTCAGATTACCAGAAGAAAAATCAAGTTTTCCATAGTAACCTCATATTTCTGACTACAAAGTGCTGTTCTAGTGCAGATGTACATCTGGATCGCCTGGACTTTCACTTTACTTGAAATAGAGGCACTTTTAGAAAGTAATTAGCTGCACAGAAAACATCTCAATTTAATGCTAAAATATAGGTCTAGTCTGTCAGCAACACATTTTCCACGCAGAACCCCCCAAACGCAGTCACTTTTGTCTGGAAGCTGACTATTGACATCATGGCATGCATGGCATGAGCTTCACAGGAATGAACTACCACTCACTCCTGGAAAACATAAGTAACATGAATCCAAGCATATATATTGCTTTGACTTCCAATTCCCTCTCTTCCTACAATTTTAGCAGGAGTTGAAAAAAGCAAAGTATGCTATATCCTATTGCTACAACTCTTATGTCTTCTGCCACATATGCCAGAAGCAGACTGAAGGGCAAACTGTGCAAATCCCATACCACCATCATGGTTTCTACCCATTTATTTATGGGCAGAAAAATGACTCCATCACCAGCAAGTCAGTAGCTTTAGGAACTACCTCAACAGCAATTTCAGTGCTCCTCCAGATAAAATCCATCTTCTAGATGTCAGCCTCATTATGCATCTCAAGCAAAGTACACAACACCAGCTCCCAGGACACCAAGCATGCCAGCTTGTCTTTGTAATGCTGACAAATCAGAACCCATAGGAGTCTGGCATTTCTATTCCTTATAAGGAAGGACAGCCTGCTGAAGATCAAAATTACTGTCTTTGCTACTCAGCAAAACATTTGCTGGGAACTAGAAGATGCATGAGACACCAGAAATAGTGATAATGAAGGAGGAACAGAAGCCAAGACACCTATGTCATCCTCATGAACTCAGGAAACAAAGTCCAAGGCTGTCATGGAGAGCACACTGATACCACTGCATTCCACCAGAGTATCAGCAGTAGGGCTGCTACAAGTGCTGGTCACAGCAAATAAACTTATGCTGATAACAACCTCCCTGGACTCAGTATTGGGAGGAGTGGAGTGTTACTAATTTTGCTTTATAGCTTATGCTTGCAGTAATTTGATTGAGGAGGGAGGAGACATTGACATAGGCACCTGAACTGCAGCTTCTCCCACACTGTTACAATAGCATGATCTTTGCAAGGTAAGCAGCAAAGTCTGTCATGCATGGGATTCAAGTACAGACATTTAAAATTTCACAACTGCAAAATATTCATGCATCATGCAAGCTTCCATCAGTGAACACCTGAATTTTTCTCCAGAGAAAGTGAAGCAAAGCACAAGAACACAGAAGAATTTCAGAATTGCTAAGACAGGCAGGACAGCAGCAAAGAAGAAAAAACAAATATGCTGCTATTTGTTTAAATGAAAGGAGAGAGGTGTGTGAGGCTAAAGATAAAACTTTTGTGGAAATAGAATAAAGCCAAGATGGAGAAAAGATCTTGAGAAGAGTCAGACAATTATAACTAAAACAGTTTATGACACAGGGCCATCACCTAAAAGAGGACTACAGCAAGACAAATATGGAAATAAATGTGGGGTTTTTTTTAAATCACAGAACAAATTTCAAGCAAACATGACCCTGCAACAGGATGGCAACTAAGGCTGCCAGAGCTCAAGTCGGCTTTTGTTCAGTACTGATGGCAACAGCAGCATTGTGTCACTAGAAGAGGACAGATGCTAAGCAGAGGTGGAAAATTGTACCTATTATACCTGTGAGTGGTAATAAAAAAGCCTCATCCTTTCTACTCCCTCACAACTCAACTCTTGGGACCCTTGACACTAGAGAAGGGAGTGAGGATTCAGTGGGAGCTTTCAGACTGAAAGGTAAAACCCTGATAACGTATGCACACCTTCCTTCACTCAGGTCCTTTTCTAAGACTTCCCATGAAACTTGTTTGGCAATTACTTTTCCCTCCTCCACAATTTCCCCTGTCTGGGCTGCCCTGCTGCAGAACATGCTGTGCAGATTGCAGGTGGTCAGCTATAGCAAGTTACAAGTCATTAAAACACCATCTGCTCCCTGACAAGAACAACAACAATAAATGAAAAAACACCAAAAATCCCCCACATCCCTTTCTTCCTTCCTTCCTTCCTTCCATCCAAAAGGTGACAGGCAGAGGTGCAAAATCAAACACCATCTCTATGAAGGCACCATATTCAGAAAATTATTCTACGAGCCAAGAGCTTGCTTCCACAACATTTCCCCCAACACCCTAAAGCCAGATGAAATTACAACAGATGCTACTCATTTGGCAAGAAAGACAACCCAAGCTTCCTAAAAACTGCATTTGTAAGACAGAAATATCTGCTAAGCAAGCAGTTTATGTTTTAATCACTTACAAGAAACTTACAGTCAAAAATCCTCAACCAAACCATACCACCAGAAAAACACCAAAATGTTTAAATGAAATTGTTAGCTAACACTGGAAACTAATGCATTTTTTTAAACCCACAGAAATGTCTACAAAATGCCTACAACGAATCACAGTTGAAATTTACGTGCAATACCACAGACATGCTTCAGTCATCACTTTTGAACACTATACATTGAAACCAACACCAGGTCTCTCTCCCTCGAATTTCCCTTTCCTGGGCTGCCAGCATAAATGCTTTTTTACATATTAAATTCACAAGCAGTCGACTGCCAGGCAATATTCCACATACAGAATTAAAAGGAAAAACAAATTAAACTCATTGTCTTTAGTTCTTAAGAACAATACACAGTGAAGTAACACTTATCACTGTTTTCTTAAAATGCAACAAGCCTTAGTTTCCTGAAGTTTAAAATTAAACCCAAAAGAGCCAGCAGTTTGAGAAGCCTGAGCCTTCTGTTGCTACACAGCAGTACCAAGTGTCCACGTTGTTACAGAACAATTAATGGTTTCTTCCACAAGCAGACTAAGCCATCTAATTTTTCTGCTGGATCTTCATCAGCCTGATACATAATATACTGTGGCAAGTTCTGATAAAGAAGACAGGAAGATATGATTTTTAACTGTTCTCAGAATGAGAAATGTCATGCTGGTAATTATTTCAAAAGCATAATGAATTCCTGTACCTGCAATAAGAGGAAGAAGTAGTCCACAAATTATTATCCAGAATAATTAAGGAACACAGTTCAGAAATAAATCCATGTAAGGAAACAAAAGCATGAAAATGCAGGAAGACAGGCAAAGCTACATCTGCAATATATTTGTCAGAGATTCCTACTGGCAAATATTTAATCTATATAGGATGTAAAGACAAATAATTTCTTCTCTTTTTGAATGAAAGCCTACAGGTGATAATTTGAAGCATTCACAGATTACAGCAACTGAAACAGTACAGCTCAATGTTGACTTTTGCCTTATCCTGTTCATGCCTCAATTCCATCTATGCTGCTAATATGGCAATTAATAAGATGGAGGTTATTTCAGTGTATTTACATTAAGAGATAACGCAAATCCTATTCATGAGTAGGTTATATTTACAAAAATAATCTATCAATCACAACGGAAAATTACTTAAGCAAAATGTCCAGTTTTTCTTCATTTCATAAAGAAGGATGAAATACAATTCAATACTTCATAAAATAAACAGCTGAAATTTGTACTGAAGTTCTTTTCTGGTCAATTAGTAACAAAAAATAAATATTTATACTCAATAAATGGTACAACATGCAATCATCGATTTGTTATGCTTGAAAAATCACCACCACCTACCAGATATTTAATCTTCTTTTTGACATAAATCAAGCTCTGTTTAGGAAGAAGATAGAAATCAACAATAAGATATACAAGGAAACTTTTAAAGTCTACTGAAGACAGATATTTGTATATAAATATATATATATATATATATAAATATATATATATATGGCAGTTTATAAGCCAAAAAAAAAACCAGGGGGAAAGTCCAAAGCTTGTTTTAATTCAACAAGGTCTATGAACACCAAAGTAGCACAACTTGTAATGTGATCTGACAGTGACCAGAGCAGAGGTCTTCTACAAATTTAAAAAGAAAGCAAAGCAAAACCACCAAAAACCACGCCCTCTCAGACCACAGACCTAATTTCCTTACGCCAGTTCTTAGTTCAGTTAAGAAGAAACCATGTTTCCCTGCTCCAAGCTGACAGCCAAACAGAGCTGATGACACTGAAAAAAACTGATTATTGAGCTTCAAAGAAAAAATATTCTGGTTAGTGCACGGAGAGGAATATTGAGTAGTGTTCTTTGAAGCACTGTCAGTAAGTGGGTATAGTTAATATTTAATTAAAGTAGCTGCCATGGTACAGATCCATCTGTACACTCAGGTTTATTTCTTGCCAGTTTCTCCTTCACTTTATAGGGCAGCTCATTGCTCACTACATTCTACCTTGATTAGAACATTTAAGCCTTCTGCTCAGTACTCCTTTGCCTTAGCAGACTTTTTTTAAATCAAAGGAGAAAAATTCTCATGAAGGAAGAACATTTATTCTTGTTGATGATTTCACAATTCTGTCTTAAAATTCTGCTTACACTCAGTAATTTTGTGTGCTATTTAAATAGATGGAATTGTGATTTTGGAAGGGGAAATGCTTTCTGCTTGCCAGTTTCACAGGCCTCAAATCCATGCTTTCCTCTGATGACTTTCTTTCCCAGGTACTTTAATGTAGCTGCTTGCATTAAGGTTTATCCCAACCATTTTCAAGGCAGCACAGGTTTGTAACAGTTAACTACAATCCAGTTCCCAAGCTAGAATCAAGGTACTGTTTTTAAAAACAGCAAGCAGTAAATCTTTATAGGTAGCTTAGTGTGGGGTCCTTAATTCTGTGTACAAAACAAGATCCAAATGTTAGCTTATTGGCTTCTCTGCACAATTAAAGAGTACATTTTAATTACTGATGCAAAATTACAGAATTGTGATTTTAGCAGAGGAAATTTGTGTTGTAACATAAATCTTCCAGCCTGCAAGAGATCATAACAGACAGCCCAGCAAGACCCTTAGTGTTAGAATTAACTTTTCATGTACTGTGCAGATTCAATTTATATTTTTTCAAGGCACTAATTGAAGCAGAGATACCTTCAAAGTCTGCAATTTCCATCATACAGATAAGCAAACTTGCTTGACTTACCTATACCAAAAACGTCTTTTTTTTCTAAAAGAATTTGCAAATGAAATGAAGGACTGCAGGTCACAGCTGCTATGTTAGGCTGAAGATCTAGCTGGGAGCCCTGCACTGAGAATTGCCAGCTCAGTGTACAGGAGGTTATCTCCTTCTCATGTATTGCTAGGACACTCTTACCTATGCAAATATATACATGCACACATGCAAATTATATTCTACAGGTTCAGCAAGTCCTTGCAGCAAAGCAGATTCTACACAGGCCCTGTATCACATCCAGACAGCACATACCACTGTCTCAGTAACACAGGCAAGTGTATCACTTAAGAAAAAACCACACCCTCCTGCACCTAGTAGTCCTCCACAGTGTCTGACCCATCCGGAAAGAATGTAAGGGAATTGTCATGCCCTCTTTTACAACTGTGATCTCCTGAAAAACAGCTAAAGCCACAATGAGATATGGTGCCTAGAGCTACAAGAAATCAGACAGAAAATTCCCTTCAGCCTTTTAATGGTGATTTTTGTAGGAGACCAAGGCAGAAGACAGATGGTAAATATCCAGTGAAATTGGAACAGATAATGTAGCTGGAACTGCAGATGAAGTAGACAGGCCATATCTCACATGAAAAAGCAGCAATCCCAGATGTCTTTTCCTCAATAAAGCTAACAGAAGGAGGCCCTCACCATCCTACTAACACAGACAAAAATAGAAGAGAAGCAAAAAGGCCACCTCAACATTGGCAGAGCAGCTGCTGTTAGGTTAGGAAAGTGATGCAAGTGGTCTTCACTCACAAAAGAAATTCCTCCATTAGTAATGTGCACATGACATCCACTTTAAGTATGTTAGACATCAGCTACAAAGCATGGTCAGATGTTCAGTCACACTAAATTAATTCTATCTGCTACTTCAGGTAACAATTTAACAGTATTGTTTAATCTTCCTCCTTTCCCTCTACTGCATATTACTATAAATTCAGTGACATTGCCTGAATTGGAAAAGCATATTAGCAGGGACAAAAATCAGAAGCCAATTCAGCATTGTAAGGCTCCCGCATAAGAAATGGAAAGAGGAGAGCAGCAGATTTCTTATTCAGAGAATCAATCATGATCAGCCATCTAGAGAGCCGGAAAATATGCAAGTCTAAAACCTAATATAGATATGGAAATTTCTCTTTGTAGATCTTGTACTTTAGCTGTCCAATACAAGACTTAAATGACTTCTCCTGTTGCAGAGACCTCTCTTTTTGTCTCCCAAAGTGGAAAGAGGGCATTAAGAATAAGGAGCATTAAGAGAAGAGAGCATGTTTGCATTATCTTCTAGTTAGTTACTCAACTAGTCAGTTACTCAACTGTACAGTCATACTAGCAATATTTAACACGTTTTGCAAAATTATATTGTCTGGCATACTATACCCACAATAAATGGGTGGTGGCTGTATGGTACACATAACCAATCCACTGAGATGAGTCAAAGCCAAATTTTCCCTCCATTTGGCCCAGATTTACAGTGCAGGCTATTAATCAAGTTTAGCTGATGTACAACATCTCCCTGTGCCAATATTGTTCAGAAGGAGAACAAGCTATTAGAAACAATGAATTGACACTGAGCTGATGCCAATTTGTGGCCCAAGTCTACAGAACTTTTCCTTTGCAATTTTTCCTCCAATCACACTAGCTGTTAATGACATCTTCAACAAATATTTTATAAGATTTTTTGTATTTAACTCTGTATCTAGACAAACTTTGTTTCCTCTAGACTTGGATTAAACACATTTGTAATTACTCAAACACTCCCTGCTAAAAGAAGCAATAGCTCCTTAGAATGGTCTTTAGGGGCAATATAAGTGCCACTTCCAAGTCTTGTCATTTTCATCTTGTTAATGTTTCACCTCAGACCCACTCCTCTATTTTTGGAACTGGTATACTAGAACAGTTAACACTTCCTTTAGATACCAGCCTGATGTCTTTGGCTACTTTATTCCATATTTATGCATGGACTATGTATTAATAAAATCATCATGTTCCAAGTACTTAAAATATATATCTTTTTTTTGAAGTTACTCCATCTTCTTTATAAAAAAATCCAGTAATCTTGAGGGTCCAATAGTCCCTTAAAAAGTACAATACAGCAGCTTCCAAGACATGGAAAAATGACAACACTAGCATTAGTCATATTAGCGTTTTCAACTTCTACCAAAAAAATTAAATTATACATCCATCTATTAGTGGAAAAAGAGCACTTGGTTGACTTCACAGGTACTCTTCTCCGGAAAACGACCAAGGCCTGAAACAAAGCAGTTCCGGGGATTTGCAGCATCTCCACCCAGCACCACTCCTACAATTTACATCTAATTTAGTTCCCAGTTGTAACTCTGTGGAGCCAGAGTTCAGTACAGCACAGAACCACAGTTTCACGTTCAGCAGCCACGGTGTAGGTGGCAAGCAGTCAGCACGACTGACATGTTCTGCACAGGAAGCACAAAGATTATCAGTGCCTGTCTACAAAGCAGGAGATGCACGAATGGTAGACTACCTAAGAACAAATAAATGCCTCCATCAAGAAGATGAGCTGCCTCATTTCCATATGAAATGGAAAATTCCATATTGAACCCTTCCACGTGTGAGAGTGGGGATGAGGGAGAAGAAAAAGCTAAGTGGTTCACTCTTATAAATCAGGCCCAAGTAACATAGACTGCATTATATGCATTGCCATAGTATCTCTGTTTAGACCAAAACATTTTCCTTGTGTTATGTAATCAATTGCACTACTCTAAATGGAGAACTAAACTGGCTCAGTTCCGTTCAGAGACACAAAAAAACTTGTTCTTGTGATTGCCTTCCACTGGAAAAAGTACTGAAAGAGATATCACAAGAGCTCTGATTACATCTAAAGCTTACTAACAGAGCTCTTAAGAGACAAAGGTAAAGTCATGCATGGAAAGAGACTGGTGACTGTCTACAGCCATGTTAAATATTTGGTTTTGTATTTGTTACGTATTGTGAGTTTCAGACTGTTTCAGTCCTTCTCTTAGACGAGTTGTCCAGTGAGGAACAATAAGAAACCCACTCTCCTGGTACAGTATGGTGCTGCTGTGTGTGAGTCCCAGAGCTGAGAAACAACGAACTGCAGTTTCTGCAGACCCACTGCTTTAATGCCTCAACAATATCCTAGCTATCTCTTCCATGCTAAAGAACAATATTTGACTAACACAGCACAAAGGTTCACAAGCTGCACCAAAACCTCCACTGCAAATAAACTGCCTCCTCCTCTCCTGGCAGCACCAGCATCCCACCAGACAAAGAACAAACCCCCAGCCTGCTCCTCTCCACCACTGCCCCCACACATCGCTGGGCTCTCGGGCAGCCACCTCTGAGATGAGACGGGGAGGAACAGCTTGCACAGGGAGTGGCAAACTTGGGATTTATTCTGAAAGCTTCATGTGCCTGTGAAACGTATTTTTCCCTAACTCCAGTCATACACTCTAGAGCATTTTCATGACCTGCAGAAACAAACCATGATATGGCCTGCTTTAAAGAAAAAACAGTGACCCAGAAGCAGCTATTTACATCAGAACTAAAAATGCAAGAATAAAGAAAAAATATGCCATTTAGTACTGAAAAGAGTTAATATCCGTCACCATGTATCCCCATACCAAGTGATTTTTTCTACCACACCACAACCAGACCCGGGAAAACTACTGTTTAGAGTTTCTCAATTCAGTGCCATTTAAGAAGTACCTATTCACATATTTACAGCATTGACACAATAATTTTTAAAACCCGCAAAGATTGCAAGACCATAAAATATGAATACGTTAACTAAAAAATTAGGTCAATGCAATATTGAAGCAAATGTCACCCATCTTTTACCTATAAAAAGGATTCACTTTGCCCATAAAGGATGCTTTTTACGACATGTCTTAGAAGTAATTAGAAAAAAATCCACATGAAATTTCAAGCAAATGAACTTGTTGTGTACCTCACCAAGTGTTTCATGAATCTTAATACATCACATTTCAGCTTTAGAATAAAGGCAGGAATCTTTTATAATTCATGAACTTGACACCAACTAAATCTATAATTTATTTTCACAAATCTTGTATCAACAATATGGCTCTCTTTTTGAGTATCACCATCCAGTTATAAGTAACATATTGTCTTAACTCTCCAAATCATCTGTAACAAATACAATGTCTGAAGGAAAAATATGCCAATCAGTGAGACATGGCTCTCTTAGGCAGTTAGAAAAAGACCTACCATACATGAGACAAAGCCAGGTTTGGAATGATGCTTCTGCTACTTGAAGAGTCACATAAAAAACCATTTATGGGTGTTATTAATTACTCTGAGGTGGAATGAGAGGTGAAAAGTACCCTTTAATTTATTAAGCCTTGGGAAGGCTTAGGAATAGATAAATAATACCCAAGTCACAGTCAAGGACCCAACTTGGTTTACTAAACCACCTGCTTACTATCCTATTTAAACATGTGAATTCTAAAAAACCCACTTATTTTCTCATGTGTAATTCCTTAAACAGCTAAAACTGTCAACCAAAAAAGTCTCTCTACAAGACACATTTCCCTAACTTAAGCAAGAACACTCAATAAAATAATTTTTTTTCACATGTTTAAATGACCAGTATTATACCTGCACTTCCAAGTCTAAGCCCATTCAAAAGAAACTCACTGGTCTTTTGAAATAACCTTCAAAATACCATGGCTTCTGTCTGCAGGCAAGAAAAAGATAACTCTGGAAGGAAACATGCTGGTTTTCCTTATCTCAGCTCAATAGTCATATTAACAGCTTCTGCAGTACTGCAACACAAACACTGGGTGACAGGATTAATGCACTGGCAAATGGCTGAACATACAGATAGCATATGAACTAGCTCAAGCCTAGATGCAATGAGAGCTCTTTCAAATGGATGAATGGTTAAATGAAAAAAAAAAAAAAAGGAAGATCAGATACATACATTCCCATATGGTGTCAAAGTCACTGTAACCTCAAGAACTTCTTGAGAGACAGATGTAGCATTTTTAGTGGATGAATGATAAGTGCTGTACCCTGTGCTGATGGAACAAGCTGATATAAAACCTCACATCCACAATTAAAAGTGTGAAGAAAGAAAATTAGGTTTATTTATTCCTCTCCTAGCACCAGAAGTCCAAGCTATTTCCTCAAAGTGAAAATCTGACTTCCCAAATGCCTCCTGCCATCTGTCAAACAGTTTTAGCTGTTCTCAAGAAGCTTCTTATGCTACTACACACATTACATCTGCAACAGATTTCCTTCTTGTAGAGTACAGATGGGATTAAACACTGTTTTATAACAAATATAGCAAAATACTGCTCCAGATTTCAACTGTGTACAATCCAGAACCAGTTACTCTGAATAAAGCACTTTTAACATATCTGATACTAATCAGTGGCCTATTATGAGCACTGTTTCCCAAACTTCACTTGCTGCATTTATAGAGTTCAACACTCTATACAGGCCTTCCTTTTAAAATCCAATGTCAGCCATCACAACATCAAGCTCCACCATGGTCTGAAATTACCAAAATGAGACAAATCACCAGAAAAGCATGCAGTTTGCTGTTCCCACAAGCTGGACAAGCATATGTTTTAAGACAAAGCTACACAGAGCTGCTTCTACTGCATCTAAACTGATGGGAGTTTCTTAGGCAGAGAAACTACCTCCTACATCAGAAGCTAATTTATAAAAACACACCCAAATCAATGCAGATTCTTTAAGTCCAAGGTCCAAATTAGTCCACAAGGAAGCAACAATGGATCTTCTCTACTAGTTATCAATACCATTAAGTATTTTTCAAAGTCAATAACTCATTTTTTCTAGTTTTTGGTTATTAGGCCTTCTAGCACCTAGAAAACTCGTGCAAGTCACACTTGTCTCAGTATTTGTTCACACATTCTCAAGAGAAGAAGAGCCTTACAAAGCCCTTCACATTGCTCCAGCTTTAAACTCAGAGCATGATTCTTCACTTTGTAGAGAGGTGGGAGAGGTGTAGGCAGCAGATGGAAGGAAGGGAACTATTTACCAGCTGAAGCTAAACACAGAGGATATCAACTTTACCCGAAAGACAGGAGAACAGCAAAATAATCACTCAAAAAAATTCAGAGACAGTCCTCTAAAATTAATCAAAGGCATTGGGAAGAACATTTTTTGTCGCTGCCGGGTTTTTTGTTTAGCTGGGTTTTTTCAAACAAAACAAATGACCAAGACTGTGCCCATCATTTCTTCATCTTGAACAAGATTTACTTCTGAACTATATCACCATCAACCACCTGTTCTAATAGAAGATGATTATAACTGCTGTCTAACAAACCAGAAAAGATTAACTAATTCAACATCATTATGACTACATAAGAATACTGAGAGGGGGGAAAAAGAAAACTACAGAGTAAAGGCAGTTCACTCAGGAAATCAACTAAAGAATCATTTCACACTTAGAAGCAGTATTTTTAACTTCCACACCAATTCATCAAAACAGCCTAGGCAACGAACTACACTGCTTCACCCTTCCTGCGAAAACAGTGACTATACAAACACCTCCCTCCAAAAGCTTTGTGCCTCTGCTCCTCTGCTTCCCAACTGTACATCTGCTGTAGAAGCAAGATCTTCATTAACAGCATAGTCTACTATGAAACACAATTTACCTGACCAAGAGGTTCACATCACAGTTCAGAGAATAGGATCAGCAATGTCTGTGTTTATGCTACTTTAATTACATTGCATAGACTGGAGAAAAACCCACACATGTTGTGAGTAAGACTATGCTGTTTTCTACAGCTATCACTATTTCTTCACTGAAGGCCTTTTTTTTTTTTTTTTCCCTCATAATTCTATGTTTTGTTGAACCAGTAAAAACTGTTTTTCTGTGTTTAATCATAAATTTGAGTAATGCAGATGCATGGATGCATGTTCATTAAAAAGAAACTAACAGAACTAAACCAAGTCACATTGCTTGGTGCATTGGGAAGTTTTAAGTATATGACATTAAGTAAATTCTCCAACAAATTTATTTTCTGTTCTGAAGCAGAAGACCAAGAGACTAAGAGATAAGTTACCTGACAGACAGCATAAAGCAAGAGGAATTACACAGCACAGGAAGGGACAAAAGGCCCTTAGAAAACTCTGCTGCATGCTTCAGGAAACAGCATTTGTGGGAAATGCAGTGGGGAGGGAGGTGGTAAAGCAGTAATCAGTGAAGAGATGAAAGCCTAATAATTGACTCAACACAGTTCATTAAAACTTGGCTGAGTGTCCTATGCAAAGATTTACTGGACAGAGAGGAGGCTGGAACACAACTTCACAGAATACAAAGTATGCATAGTTTCTTCACTAGGTAGTTGCACAACCATTTATTTGAAAGTGTAACAGCAGATCAGACAAAAAAAATGGGTAAGTGCTGCATCACCTCAGACCCTTCTAGTCACATTAACAGAATTTAAGAAAAGACAATCTAAAAATAGGCCATCTTCAGTAGACTTCCCTTCCCCTCACATTATTTTCCTTTCATTTCTGCATCTTATTTCTCTTTAGAGCAAGGAAAGCACTATTAAAAGAACAGGACCACTGAAGTCTGACTTTCTGTCCCTGTTCAGTTCCCCATAAAAAGTGTACGAGTCCAATATTGTTTCCTGCAACATCAGAAAATTCCTCCTTCTATTGTAAAAGTTAACAAACATCAACAAGCATTTATAGAACAGAGTTTGAGGTACTCTGGGTGTTTACACATGCAGCAGAGATATGAGCTGGACAGACCTTTACTAAAAAGTCATTTTTAAACTAATTTGACAAAGCAGCGTGTTTAAAAGGCATTCTTTTCCCTGACCCATGATTAAAGTAGAAAAAGGATTGCTAGGTCTAAGCTACATCAGCCTCAAAATATTTTGTTTACTTACAACATGATTTTTAGAGTCTTTTCCAAATTAAATGATTCTAAGATCTTCACAATTCTAGAATTAAAAAAGATGAAAACAAACAGGAGCCAAAGGGTCCACAAGTGACCACAATCACACATCTTTTCTCTTCTCCAACTAGATTCAATTCTGAAGTAGACACATCAAATCAGCATCTGGAAAGGAGGGGGTCTACGGCCAGGTTCCGGAAAATTGTATAATCACAAAACAAATTTCTAGAATTAAAAAAGATAAAAACAAACAGGAGCCAAAGGGTCCACAAGTGACCACAATCACACATCTCTTCTCTTCCCCAACTAGTTTCAATTCTGAAGTAGACACACCAAATCAGCATCTGGAAAGGAGAGGTCTACGGCCAGGTTCTGGAAAATTGTATAATCATGTCCACAAGTGACCACAATCACACATCTTTTCTCTTCTCCAACTAGATTCAATTCTGAAGTAGACACATCAAATCAGCATCTGGAAAGGAGGGGGTCTACGGCCAGGTTCCGGAAAATTGTATAATCACAAAACAAATTACTTCAAAGCTCAGGAGTTTTGACTAAAAACTGCTACTTAGGTAAAACAACAAATGACCCCAGAAGTTTGCAGGGAATTCGAAAACAAAGCAGCACACAGAAAAGCACACAGAAACTTTCCCCAGTCCCTTCTACAGTTACTTGATAACCAACAATGCAACTATGTTCTTCTCTTATTTTCTGCATCATTGAAAACCAGAACTGTATCAACTCTGAACTCTCACTCAACAGACCTGACAAAGACAAGTGGGAAGCCCTGCTCTTTAGACAGTTCTGTTGCTGCCCATTACACCCACTGTAGACTAACAACTCGGTACTAACTCCTGTCTTTTCCAAACTTTCCAAAACTGAGGTTGATAATTAACGAGCATTAGCTGCGTCCCGATTGCACTAACACTTAGTCAGACCAAATAGATTTCTATTTCCTATTATTAAGTTGAAATGATTGAAGTTATGAAAGTTGCCAGATGAAAAGCAACTCTTTTTAAAAGGCATCCTGATCTCGGTCCCAAGAACTCTGTTTTGGAGACTGGCAGCACGAAACACGTTAGAAACAGTGACATGCTGAACTGATGGCTTTCCTCCTTTCAGGAGACGCATTCTACAGCGCACTGCTCCAACACACAATTTGTGAACACCAGTATCGCAAACAACCGTGTGAACCTCATCTGGACGATCACGGCGTTCGCTGAGCAGAACGCCCTTGGAGCCCAGGCTCTTTAGGGAGCGAGCCATTTGCGAGGCCTGCTAATAGAGATGCAGGAGCGCGGCTGGCAGCGCCACGGGACCGGGGACAGTAACTAGCTTTCGCTCCCCAGGGCACGGCTGCAGCGCAGGCTTATTTTCCCAGTGCGAGGGGAAGGAGGTTACCGGCAGCCACAGCAG
>NW_005054310.1:3248963-3249482 GCF_000277835.1 Geospiza fortis | reverse complement strand
AGGGGGGGCCCGGTGTGAGGGGGCCCCGGGAGCCGCCGAAGGAAATCCCGTCTGGGCCGAGCTGGACCTGGGCCGCCGCTGGGAACCGCGACCTGCGCAGGATGCGGGAAAAGCCCGGGCTCGGGCGGCGCCCGGCGCTGTAACATCACCCAGTCTGGTGTTACGGGATAACTTAGGCAGCGGAAGAGTAGTAACAGGGGAAATAAAATGCAGTCTGAAGCATGCCCGAAAAACTGCACGACGTGGTCTCAGATGAACATGACCACAGGAACCCCGCATTGCTTTTTTACTTTTTTTTTTTTATCGCCTCAAAACTCAGAATCACAGAATCAATTAGGTTGTAAAAGACCTCAGAGATAATCGAATCCAAGCTATGGCCCAACACCGCCGTGTCCATTAGACCATGGCACTAAGTGCCACATCCAGTCTTAAACACTTCCACGGGCGGACGGTGGCTCCGCCACCTCCCTGGCCAGCCCACTCCCATGTCTAATCAGCCCTTCTATGAAGAAAACCTTC
>NW_005054310.1:3233981-3248953 GCF_000277835.1 Geospiza fortis | reverse complement strand
AACCTTGCCTGCTGAAGCTTAAGGCTGTGTCCTGTTGTCTTGTTGCTGGCTGCCTGGGAGCAGAGACCGACCCTCACCTGGCTATATCCTCTTTTCAGGGAGTTGGAGACAGCAATAACATTACCCCGAGCCTCCTCTTCTCCTAGCACTTTTAAACACATCCTCGGTAATAAGAACCACCATGAGCAGCTTACATACATTACTGTAATTCCAACGAGATCAGCATGTACCTCACGTTGTTATCACCTGCCAGTTGACAGTGCTGAAAAGAGTTGCTAAATGCAGAGCATCTTCACTTACTTCAAGGGAAAGTACTGTCAGTGCATTCTGAAGATATCTGGCACCTTCAGCACTGACCCCCAACGAATGACGCAGAAAAGTTGGCACTTTGGATTAATGTTTCCAACTCCAGAAATAAATCTTTTTGCTCCATCCAATTTTCATAAAATCATCTGCTGTATCTCAATTATGCAGCAGTGTGACTAGGAGTCCATTATCTTGGGCTAATGTTCCACTCACAATCTTTTCATTCTGTTCCTTGGAACCAGAATTAATTAAAAGGCTGACTATTCTTTCCTCACTACTTTTTAATGCTGCTGTAGAAAGATGTGTATGTATTCCTGGCTGTGGAAGATTGCTTTGTCTTCTCAGCAATGAGTTATAAAATGTTGAATAATACAGAGACCATATCTAATGATAAAAACAAAATTGAAGTTTCTTTGTACAAAGCTTTTTATAATAACAATACTTCTTCCCAAAGGAGGGCTCTGGAATGAGATAATTCACTCTGACAAGAGCCACTCACCCAGCCTTTCTTACCGTGGAGCTTTAATTCACAAGGGTGGTTGCAGTCTACAGAACAGCCTGAGCCTAGTTTTGGGAAGCACTCCTGTGCCTGTGTGCACTTCCTGACTCATTTATGTCTTGCCTTGTGACAGAGCAATGCTTTCAAAGCTATTTTCAAGGATACCATATTTCACACTTTAGCACTTCAAGAGCTCCACAAAAAACATGGAGTTCTTCAAGTCATGCTAAATACTCATGGAGGGGTCACAGTTTCAGATATACAAAGTATGTGATATCAGGCTGTTGTGTGCAGCTGAGTGAGTATGAATCCACACTATGCTTTTTGCCACTCCTGGAGGGCACTGGTAAACTTTTTCCTCAGAGTGCTTTCCTAGCTTTATAGAGTTCTTGTATTCTTGTCTGAGACAGAAGTGGGAGGGTGGCAGTGTGCCAGAGTAGCAAGAGTTTATGGAGACCTCAGGCCTTTCCTCACAGGGCTTACACTGAATCATAGGCATGCTGATGCTTTCATGGGTTGCACAATGCTGAATTATGCCTCCGGTATTTTTCATTAAAGGATCTCTTATAAGGAAAATTGGGGTGAAATGCCCTTCAAGTATCACAGCTTCAGATCTGAGGACACAGAGAACTGATGAGCGGTGTGAGTTTGGGCCTCACGCCTTAAGATTGTCAGGTGGAGAAAATACTTAACTGTCAACACAAATACAGAGAAGCATAGATGGTTTGGGTTGGAAGGGATCTTTAAAGGACATCTAGTCCAAACTCCCTGACAAGTGCAGGGATACTTCCACCTAGACCAGGTTGCTCACAGCCCCATCCAATGTGTCTTGAATGCTTACAGGGATGAGACATCAGCCACCTCTCAGCAGCCTGTTCCAGTCTTTTACCAGCCTTCCTTGTAAGGGATTTCTTCCTTATATCTAGTCTGATTCTGCCCTCATTCAGTTTAAATCCATTCCTCTTTATCCTATCACCACACACACTTGTAAAAATCTTTTCCCTGCTTTTTTGTTGGTCCCCTTGAGGTACTGTAAGGTGCCATAAGGTCTCCTGAGCCTTCTCTTCTCCATGCTGAACAGCCCCAGCTCTCACAGCCTCGTAGGAGATGTGCTTCATGCCTCTGATCCTCTTCATGGCCTTCCTCTGGACTTTTTTCAGCAGGTCCAGATCCTTCTTATGCTGCAGATCCCAGAGCTGGATGCTCTGGACTAGGGAAAACATTTGCCTGCACTATATACATCTGTGACCAGGAACAAACAAACAGAAAGCCCACAGCTAGCAGAATAAAAGAGCTATCTATTTTTTTCCTGTAGAAACACCAGAACTATCAATCTTGTTAATATGAGGATCAGAAAAAGGATGAAAACTGCTCCATGAAAGGGAAGAATCTGCTTTCCATCTTTGATATAGGCTTTTAATTAGGGCATATTTCCAACTCATTTAAAATAGCAGGGATTCAAGTAACTTAAAGGAGGATCTGATGTTTGAGGTTATCAGGGAATGGCAAGGACAGGACTGTTCTCTAAGGGAAGGGTGCGTGGGGAGCCAAAGTTGGTAACATACCCACCAGGGCAGGTACCTCACCATCCAGGACCTGCTCTCACATTCACTTGAGCCAGACAGACCTAGAGACAGCCACAGTCAGCCAGAAGTCCAGATCATAAAGCAACATCACAATGAAGAGAGAAATGCAAGGTGAAGCCAGCAGCAAAACCCCTTAGTGTTTAGGATGAGGGCCAGCAACCACCAAGGCAATGAGATCAGGCTGACATCGTCAGGCCAGAGGCTGAAGCTTGAATAAAGACTTATGCATCTCACAGACCTAATACTCTTCTAACACAGCTCAAATAAGGAGCAAGGGCTGTGCTTAAATAGAGCTCTTGGGCCTATGGGTATAAGTAGAAGCTGCAGATGCAGCTGCTCAGAGCCATTAAGGCTCATTAATGCACTCAGGACCACAAAGAGTTCATCTGGTCCCTTTTTTTCCTTACAGGATAACACTTGCAGTGATATATTGAAGCAAGCTTTTCACCTCAGCTACGCACAGCTGTGCCTTTCTGACTCAGCTCTTGCGAAAGGAGGGGTGAGCTGGTGACAGAAGATCTGTGTGCTAGACATGAAGCTGAGCCACAGGAAGAGCAACTTCCACCTGGAGTGTGGGAGCTTCTGGCAGTGCTGCCATCTCAAGGTTCTTTCCCAAGAGCATCTGTTCTCAGAAAACAAGATAAATGCTTCAGAATTAAAGGTGAACAACAAAAAGGCACAGTGTTTTGTTTTGTGGTTGCGCATATCTTTGATTATGATATGCACATGATTAGGGCTGGTAGATGCTATAGGAACACAAACATGCTCTGTTCAAAAAGAAGATAAGAAAATTTGCATTATTCTTAGATAACCTGCTTGCTGAGTCCCTGGAGGATATTCGTTGTAATCCTGCTGGGTGTTGTTTTATTATCTAGTGTCAACACACACCACATGGGGCTTACTGGTAAAGGAAAACAAAGACTAAAAGCAACTGCAGAATCTGAAGTAAAGTGAGAATTCTGCAGTCCTGGCAAGGGAGACTTCTGCACACACTCACTTTATTTTTTGGTTTTTCTGAAGTGGGTAGTAGTTTCTTGCTACATCTACAGGTATAGAGAGCTCTGACAATATGGGGAAAATTAACAAAACCAGAAAAACCCCTAGAAGTACTGTATTAAAATATTAAGAGGAAAAATACAGAAGCTTTGTGTTTTCAGGGAAGCTGTCTTCCTTGCTGTTCCCGGAAGTTTTATCTTCCAACATCTGTGAAAGAGAACAGAGGCTTTAGTTATCAGCTTAAAAAAATCCTTTTTAGTTAAAGTTAAAATTGGGACCTTCATTCTAATTAACAAAACTTGGTTTTAATTAAAAAGCAGCAGGGGTTTGGCAGAGAAGAAAAAGCTTTGTAGGTAAATGCTCACTTAGAGTGGTTTCAGCCTGTTCTGTTGGAAAGAAGCTCAGTTCTGGGTCCCTCCTTTGTGGGAGAGCCTTAGTGCTGCTGACAGAGCCATCAGCTCTGTGGCCTCTGAGCACTTGTGGCCTCACTGCACAGCTTCGTGTTTTGGAGCAATTATCTGCATTGTGACATTAGTGAAATTAGAATTTTCATTAAAATTAGAAAGGATTATTATTGGGTGGTAAGTGCATAATACATGGTAGGAAACAATGTTTACCAGTAGCCTTTTTATCATTGAGTTTTGTAATGCACAGTTGGTTTACAGCAAATGTTTTGAAGCTTTAAAACCACGGACATTGCTAATGATTTGAGTCTCTAATTTAAAGTCAGCATATTTATGCTAATAAAAAATGAGATGAAAATATTTCCACTTTGATTCTAAAAGCTGTATGGCAGGTATCTGAAGTATTTCTTATTTACAGTGCAGCAATTCTCACTGTCTTCAATTTCTTCGCAGTTATGAATGCCATCCTTAGGAAATCACTTTTGCTGCAGCAATCCATCCTTTACCCCAGTCATTCATGGGGCTAGCATAAAAGAAGTCAAACTTAGTTTTCCACTGTTAGATCACATTTTTATTTTATTAGATGCAGAGCTACTCATTCTGTCATAGACCTTGGCACTGCAGAATATTCCTCCCTCCTTTAGATCTAAGCTTGTCAGAGTTTAGACATATGAGATATGTCAGTCCTGATTTTCTGCATTATATTTAGTTATTTAGGACATGATGTTACAGGATTTTTAATTCAACTCAGGCATTTTTCAAGTACTTGCATATTTTTATTCTTTTGCATCACCAGTTCAAGTATTCTTAGCCCTGATCTGGTTTGTCATTTCTGCAGTTTTCAGTATGCTCTTGTCTGACAAGTCCTCTTTAAATATCTGCTGTATCAGCTCCTCTTATGTCTTGGAGAAGCTCCTTCCCCCCATGTGTCTGTTTTTAGCCTCCAACTTTCATGTGGAGAAGTTCACATTTCTCCTGTACAGTGAACTGAGCTTGATAGGATTATATTTAGCTGTATCAGTAGGATTTTAATCCAATAATCCTGTTGAGAAGGAGTTCTTCCAGCAAGGAGACCTAATGCACCTGTTTCACCTGCCACTTGGCTTACACGCCTTTGCAGTCAGTTTTCTCAGAACTCTTTGTATTAGTTTTGGTATTGTGAAGAAATAGAAAACGGCAATGCATCAACTCTTGCACTAGATGCTAAACAGGAAGGACATAAAACACTCACGTTGTATGGAATGTCAGTTCTTTTTGCCTGCTGCTGGGAAGCAGTGAATGAATTCCTTATTTTGCTTTGCTTATATGCATGGTTTTGTTTTCCCGATTAAAATCTCTTTATCTCAACCCACAAGTTTTCTCATTTGCACCTTTTGGATTCTCTCCCCATCCCACAGAGGGGGTGTGGGGTGTAGAGGGAGCAGTTGCATGGGGCCAAGAGGCTAGCTGGGGATAACCTGTTGGCACAATTCCTTTACCACATGCAAATTTTTTTTAGGAAGGAAGGAAGACATTCACACATTAAGATCAGTATGTTCCAGGTTGAATCTGCTTTACCAGAGTTTCTAGCTGATGTGTTGAGTTTTCCTCAGTTACAGAATGGAATAAATATACTTAAGGTCATAAACCTGTCTTTCAAAAGGACAGAGCCTGCTTGTGGTGGGAGGAAGGGACCTCCATAGCTGTGGGGCTTCTTTCTGTTCCCTTGTCAAGTCAGTGGGCAACATCTGCTAGTCCCTCCATTACACGCTTTTTATCAAGGCCCTCTTCTGTTTCCTTTTGTGAGTCTTATTGTTCCCTGGGATGATTCTTGCACCCTTTTTTTTTTTTTAATAACTCTCTTCTATATTGGGTGCAATACCATTCTATAGCTGAAATTTGGGAAAAGAAAGTTCATTTAATTCAGAGTGAGTCCAGGCCCTCCCTTTTCTCAGACATATTTTGGATTGCTGGCTATGCAAGCCCATTCAGCTGGTCCACATGTACAAATATGTTCCCCTGTGGCTAGCTGTTGAGATTGATGCCTCAGTTAAAGACAGCAATTGGTCCTTAGCAGATGCTCTGTTTCTGTAAACCTCCCTCCTGACCCTTGACTGCCTGCTTGATTCATACCCTTTATGTATGTAGGTTTTACTGTATGTCTTTAATGCATAGTCCTCAAAACACATTCTATTTCCAAGCCTCATCTTAACCTTAAGCAGTGGTGGTCATGCCTCAGTTCCTTCATTTTTTTGGCAGATAGCTGTGTTCAGTTGGCTTATAAATGCTTGGTCTCCAGCACATCATTACTGAAAACAAAACATATATTCACCATTCAGAGTAGTTAAATAGTCAGTGCTTGGGGGACTTTGTCAAAGAAAGTGTACTGTCACATTTGATTTCCTCTCACAGATAAACATTCATTAATTCAGTCTAAAGCACAGACATGTCTCAGAGTCTTCTTTGGATTTTATTTAGCAGTAGGGCAATTGAATCAAGACTCCATCCACCTCTGCAAATGTGTGTTGTGATTACATGGTCTCCAGCCTGTCAGAAGCTTATGAAACATTTTCTAATCAGGGAAAGGCAACTTAAGCAATTTTCTCTCTTTCAGCTCTTGTACCACACAGCTCCTGTATTATCTGACCCTTTGTTTATATCATAAGAAAGCCTAATACAGAGAAAACTATGTAAAAGTAACAACACCGCATGTGTTTTCAGGTCCCTTCCATGTCATGCAATTCTATTTTGCATCCTTCATCATATTTTTCTTAACTTCTTAATACAAAAGGCCAGTGTCTCACATCTGGTCCTTGACAGGCTGATCCTGATATGCTGAGAGCTATGTTTATAGATGTAAACATCACAAATGAAATATGATGTGTATGTTCACCATTGCCTCAGCTACAGGACACTTCTTGTCATTCCTCTGTGCTTGTAGCCTTGCTGTCTGCAAATCTGGTTGGAAGTTGCCTACATGGCTCTGCATTTCTGTCTTATGAAACATCTGAGCTGTCTTTTCCTCTTAGGTTTTATTTGTGTGTGTACAGTTGTCATGAAACTTGTCCACGAGCAACAGCCTGAGTCCTGAGCCCTGTCACAGACATCCTTTTCACAAAAATCCTTTCTTTAGGATTTTTTCCTTCTGGGAAGCTGAGGCCCCAGAAACAAAAGGTAAACAATAGGTTATCTGCTTCTGTGGAATGCAACAGGTCAGTTCTGGATTGGCCCAGATTGAGTGTTTGGAAATAATAGCCAATCCAGGACTGAGCTCTCTCGGACACAGTCCGAGAGAGCAAGGTTTGTTGATCATTCTTTACTTTCTATTCTTAGGTAGTTAGCAGCTTCTGGAAACTCTCTTTTTCTTTTTCTTTTAGTATAGTTATAATGTAATATATATACATATATCATAACATAATAAATCAAGCCTTCTGATCATGGAGCCCATCTCGTCTCTTCCTTCACCCCGAAAACCTTGTGACCAACCGTCGACAGAGCCCTTTTTTTTTTATTTGAAGAAGAAAATACACATTTCAAGGATGAAGGAAATTCTAGAGGCTGGTGAAATGGAAATCACAGTGGCCACCTTTGAAAGGATGGAAGGGGAGAAGAAAACAACCAAGGAAAATACACTTAACCCCTTTTCCCTTCCTAGAAATAGCCCAGCATAAGTCATCTATGTCTAATCCTTAGAAGATAATGAGGTAATGAGCGACAGCTGGCATTAATAAATCGGAACAAATCAAGTGGAATTGCCCTCCTTTTCCTCTACTCAAAGAATTTTCTGAATGGGACAAAGTCAATGCGATATGCTTTAAATCTGGTAATACCTTAATAAGTACAAGGATACAGTCTACATACAGCATCTATAAAGTGGAATTATAATATATATTGAATTTTGATTTTTTGGTTTGATAAACAGAAAAGCTGACAGTGGCTCCTGTGGGTTTTAGAAAATGGTTAAGGGAAATAGAATAGTATCCTTAATTCCATGTACTTTCTGAAATACATGTGAAAGTTCATGAAGTCCATCCAGTCTTCAGCTTCTGTTTGCTGAAGGAAAGCATTCACACAGTGTAAGTTTTCTTCAATAGCCATGAACACATATGAGTGAAAAAAACCCACTGCTATTGGACACTTTATTACATTATTCTCCAGTGGGCATTTCTGGCCTGATTCTGCACTGTGGTACTTTTATACCGCAGTGAATCTACCTCTTCCTAATGAGCTTCACCAGAGGGAATAGGTGTGGATTCAAGCTTATTGCATCCTGAAAACTGAAAACATAGTTTCAAGGTCTGATTTTTTTCATGAGAGTTTTAACTTGGCAAATAGCTCCATTAAATAATTCTTCTCATAACTAAAAATGGCTGAGTCTAAACCTAGATGGATACTTCTAATAAATTGTAGTGATTCTGAATTCAATCCTGCTTCCAAGGGTAGGATTCTGTAAAGTCAATGGAGTGATCATTACAGTATAACTATGAATATGACTATAACCATCTGCTCCTTCCCCTTTTTCCATCAAAAAAGCACTGCTTGTTGGGAGAATGGGTTCTGAACTGCTGTACTTCATACAAATGATACAGCTGTGAAGTCTGGAATAAAAAAACAAACCAGCAGAGGGAGGCATACGAATAGGAACAGGAGAAAAATGTGGACTTGAGACCTGAAAGCAAATAAGATGAAAAGAGAGAGCTTGAGGTGCAGTGGGACAGCTGTGCAAGTGGGAGATAGGAGGGTAACTGCTGGTAGGTACCCAGCCTGCGAGCCCCTGAGAAACCAGCCCATTGTTAGGATTAAGAAAAAGGTGGAGGAAGGCAATTTTGAATTTCCTGGAATTCCAAGGAGGTGAGTAACTGGGTTTAGGGTTTTTTTGCTCTTCGTTCTATTTCAGGTGAAACACTCTCAACTCAGAGAATTTTTACTTTATTTACTCCCAGGTAGCACCAGTGACTGATTACTGATTCAGGTATTGGGTGGGAAAAAGAGAATATAATTAAACACCTTAAGAAGCACCTTTCCTTCCTCAGGCTCTGCTTTGGCCAAATACCTGTCCTGCTTCCATCTTAGTCTCCTGTTTCACTGCAGGTCATGCATGGTCACCCTGGGGGGAGGTAGTGTTTGATTGTGTGATTCCCTTCTCCTTCCTTTCAGGCCTCTCTGGGGCTGCATATCCCCAACATTTTACATGACATGTCAAGCTGTAACAGAGGTCTTAAACACCTTTTCTTTCTGGTAAATCCATGGTTTTCTCTGGTACTGCAAAAATGGCCAGGCAGGCCATAGAATTGTTAGTACCACTATTCATATACAGGCAAAAAATTCTAGAAAGAAAATGTTGGTTTTAAACAATTTTAAACTGAAAAATTCTAAAATGCTACTGACTAAGTCCAAACCAAATCTAGGTGCAATTGCATGCTTTTGCCCCTAAATACCCTCCCCTGTGTTCCCTCAGGTACTATTTTTGTGTCTTCTAAAAGCAGCCATCAGCCTATTGGTGATGGGGAGAAAGTGCCTCTTACTAAACCTATCTGCAATGGGGCCCTATGTGGCGAAAACCAAAAACAGGGCAAAATACTTCCAGGTACATCCCTGCTAGTGCAAACTCTTGTGAACAATAAAGTAATCTAGTGGTAACTAAGTTATTTTTGTCCCTAGAAGTCTGAGTTTTTTCTTGAAAAAGAGAGAAAGTTCTCTGATATGTAGTGTAGTTTTTTCTATCGCTGCAAATCATGTACTGCTGCAAATATTTGTTGTGATACCAGCCTGTGAGGATGGTGATGGGTTGTGAAAATGCCTTGCCTTCTTAAGCAATCTTAATCTAAAGCCTCAGAGGCACAAAGCTTTTTCCTTCTATTCTTGTATTTCTATTTCCTGTATTTTAGGTGAAGGGCAGTCTCACAAATGTTTTTTTCCCAAAAGTATATTCTTAGGGTATTATTCAGGATTTGGTGTGGGGTATTTTTTCCCCTTACTGAGTTGGTATCTTAATGCCACAACGCCTTAATGCCACAGTGTTTGTATTTTCTCTTTTCCTCAATGTCAGGATTGTCCCAGCTTGCTCAGAATTTGTCAAGAATATTTGTCTGCATTAATGAGGATGTGCTTTATCTCTGGGCTCTCCCTTTGTGTTTGAATTATGAGACAAATAGTTTTTCTGATAAATTTCCACATTTGTTTCAGTGTTTTTCAGCCTGTAGTTTCCAGGAGCTGTAGGGATACACTGCAATAGTCCTCTTGCTGCTTTAAGCCCCAAACGTGATATTGCTTACCCAGATCCACGAGCCAGGGCTTGAGGGATAAAAAAAAGATGTTGTCAAACTTTCCATCCTGAAGTACTAAAATAGGAGCCCTGTCAAACTTCTGATTAAATTCCATGGGGCCAGGATTTTACCCTTATCTGAAAGCCATGGTATTTCTCCATGGTCAGTGTCTAGTTAAGTAGACAGACCTGACCCTGAACTCCGAGTCTAAACAACTAAGTCAAATGTTTTGGTACAGTGTGAGTCTTGTCTGAATTACTACAATTGGACTCATCTCTACTGTGCATAGGAAAAACAGTTTTGAAACCCATGCTTTGTATATCCCAAAACATGGGCTGGGGGCCTTTCAGAAGCAATATGCATTGTATTTCACTGTAGAGGGCATTTGCATGTTAACAGCAATATAATACTAGAGAAGTATCTTCACAATATCTCCAAGAGCTAAGTAAAGTAGCCTTTTTTTTTTTCATAGATTGAAATATTGAATTAGAAAGTCAAAGAATTTGACCCAAGTTCCAAAGAATAAGCATGTCAGGATTTATGGCTGTTTCTCAAACAGAGGAAGACTTTATCCTGGAAAAGCTGTTATGTCTGTGAGTGATGCCTTGGGGTGCCTCCAGCAGGAGCTTCCTGCCTCAGCAAGGCTGAGGTAAACTACTCTTCCCAGGGAGCTCAAAATATTCATTACAGCTGATCTCAGTTCACCTCCACTGTAGTTCACAGCCGCCTGTGCACTGCAGGCTCCTCTTGCTGGTGTCAAGGCTAAGTGTAAGGAATGGACTGCAGGATCAGTGCATGAGGCTGCAGATGGCTCCTATGAGCACTCTCACTTATCCCCTGTGCCCGACAATGCATAAATCACTAGCACCATCTGCCTGCTACTTCTCTCAGCGCCTTGGGCATTTTAAGTCATTAGGAGATGGCAGGGAAATTCATCTCAGACAACAAGGAGTTTGCCAAAAAGACTTTCAACTCCCAGGAAGACTAATGCCTCATCATTTTGCTAGCACTGTTGCAGGGAGAAGTGCCTGCTTAATTTTGTACTTTTATTGAGGTAGAGAACGGGCTATTCAAAAGCCTGGGGTATCAGGCAGGAAATCCTCATTCCCTATTTTTCTGTGTTTTGCAGTGAGAGGGAGTGATGAAAGGTTCATATCCTGGCAAATCTCACCATCATTCTTTTTGGCCTAGAGTCACTTGCAGTCACCCCTGTGCTTGCCTGCTTACTATAAATAACAAGCAGTCAGAAAAAAAGAATTCACTTATTGAGGTAGAGAACGGGCTATTCAAAAGCCTGGGGTATCAGGCAGGAAATCCTCATTCCCTATTTTTCTGTGTTTTGCAGTGAGAGGGAGTGATGAAAGGTTCATATCCTGGCAAATCTCACCATCATTCTTTTTGGCCTAGAGTCACTTGCAGTCACCCCTGTGCTTGCCTGCTTACTATAAATAACAAGCAGTCAGAAAAAAAGAATTCACTTATTGAGGTAGAGAACGGGCTATTCAAAAGCCTGGGGTATCAGGCAGGAAATCCTCATTCCCTATTTTTCTGTGTTTTGCAGTGAGAGGGAGTGATGAAAGGTTCATATCCTGGCAAATCTCACCATCATTCTTTTTGGCCTAGAGTCACTTGCAGTCACCCCTGTGCTTGCCTGCTTACTATAAATAACAAGCAGTCAGAAAAAAAGAATTCACAGCCTCTTACTCTGTTGCTGGCAGTAGGAAGCTATTTTCATGGTGCTTGTTAAGTATTTTGGGCTTTGGCTTGGATTTCTACAATCATGTCTGTAATAAATCACTTTAAAAGCAGATCAGTTGTGCTATACGTTGAGTTTTGTCCGAGAAAGTTTTTACTTGAGAGGGTGAATGAGGGAGCAAGACACCAGATGAAGAGAGTATTTAAAATTGTCTCAGCTACAGAAAGGCAAGCAGTGTGGGAGGATGCAGTCTGAGAGAGAAAAGACTATAGAAAAAAAAAATACAGTGCAGAAACCCTTGGGGTTTGTGAGGAAAAGAACTCGTAGGTGAGAGGAAGGCATCTGTAGCTGGAGCATGACTAAACTGAGTGGCTGTGGGAGACAGGGACTCTAAATGGACAGTTTGGTAACGGCTCAAGTGAGAATTCTCATTTCTACTGGTGGGTGCAGGAGTTTTTTTCTAATTAAAAATCTTTACAAATTTTTCATGATGGTGACCTTCTTAACATGACTTGGAAACTGAATGAACATTCTCAGTGTCTGAATGTTTTACTAGCATCTGTTACCTTTAAAATTATCCCTGTTTTGATCTCTGAAAGCACCTTTTACTTACTGCTTATCCACAGTGCAGGTACATTCCCTGGGCTGTGTTCAGGCGGCAGTCCTGAATCAGATGAGAAATTGTACTGAGTGAGGGTGTGACTGTATTTTGAATGTGTCCAAAACAAGCCAGCAAAGACACCCTTCTCTTGCTCACTTCCTGGCTCTGACTGCATTTCTCAAACATCAGTGTTCTTCCAAACCCAGTTTTTGGGGATGTGTAGCCCTGCACACATAAACCTGAGCAGTGTTGAGGTTCATAGGTGTCTAAGGGAGTAAGAGTGATCACAGAGCCATAAAACAAGGATGTGCTTAGTCATTTCACTCACAGGCCTATGAGGCAGAATGCATTTTTCTCTAGCCTTGGGTTTCCAGAATGATGGAACATTAGCAATGAATTCCTCAAAAGAGATTTTTGCTGTTTGGAACACTACCCAGTAAGATATTTCAAGTCTTGTCCATATACAGAATTCAATGACATTTTTAGAAATTGCTTATTTATACCAGTGCAGGTCAATATGTATATTGCCCTAAGTTGTTTTGTGTTGATTTTTATCAAGTTGATGATCCAAATAGCCGATAAAATCTGTGTGGGTGTCTGTATAGGGATGTTACATCAGATAAACCAATTTAAGTCATAATTTACCTGGAGTAATACAGATGTGTCTGCAAGCGAGATTTTAGTGTGGATTTTCTATCCTCACTTAAACATCATAACATTTAGCTGTTCTGCTTCTTCCAGTTTTTCTTTTTACACATTTTCTGCATTCTCTTGCATATATGCATTTTAAATTATTCACAATGTTTCTTTCTGATACTCTCTGAGAAAATCTACTATGTTGTTTAGAATACCTTAGGCACACCAAGGGACTAATTTTGGTGCAAGCTATTTTACTAGCATTTTTTTTTTCAATTCTGTATGTGGCTTTTGATCAGAGGACCTATTCTACTTGAAACATAAAGCATCAAGAGACTCCAGCATTATATTCTTACCTAGTTGTACAATGAAGAGAAATTCTAATCTGCAGCAGTATCTTATAAAAAGGAAAATATCCTGCCTAATGCCCAATGCATTTTAGTCAGCTGGAAGTTTTATGGTAACTGCTGGATTGCTGCTAGTGCACAGAATAGAAATCAGTGGAGGCACATCTTGCAACTACTGCTCCAGGCTCTAACTCTGTAATAAAGTCTCCCAGAGCCCTCATTCCCTGCCAGAACGTGCTTGACTTCCATTTTGCAGAAAATTCCCTAGAACTCAATGATCTGCCAGAATTAGATTATTCCATCTTTGGATACACTGCAGAATACATATTTTTCTTTCTTTCTTCTTTTCCTTTAGTATTTTTTTTTTCAGCTGTTCAGGAAGGTACAAGCAGTGGGCTGGATGGATTTTCACCTTTTCAAAGAAATTATTTTGGATTTTTAGATAATTGTCCTTTTACATGACTGTTTTATTATTCTAGGTATAAGATGCACACAATGCAGAGTGAAACCTACTGTTTTCATTTATGTACTTGAGGAGAGAAATAATATATGAGCTCAAAGATAGTTCAGCTACCTTCCTGGGTTTTCATGTGCTCATTTTTGTTTTACTGTTTCATAATGCAATAATTCATAATATTAGGCTATAAATCATTCTGCTTCTTTTGATGATACTGCAGATCACTAAAGCAGAATAACTGTGTCCAAAATAGGAGTCACATTGCTTTTGGTTTTCTTGCTTTACACGTTGTAGAAAGAATAAAATAGTGTTTTTTAGACCTGTGACTTGCAGAGTTATGGAAGAGTTTAACATTGGAGTTACATTTGGGGCTTAAACAGTGAAACTGAGGAAGAACAGAGGAAAAAGATTGAGCTTGAGGGCATGTATGTGTGCTTGCATTTAAGAGCTGGTGTCCTGTGTTTAACACAGGGCACAAACACCATGTGGCAGGGATGGCAAACATGCCAACCTTCTGTCTTCTTTAATCAGGGTCTGCCATTGAATGCACTCACACAGTCAGGAATGTCACCGTAATATGTTTATCCTTCAGACAATTTGAACTGTGTTAAAACAGATACCAGGCTGGCAGGATGGACAGAGAGAAACTGTTACCATGCTTTAAATATGTAATAGGCACATATTCTGTACTGGTTTGGGGTGGCTTGAAGAAGGCTGGCTGTGAAGAGAAGCCAAAGAAATGGACTCTTGGTGAGCTATCTTGTCCCCCCAACACAGCCAGGCCATGTTAGTCCTGCATAACATTCTTTTGGCTGCGAGGGACAGGTAGTGCATGGGTCAGCATTGCATTTCTTGTGTATGTCGTGGGTTTACAGGAAGCAGGTTTTCTGGGAATGGAGTGGCCAGAGGCCAATAGGTGTTCAGATTTTAAATTGACACCAGGCTTGGCCACTGAGGGTGGATGCGCCTCTGAGAACACAGGGGTTAGAAGCAGAGCACTCCCTTGGGCTCTCTCTTTGATTTCCGGCCAGCAAAGAGGCAAGGCCTCCCCTGCCCGGCTTCGAGCTGGGTGGGGGAGGAGAAAACCTGCGGCCCGGCAGAGGTAGGCCTGACCCCTCAAGATGGAAGGGTGGTGGGGACACCAGGAGGTGTTGGGCAGCCCCCCCCGCCCAGGAGAGACAGAGGGAGAGAGGCCCCGA
>NW_005054310.1:3229750-3233689 GCF_000277835.1 Geospiza fortis | reverse complement strand
CCCCCCGGCCCCAGGGGGTAGACAAGTATGGGGGGGACAAGAGGTCCCGAGAGTGAGAGAAAACTGTGCTTTTTTTGGAACTGGTCAAAGCACCCTTAAAAGGATAACCCTTGAAGCAGCTCTGTTCCTTGTCCAGTGGTGAGAGCACTGGGCATGCAAGGAAGAGGTCACCATGGCCCCAAGAAGGACTCCTCTCCTCTTGATGGACTGGAATTGAGTATTTACAGGGTGATGGATGGAGACTTGAAATTTGGAAGATGTATTGGAAATGTGGTGGGGGGAGGAGGAAATGCTTTTTGTGGAGTTTTCATTTTCCAGGTGTGTGTGTGCGTGTGTGTGTGTGTGGGTTTTTTTTCCCTTTTGTAGTTTAGTTAATAAACTTTTATTTTTCCTAAGGTAGAGGCCTGCTTTGCTTATTTCCTGGTCACATCTCACAGCAAACACCACGGAAGTATATTTTCATGGGGCACTGGCATTGTGCCAGTGTCAAACCATGACAGTGTACTTTAAAAAAAATAGTATCAAACCTCACAGCAGGTAATGGAGTTGAGAGGCTTCTCCTTGTTTTCAGTCTCAGATGGCCTTTAAAGTGTGAAGAGCATCTGCTGTGACAAGTGCTTTGTTCAAGTGGCTCGGTTCACCTGCAATACTGACCAGGATTTGAAGAGCTGACTAAAGCCATTTCTGTTCCCAGACAAAGGCACAGGTAGAATTCTGGTCTTGATTCCTAGGAATAAGCTAGTGGGAAATTGCAAAGTGGTAAGTAAGGAGCTGTACTGGATTGGAGTGCTACTACTGAGTTAACTTGCTTCTATTCTGTTCCAGTCAGCATGAAAACGCTGCTTTTCAGAAATCAAGTCACCTTATACCTCAAGAAGTAATAAACTATGCTGAAATAAACTTTTTTCCCTGCATGCAGCTTCTAATTAGTACAAATGACATTAGGCTATGTCTGCCTCACTGTGAAACAGAAGTGACACAAATGACTTAGACAAATTTTTGTGCACGCAGGATAATTAAATCGTCTTAAACTTTAAAATTTAAAAAAAAGTACTGAAACAACAACGAGATAAGAGAATGTGAGGTGCAGGAAGAGGAGTAGGTACAGCTGCAGGACCCAGCGCGGATTTTCTTGTCTCCAGCAGATGGCAGAATTTTCTCAGCTACAAACCAGAAACCTGATCTCTCAAGAAGCAGCATCCAGCCTTTTTTGACTTGCAGATCCCTGAAAACTCTGGTAGAGTTAGGAGTTCAACAGATAACAAAGTAAATAATCTCTTCTGATGGAAGAGATTTGGAAGTCACCTGGCAGTACAGCCAGCATTAGTCAATGCAGCTCAGATTCACTCTATTGCTGAATTATCATACCTTATCCACAATACTTATGCAAGCCCACAGAGCTTTTCCACATAGCTTTGGCATGCAGTTGAGGAAGTTCAGAGAAGCAAATGTGCTGAGTAGAAGGGTAGTAGAAGGGTACTAGAAGGATATTCCAGTTTTTGTGACAGCTCTCAACATCTATTTTCTGATGAAAAATGACTGATAAAGGTAGGATACTGGGCTAGATACACCTTTGATATGACATCATGTAGCTACTCCTAGGATGCTTCACTATGCTACTTAATCTAGTAAATTGTTTAAATAATGTGAGAAAATAATATTTTGCTACAGATGTTTTTTAATTCCTTATTCACCACCATGTGGTAAAGCAGCTGCTGGGTAAGGCAGCAGGTTTTAACTCCAGGCATCAATACCTTATTCTCTATACATCTTTTGACCAGTCACTCATCAGTGAGTTTTACAATTTTCTACTTGAAAATTTGATGCAATGTCCTCAAGAAATAAGATTATATTCTTTGGGTGTATTTGTCCTTATTTGCTGCTCAGATAAAATAGAGAAGAGTTAGAATGATGACTAGGAAGATGGACTGTAAGCATGAACTCTTGATCTAAATACATCCTTTTAGCTAAACTTTGAAATAGCTCCTGAGATCTCATCTTCTAGCAAACACTGCATTTTATGTTTTTTAAATGATAACAATTCCTTCTTGTTTTGTTGTTAAAATTGTTGCTTGAGGGCTTAGAAATGATTTTAATGGCCCGAGTAGGAAGAGTTTACTTGCACTGGGAACAGCAACTAATTATCAGGTACTCATTCAGCTTGTGCCAAAATTGTTCTTTATTGTGTTGCTTGACTTTTTTTTTTTTTTAATAATTAGAATCTTTTTCAGCTTCAGAAATATATGGTCAAATAATTTTTTTCAGAGTCCAATTCTGGCCCATTTCTCATCTGATGCCTTATTCTTCAAGTCAATCTATTAGGATTGATGGGCAGAGTGCTGTTCCCTGCTCTGTTGCCAGCTTCTCTCTTCCTCAGACTGTAGCCCAGTTGTGAAACCCTACAATGAAAGTTAATTCTGCCTGTGCTCTCTTAATACAAGCAGAATTTTAAATATATGAGGATTCAAGAAATTTTCCCCATTTCTTAGAGAAGGTAGAAAGAGAGCATTGAATGCAGTGTGGCTCTGTATTAATTCAGACATTCTAATCAAAACCAAGGTCAGTGGAGCAGACAGAATGTCACTTTAAAAACCAGCTGTCATATGTTTCTTGTTCTTCTTCTGAGCCACATTAAATAAGACTAAGGAAGTACTAATTCATGTCTCCAGATGTGTAGGTTTTATTTATGCTGTTTGGCTTTTGAGTTAACCTTACTGTGTACCTTTTGTGCAGGTTAAGAATGTGGATTAGCGGAATTCAAGGTTTGCCATAATACTTCTATTAGCAAGCTCTGAATAGATAGATATTCAACCATCTGTCACAGGCATTGTTTACAAGGTGCCCAAATCACTCCTTCAGTTCTAGGCCAGTAAGAGACCCTGAATCATTTTGCTGCAGCTTTTACTCTGTTCATTCCCAGCCATCTGCAGTCCCTGGAGCATCATGGATGTCCCCAGAGCTTTTAAACCTATTTTCCATCTGTTGCCTTCCCACCTATCAGCAGTACTAACATTCCCCAGAAGATTTTGCTGCTCTCACTGACAGTGAGATCAACATTTGGAGCTGTCTGTTGTGCGCTGCTGCTGCTGGGAGCTGGCAGGCAAGCATCAGGAATTAACAGCTTCTGAGCCCTGCAGATTAGGGCTAGACTCAGAATGAGACTGTGGCCAAAGCCATGTACTCATCCTGGGAATTGAGAAGCTCACCTACAACCTTAAGAGTGCTACTGGAACCTGACACTGAATGCTCAGAGCTGTTAATATGATTCCCCTCACCATGGGCAGCCAGGCAGAGGGCAGAACTTTGATTCCATTTTGCTGTACTTGCTGGTCAGACCAGCTGAGGCAGCAAATCTAAGGCAATTTACTGCCCTGAGATCTGGGAATAAGGAGAAGGAGGAAGGGTGAAAGCAGATTTGCTGTGTCCTCTGGGCATAACTACCTGCAAGATGGCCAATTATCCCCTCAGTTATCCCCCTCAGACCAGAAGCCACAAGCACAGCGGACCTCTCTGCATGGTGCAGAGGGAGTGGAGAGTGGAGGCAGTTAGTTTCTTGTGCTTTGGCAGATGGGAGAATACTGGAGATGGGAAGAAGCTCTCAGAGCTAGTAGAGGGAGTGACTTGGGAATAATATGCAAAAATAGGAATAATATCTATTGATTTAGTGATCTTACCTCAGGCCTGGGACAGAGTCCTAGAATTTATTAATCTTTCAGCTGTGTGTGCACTTTGAAGTTCATGGTTTCCATATAGGCTTTCCTTTCCTTGGTGCTTCACCTTGGAAGTTATATATCAGCCACATGGGAGGAAGACTGGAGAATGTCTCCATACATCCTTCTCACACCAGCTTCCCTGCCACAGCTACATTCATATATCCATGTTTCATAGAGAAATTACTGGTGATCCACAGAAAGCAGTATTGGGGTACTCATTCTTATC
>NW_005054310.1:3228592-3229740 GCF_000277835.1 Geospiza fortis | reverse complement strand
GGTGCATCAATAAATCGCCAAACTGTTATTTCGTAATGCTACTTTTATCTGTAAATGACTGCAGGAATTTGGATATTACATGATTGTGTTGAAATGATGTCATGGCATCAGGAATCATATCTCTGAAGCAGAAAGATTCTTAATGAGCAAGTCAGAGGCTGAGTAAGCCTAATGATAGCAAGGAAAGATAGATAAATGGATAGGGAGGCACCCATCCACAGTTCCAGAAGTCAAAAAGGTGAGAAAGCAAGAATAGAGTAGAGCAGAACAAAACTCTTAAGACAGCGGAACTGAAAGTGGTTTGGTAGGGAGGTATTGTGAATCTTGTGCTGTAGCAACGCAGCACTGAATGTTGCCAATACAATCTGATCCACAGTCATGATGGGTAATAATGTGACCCTTCACTGTGATCTTCAGAGCCTCTTTTGGCTAACATGAACATCCAGGCTAGGAGGGGCTATGACCAGCCCCTGAAGGTGAGGGTAACTCAGGTTCTTGTTGATAGATCCTGCTTCTCCTCGGCCAGGGGGTGCAAACCCAGCCACAGCAAAGCACCCTGCAGCCTCTGCAAATGGCTGATTGCTTCAATTCATTAACCATTAACATTCCAGTCTCTCACAGGGGGTACTTCACTGGAAGGAACCCTTTCATTCAGCTGAACTTGGCAAGAGCAGCTACCAGCACCAGCGAGACATGCAGGCTCTTGTTCTGCCACCCTGCTGGTCACACAGAAGCTTTCCCATCCTGGCAGCTTCACTTGACCCCCTGGCATGAGTCAGTGCTTCTCCATATTAAACAAGTTCTCTGCTACCTTCCTGCTTTGGAGATGGAAGTTGGTATTTGGCAGGGGAATGGCCTCATGTCAGAGGTATTTGCTATTTTCTTGTCTCCTGAAAACAGGCTGATTTCGAAAAGATTATAAAGCACTCTGGTAGCTCAGTTATTGTGAACTCCATAAAGACTTGTTGCAGTTTGGTACCCATTTTCCCAAGAAATCTGATCTGCAGTAATCACAGTTCTTGCCCAAGCAAAGACAGAGAGAATAAGAGCCTTGTTGATGCTGCTTCGGGCTGATGAAGGCTTTGTGGTCCTTGATAAAACAGCTGAGAGCAAAGAGCTGGCCTATTGGGATTTTCAGGTCTCCTTCT
>NW_005054310.1:3196915-3228575 GCF_000277835.1 Geospiza fortis | reverse complement strand
CAGCAGGGTGTGATGGGGAGGTGGAGCAGAGTGGTGAAAAGGGGCAAGGTGCCTAGAAAGAAAACTGGAGAAGGGAGTTTTTGGAAGAGGACAAATGCTAGAACCTGTATAAAACTGGATAAGGGATTTGACTGTTTCATGTACTTTGAAAAAGAGTCTGGGATGCAAGAAAAATTAGTTTCTCCCAAGCAAAAGAAACCACATTGTGAAAGCATGAAAGATCAACAATCTATTTCTAAATAAGATAGAAACAAGATTCACAATAATTAACTAGTAATGGAAATTAGAAAGTACAGGAGACAAGAGAGAGAAGAGGGACTAGCAATGAAATAGACCTGCAAAGGTATTGTTTGAAACATTTGGATACTGAGGGGGCAGAGGGAAGGGAAAAGGAAAATAATTTAAAATTTATCCATAATATTTTATGGTGGATAAACAAAATAAAGATGACAGGAGCTGTCGTGAATCTTTACAGAACAGCTTTAAAACCAGAAACAGCAACTTCCTACACATCTGCTGGACTTTACCACATACACAGCTGATTCAACTGTTCTTTCTAGAAGGGTTTGCACTCCAGCTTACTACAATAATTGTTGAGGCACTGTTATGCCTGTGATTTATTTTATACTGTTGACAGTTTAGAGGAATTGGTAATGTTTGGTCATCAACAAAATCATAAAAATTATACCTTCACTTCTGAGTGTTCCTGGCACAATTAATAAAGGGAGGACGTTTAATTAACAGTGTACTGGTAAGTTCATTATTTTCCTCTGTACAGCTCTTGCACAAAGACTGAACAGGATTAACTGCAGAAATGGAAGAGGAGAATAAAAGAAGAAGAACAAAGAGAAAAGTGAAAATTGACTCCTTAGCAAATAGCTGTCTAATTAGGCACCGTCTTGCACTGTGAATTAGATCAAGAGAAATTTCATCCCTGCTGCCCATCCATTGACTCCACCAGACAGAGCAGTACTGAAGGAAGCCTTGGCATTCTCTAATGTATATTTCCTTTGTAGTAAACAAGTAATTAATTGTGCCTATGTAGAGGAAAAGTGGAAGAAAAATGAGATTCTGTTTTTAGTTTTGCTACTGACTTGCCAAAAAGATACTGTTTATATGGTTAACTTCTGTGTAGGATTATTTTTCTGCTCTGCTTCTGGACATCAGGAATGAGACTTTGTTCCTCGTGCCAGGCCCAACTCTTTGGCCACACATATGCCCTTCAGGAGTTAAGGAGCACATTGCCTGGGATTGAGAAAAACAGGGATGGACAGAGCTTTCCATAACAGAGTGAGGTTTCCTGTTCTTGTTGTGTACAGCACCTCCTTCTGCAGCCATTATGTTTCACTTGCTGTTGATAAAAGCCTCTGTAAGAAACCACAAATGGACACACAGCTCCACCAGACCTTTCAAAGCAAGCAGAAACTCTGCGAGTCCTTTTTGCTGCTGCTGCTGTGTTTCATCTTTGCAAAGCTTGTTTCAGTGGAATACCATACGGTCTCATTCACTAATGACTCTGAAGCTCTTTCATCTTTGGAGGAAAGGCTTTACAATGACAAATATTATACTGCAATCCTATATTAATCTCTGGATGTCTGGTACAGATGGAACTAGAATTTGTGTGTGTTATCCAGTTCAATAAAGAGCAATGTAGTGTTTTCAGCAGATCCCTGAATGACCTTCCTAGACTTAAAAAAATTACATATCCAGGTTATGCTTTTGCAGCATCATCTTCTACTAATATTTTCTCCTTGACTGGAAACCAATACCAAATTACTCAAGTAAAGGAAGCTGGATGTGTTTAATAACACTAGTCATCCATGTCTAGCCCTGTAATGAAAATCTCATTTCAGATTGTAGAACTATGTGAAAATGCTTTTCTTTTTAGTTGTTGTTATTGGCTTTGTTTTTATTTTTAAAAGTGCTTATTCATTTGGTTTTTATTATGACTGTATATTTCCACTTGGCACTAAATGTCTTGCATCAATTATGGCACCTACCATGAACCTAGCACCACAGAAACCAGTTTAAATCAACATAATCCACTGGATGATGTTCTTATACTGCTCTAAACAGAGAGGTCCCCTTGGTCTCTTTTCAAATCTGCTTATGCAAATTTCCTGATGAATCTCCATAGGTTTGCAAGGAGTACTAAAAAGGTAATACCTTAGAAAAGTAAGCAAGAGGCATGCATCCCTGAAAAGAACAATTATTTCTAAACTAGCAATTTTTCTGCAAGAAGTAGTCAGTAAAGAAAGGCTACATGTTTCAAAAGGATATCTCCACAGGGCACAAGTTTGGATGGGAAATAACCAGAGCAATAACCTAATGTGACACTGATGGGTAGCTGCTACCCTCCTGGCAGAGAGGAGGAACAGTGTATGCTCATTTCCACTTACAGAGACAGGAGTGAAACTGACATGAACAAGAAAGTGTAATGTAAGTACAGAAAATCAATGAAAAAATTAATTATGACCTACAAAAGAGTCTTTCTTGGTAACTTTTAACTCTTTCTGATTTTTTTTGTGTTTCTAGACAGACCAAGGATTTAGAGAGCAAAGGACAAATTAGAACACACTTCAAACTGTAGTCTAACAGTCTAGACCTGTACTTTTCATTATTTTCTTTGCCTTACGTTTGTGATTCTCAATTGGGGGGTGGGGGTGGGAGGAATTATCACCTCCAATGCTCTCATTGTACTTCTGAGTTAATTTTTTGAGCACTGCAGCAAATGTGTGCCTGCAGTATGCCATAGGAAGCTGCACTTCCCAAAGCAGACCAAGAGAAGTGTGTCCCTTGGGCACACTCTCTCCTCTGTGTGATGGGGAAAGAGGCTGACTACATTTTACAGTGAAGGAAGCCAGAGAATGATTCCAGTAATGTAATGAAGATGTTTGAATTCTCCTGAAGGGAAGGGTACCTTTGGGTCAGAGCTGTTGCACAGGGATGTATTAGTGCAAACTGTGAGAAGCTGTCAGGCGCCAAGACACTGACACTGGCAAGGAAAAGCAAATTAGAATAATGTAATTGGTCCAAGTAAAGTAGCACTGGCTGAAAGTATGGATAGTTAGACCAGCTACTGGAGTGAATTTTTACTAGTAATTTGACCCTTTCCACTCATTATGAAGTGAAGCACAAGGCAGAGAACAGCCAACATGCTGAATAAGACTCCTCATTATTCCAGTCAGTTCAAGCAGGGTAAGGAGCTGGAAAGTATTTCAGAAGAGACAAACAAAAAGGAAGAAGCATGAGAGCAGATGTGCTAAGCCATTGCCTCCCTTATAAGTGGAATATGGATATATTCACATAAAGGAGAAGAAATGTGGGGGAAATAGAACAGACCAGGAAGGTCTGAGATGACTCTCTGCTCTCAGGCAGGCAAGAGTGGCTGTCAGTGGTTGCTCTGCTTTAAGAGGGCCTTGATGCAGTGTTACTTTGGAAATAACCAAAAGGCATGAAAATGGCCCCTGATACCCTGATACTAAACATTATGTCCTCTTTGACCTGCTACTTCTTACTGACTTGGATGTACACAACTTCAGTTCTGGAGCCAGATCCTAAAATCCATACATGGAAGTTGGCAACTTCTTCTCTCTGTGTGGTGAGTCAGAAATGAGATGAAAACAAGCCTGTCTGCTGATAAGATGGGCTGAGGGAAACACAGCCATGAAGAAAGCATACTGCAGAAAATAATAATAAAAGAAAGTGTTAATAAAATAATTGAAATACCACCTGATTGGTGAATCCATCTGTATTAGTGCACATTGTTATTTTAGTAACTAGCTCATGATATATGTTCTACCCTTTGCTTAGAAGGAAACACTCCTTTTCTGCACAATCATTTATTTATTTTAGCAGAACCTCTAGTAATAAAATCAGCTGGGTAATGTTTCATGAAGAAGTAACTGCTTTTATAACCAGTTAGAAACGGAATTTCTGAAATAATGTCTTAGAAAAGTGACAGGGGAAAAATGAAGAGAGGACAAAAAGAAAGGCCTAATACATTTTTACTTTGAATCAAGTCTGTCAACCTATAAGATTTCCATTGCCTAAGTTTTTAGGACACAAGACCTTGCTCTGACTGCCCACAACATCTCTCAGCATGGCAAACAGTAGCAGACTTGGGCTTTTAATAAAATGCACATTTAACCAGACAAGACCTTGGGAAAACTTCCCCAAATCCCAGCTATCCTGGGCTAGAGCAGCAGAAGCTTTTGTTAGAGTTACACAGCCCTTTGGGACATGTAAGAAAAGCCTTGTGATGTGTAAAGAGCAGCCCCTGTGTTTATGAGGGATGGTAAATGAATCCCTTTCCCACAGTGGCCATCTGTAATAATGTCACTTTAGGAGGATGACATGATCTGCCCCTTGCCTTTAGCCAGCGTTGTTTAGCCATGGAGGCCATACAACATGCACTTGCATGCAGAGCCTAAAGAAAAGGTGTTCTTGAAGGTCCTTGGGTTTCATCTCTTTCAGATTCCCTCAGCAGGCCTGACTGATGGTTTTCTTTTAATTTCTCTGTGTAAGAAAGCACAGTGCCTTGGCTTTGTGATCCATTGTTCACACAGACATCGCCTGGCCCAAGCAGTGCTCTGCTGATCTGCTGGGACATGTCGCAGACATCTTTTTATGAAAAATCCTTTCCTTAGGATTTTTCCTCCTGGGAAGCTGAGAGGCCTCAGGAACAAAATGTAAACATTGATTATCTGCTGCTGTGGAATGTAACAGGTGATTGGCCCATGTTGGATGTTTATAATTAATGGTCAATCACAGCCCAGCTGGGTCAGACAGAGAGTTCGAGACAGCTGCATTTGTGATCATTCTTGCTGATTCTATTCTTAGCTTAGCTAGCCTTCTGATGAAACGTTTTCTTCTATTCTTTTAGTATAGTTTTAATGTAATATATGTCATAAAATAATAAATCAAGCCTTCTGAAACATGGAGTCAACATTATTGTCTCTTCCCTCATCTGAAAACCCCAGTGAACACCGTCACAGGGACATTTCATTATTCAGAGTGGAGGGGTGTTTCTTCATGCTTTGGCTGGGGGTGCCTTGCAGGCCTTTGGGTTAAAAGAGCAGAACAGTGAGAGATGAGTGACAGTGGAACTTCAGAGTGATTCAGAGAGCTCAGTCTTGCACATGAAAGAGTGAAGTTAACCCGCTGTTGAGAAAAGTCCTCCTGTTACATCTTTGGCAGCCACTTTTCTGAGCTCTTCCATTATGCTTCCCTGATGGGAACAGAATTTCCTGCAGAGCAAGGGTATTTTTCATAGAATCAAAGCTGAAAAGTTTATTTTCTGCAACAATAGTGTAGTCTATCTATGATGCTACAGGCTATTCTCAGTCACGTTTATACCAGGGCTGCTTTTCTGTACTCCTTTCTGCCTCCTGAAGGTATAAAATTGCAACAGAAGGTCATACAAAACTGTCACAATATTGCAGGCCATTGTCCTTAATTGTGTGAGATTTTAAAACATTGGCCTATCCTCCACACTTTTTTTGAATGGAAAATCCTCCTTCCCTACTGGTCAAAGAAAAGCCCAATTTAATTTTGTCTTTATAGTTCATGTGATCAATTCTTGCTTCTTAATAGGTGAAAAGCAATTCTGGTCTTGCAGAAGTAGTTTATCAGCATTCATGTATCCAGAAATAACTGGTGAAAGCAACACCTGTTGAAAGAGAGACAGAGAAGAGAGATTTTCAGAAAGACTCTTTTTAACACAGAAAAACAGACAAACCTTACCTGGCAGGTAAGGTTTTGTGTCACCGAGCCACCACCATAATGGAAATGAATTGGCAGCTTTTCTTCATGGGTGTGGTTAAATTGATACAATGGTACCTAGCAACATTAATTCAAATAAAATGTTAAAAATAAATGAAAAAACTGGGGGACAATCTTTTGAAGGTGGCTATAATATTGTTCTCTTTATACACATCTATAATGGTAAATTTTCATAAAAGGTTTTTGTGGAAACTGCATTTATTTTTTTCAGACCAGGCACTAAGCATCTGTTGCCCTAATTGCGCTAAAATATAGTTCCTCATCATAAAATGAGATTTCTCCTGTGCACAGCTTGTATTTTTTACTGCCTTTTACAACTTCAGCTCTTACTGAGTATTTACATTCTTAATTATTCTATTCAGAAATTAACAATCTCATCATTACTAAATAAACCTCTTTTTTTCCCCCTGGGCATCTGTTGCTAAAGCAAGACCTAATCTTGGTATGTAAGGTGAAGACACATGAATGAGACCAACATGCAGAAAGCTCAGAAATATCCAGACAAGTTTAACACCAGCAGCCACTAACGAGACTGTCAAGTGCCTGTCGAATTTCAGATGTTTTCCTTGCGAGGCTTGGTAGTGCCTATGAGCACTGCCAACAGATTGTTAAAATAACCCCAGGAACACACCCTTTCTAGGTCAGAACCAACTGTGAAGCTGAGTGCACTGTAATTATAGTGCACTTAATGAGTTACAGCTTGAGCTAATCACACCCCACTGAACTAAAAAGCTGTAATTACACAGGGAGATAATGTGAGCTTGGCAGGATCTCCTATGGCAGCCTATGGCTTAGAGGGGAGGAAGCTTCATAGCCTGTTTGCTGGTCATTACTAGCTGGGGCTCAACTGGGCAAATTTGTAATTCAAGAGGTAAAATCAAGTTTGTGGTCAACTGAGAGCAAACCTTAGCAGTATTTATCCAGCTAATACAAAAATGTTTCCATTGAAAGTTTACTTAGAATTAATGATTTTTTTTGTCAAATCGACCAATATGATACTAGCTTTATGACAGCATTGTGCTGTTTGAAGGACACTATTATAATTTACTGATGTAACTAAAAAAAGAACTGGGGCCTCTGTATTTTTCTAGCGTTCCATCTGTTCCTCTTATGTTCCACCTATGAAAGAGGTGTCTAGATGAGTTATTAAATGTAGGGCTTCATATTTACTTCTTGATTTCCTGATTTTCTGAAGGTCTCAATTTTACTTTATATTTCTGGAAAGGTACAAAATACTATTTAGGTAGATTGAACTTGATGCTACGAAATATTCAGTTATTGGTTAGATCTTAGTGAGTGGATGGGTTTTGTTCCATTTGTGATGCATATAGGCTGGGCTACAAGTAGAACATTTAACATACAGGACCTTCTTAGCACCCCAGAAGTCCCCCAGAGAACAGTTCACAGAAATAACTACACTAATCTTCAACAAAATGCCAGACTGTTGTATTTGAGAACCTCATGGTGACCTCCTCTTTATAGAGGAGCAAAGTTGTGATAAATATAAGTAAGAGTGGAGGTATTTAATTTATATTTACCAAATATCAGTGGCCTGATCTAGTTGAAGCTGTCCCTGTTCATTGCAGGGAGCTTTGACTAGATAACCTTTAAAGGTCCTCCTAACCCAAACTATTCAATGATCCCATGAAAGAGGAAGAGAATGGAGAAGGAAAAGTCATTAATGAAATATTGGGTGGCTAACATAGCAGAGAAGTCATAACTGCATGGGGTGAATCCAGCCTCTTGCTGGAACATTTCTGAAGACAGCCAGGGAGACAGTGGTCCCAATAGTAATGGCTTTTAGTCTTGATCCACTCTTTTAATTGATGAATAACTGAATTTAGAATTTGTATTTGTTCACACATACAAATTGTTCTGCTACAACAGTATCTGCTCAAAAACCTCCTGTCTACCACAAGCATCACTGTTGCTGTTAAACACAATCTGATAACTCAGTCAACTAAAATGCAGCTTTAAATTTAATGCCTGTAGGCACTTCTTTTCACCAGGAGATGTTGCCATGTCACATTTTACCTCTCCCCTTTGGCCACTAGATCAGTGCAAGAGAAGTTGCTCTAATTTTCAGGAAAATATTCCTTACAGAAGAGGACCATATGTTCACTTGTGCGAAAAAGCAGAGGACAAGGGAGGAACATTATCCTGCAGGAACAGTGGGATGAAAAGGGCTCATTCTGCTTCTAAGTGGAAGCTTGCATAACCTGTTCCCTACTTGGGCCCCATGAGCTTCCAGCAGCAGGAAAGGAAGGTATCAAAGGGAGCAGCTGCAGTGGGACATCCCAGGATAAAAGCCACCTGGGCAGAAAAGTGACCATGTGGCATACACAGTGGAGAGGGGTCTGCCTGAAGCCAAGTGTGGCAGCAAGGAGAGTCTGAGAAGGTCTCTCAGGAGGGGCTTTGCCAGCGTGGATTTCAGTGAAATGACCTATTCTGTGGTTGTTGTACCTTCTCCAGTTTTGTTTTTGGGGGTTTTTTGGTTTGGGTTTTTTTTTTCTTTTTTTTTTTCTTTTTGGTTTGGTTTCTTTTGGAGTTTGATTTGGTTCAGTTTGGATTTTTTTGTCTGCGAAGAGAGGAAATAAAGATTTGCAGATGAGATAGGAAGTTCTGCATATACCTGGCAGATGGTCACCAGGAGATGGCACCTTCCAATGCAGAAGGTGATGCTCCTTTCTCCCAGTATTGCAACATGTACAGCAGGTTCTCTTGTGAAGAGGAGGGTCTGGGACTGGAGTGCTACATCATTCAACCTCAGGAGTAACAGGAGAGAACCGTGTTCAAATCCTTGTGCCAGGAGCTGAGTTATTCTTCAGAATCAGTGAACTTTCTTGTCAGCACCCGGGCCCAAGAGGAAAAAGGGGGGGCTCTGTGAAGCCAAAGATTGGCTATTATCAGCTGGTGAAAAGAGCTTTTTGAGTCAATAGGTTTGCACAGGCACAAGGGAATGAAATCTCTTGAGGCCTTTCCAAGGTCCTCAGTCCTTGCACAATCAGTGTCTGCATGTTTCTAGTGAAATGTATACCAGAAGAGAGAGGGCTATGATAACTATTGAGATTTTCATGATGCCCACATGGAAATGAGTGCCCATGAACTCACATCCTTAGCAGAAGCAATTGGTTAGGACTTTAGTTAATTTTATTACTGTTTTACTTGTTTATATGTATGAAGGCAAAAGAGAAAATCTAGAGAATGAGAAGTACCATATAGAAATATCTAATTATGTTGAATTTTTATTTTACATATTGCATTTATAAACCCTATGTTAGTATTTTGTCATTAAGGCACTGTATAAATGTAAATATTAAGCTAATTCTAAAACTTAGGTATTTTTTATGCTATAAAGAAAGGTGCAAAGTGGAGTTTTCTTTTTTTAAAATCTCCACTACAAGTATCTGGCTTCATTTTTATATTCTGACTTTTGTTAACAAAAACAAAATGTGTGGACAGTGGTGGTTCTGTCCTTCCCCAGGAGTAGTTCTCTCATTAACCTGAGCTATAGCAGTTCCCTGGAGCCTCAAAGTGCTGCAGAAGCATTGGAGCACTGCTGAGACAGTGATGCAGGATTAAGCCACCTTCACCCACTGCATCACTGAAGTCTTCCCTGGTTTTGTAGAGACCACTGTGTGTAAGATGACTTTCAAACCATCACTGTAACACAGAAAGGTTGTGGTCACTCAAGGCTTTGAAAATCCTGATTTTGAGGATGGGGGTCAAGGTGGCCAGGCACTGGAAAAGGGATCCTCAGGGATTAAGGACTCTCCTTCCTTGGAGATGTTTAACTAACTCTTGATGGGATTCTGAACTATCTGTTCTAGCCATGCCTTCTTTGAGCAGGCAAATGGACAAGGTGACCTCCAGAGGGCCCTTCTAGATTGAATTATTCTATGACTCTATGATCTTGGCAAAAAATCTCTCTCTACTGGGTGATATATAGGAATTTACATTATTTGTAGATAGCTAATAAAAGATGCTTTTATTGCCTTATGTGTTGGAAATACATTTGGTTTCTTGTTACTGTAACTCTCAACAGCGTCTGTACTTGTTTGACCCCACTGAGGAGGTAATAGAGGTCTCTGAGGCACACTATCCATATATTATGTTTAATTTCAACTCTGTGCTGCAGGATGGTGCTAGCTTTTCCAATTTTCTCCTTTACCAGGGCATGTAAGTGTTTATGTCCTAAGCTATATAGCATAATAAGGAAAATAGCAAATGAGTTCCTTTAAGAAATTCTCGGCATTTTAATAACAGCACTCAGGCTGGAAATGCTTTAGTGCACACAGTGAAAGTTATTTGGAGCCCGAGGCCATTATGAGGATCAATGACACAGGTTTGAAAGCATGAAAGTCTTGTATATTGTTAAGATCATTTTCAGGATACTATTTCCAATTCCCTCAAATGCATGAAAGAGTAAGATATTTGTGGTGTATCACTTCAGTGGGGTTACACCTAGGATAATGTCATCTATCTTTCACTGTCAGCTGGGAGATATTTCAAGCCAAGACCCCAATTAAGTGTACAGTATTCATGAGTTATGCCTGTGTTATTTACAGGATTGCACTTCATAATAAACACAATTCTGTATTGCATAGTTAATAACAATCAACATAATTACTGTAATCTGGGTAGAAAATTGCTTCTGAGTTATAATGAAGCATTTTACAAAAAAAAAAATTATTCCAAGACTTGAGATAACAGCTTTAATGGAACATTACTCTTTTATTTTTTTATTTTTTTCCTTTCCCCCCCACTTTTTTCTCCAAACTCCAGTACTTTTAAGGCAATTCACCTCAAATGTGCAATTTAGAAGACCAACATCAGCAAAGCGGAGGACTGGAAGGCTAGAATTTATTAAGATGTTATCTTTATTGCACTCACATGTCTCTGGTTCATCCTTGGTAAAAGCATTATCAAAACATAGAGAAATCTGTGTATGTAAGTGTGCATGTATATACACAATCACCCAGAGTTATACACGCCAAAGCATGACCAAATCCCTGTGTTGTATACTTCAAGGGAGAGAAAAAGTAAACTACTTGGTCAGGCTATTACTAGAGGCCCTTCTGTATCAACCTAGAGGGCATTTGATAGCTGCAGCCTGGTTCTTTGCCAGGAAAGGGACAACTAAAGGGAAATTACTGGCTATTGCATTCAGTTTCATGGTCTGAAATGGTGTAAATGCATCAATACAAAGAGCACTGCCTTTCCTTGGTCGTGTTGTGCAGCCAAAGGATGGCAGCAGCAGCACAATGCCTTCAGCCAGCAACTCCCTTACATATGGAGATGTCACCTCCTGCAGCTGGACCCTGCATCTGCCCTGTGCTCACACAGCTTCTCTCTCTGCTTTTGTGCCTCATGTCAGTTTTACCCGTCCAATTTTTCCAGAACTATTAATGGCTTTTAACCTCAATTGCTAGGTTATTTCCCAAACTGTGTACCAACAAACATGCTTAATTTTAGCTACTAAGATCCTAAGGTTTTTTTTTCCTGAAATCCATTTCTCTTCCCTTCCCCCTCCTAAAAAAGTTAATATTCATGCTTCCCCAATTATGCCTTGCTGCAAAGAAGCAACCCTTAATCTCTGAGACCTCCTGTACTAGTATTAAGCACTAATGACTGCCAAAGATAAAAGTTCTAGGCACCTCTTAAAAATTATTTTATGAAAACTGGGGCTAGATTCCCCTTTTTCCCTTAGTCAGCATAGGGCTTACTTGAGAATGATTCATTTATATGTTTTCAGGATGCATTATGAATGACAAGCTAAAAATCTTTCATCTCTTGTTTGTACATAGTTAGTGCAGCTTGTCAATAAGCAATTTGGATTTTGCCCAGTTCTTGCAATGAAAGGATGAAACTTCTTGTTTAAGCAAAAAATATTTACCCTGTACAAATAATGCATTACAAAAATTAATTACATATGGATTCTGAGCGTACTCATTTTGATTACATTGATTTTCTTCCACAGCCTAAGGATTATTTTTTATCTTATCTAGATATCATACATCTACTATAATTTCTTTTTTTATTGAGTCACCACTGAACAAAGTTACCTTTTGATTTTTTTATTTGTGTGTGTTTTGTTTGTTACATTTTTTGCAAATTGTTTTGTTACAATTTGCAAAAAATGTATTGCATTTGCAGGGCAAGTGCTCTGGTAGCAGGGGAGTGCAGAGGCTCAGAAAAGCTGATTTTAGTTACATCCCCCTCCCCTCAGTCACCTGAAGGGTGACATCAGAGAGAAGCTGCCAGAAGCTTCCCTATATCCAACAGAGCCAATGCCAGCTGGCTCCAAGATGGACCCACCGCTTGTCCGTGGCCAAACCAATGAGTGATGGAAGTGATGCCTCTGTGATAACGCATTTAAGAAGTAGAGAAAAGCTATTGCATGGGAGTAAACACAACCAGAGAAGAGAGGAGTGAGACTGTGGGAAGAAGTCTCTGCAGATACCGATGTCAGTGAGGAAGGAGAGGAAGGAGGTGTTCCAAGCACCAGAGCAGGGATTCCCCTGCAGCCTGTGGTGGAGTCAGGCTGTCCTTCTGCAGCTGATGGGGCTCCATGGGGAAGCAGAGACCCACCTGCAGCCCATGGAGGAGACCCACGCTGGGGCAGACGGGTGTCCAAAAGAATGTTGTGACCCTGTGGGAAACCCCTGCTGGAACTGGCTCCTGGCAGGGACAGGGCCATAGGAAGAATAGCCCACACTGGAGCAGGTTTGCTGGAAGGACTTGTGACCCTGTGGGAGACCCACACTGGAGTAGCCTGTTCCTGAAGGACTGCACCATGAAAGGGAGCCATGCTGGATCAATTAATGAACTGTAGCCTGTGGGAAGGAGTCATGTTGGAGAAACTTGTTGAGGATTCTGGAGCTGGAGAAGGACTCCTTTCTCTGAGGAGGAAGCAGTGGCAGAAACAAAATGTGATGAACAGACTGTAACCTCCATTTCTGTGTCCTCGCACCACTGAGCAGGAGGAGGTAGAGAATCAGGAATGAAATTCAGCCTGGAAAGGAGGGACAGGTGGAGCAAAGCTGGTTTTAAGTTTTATTTTACTTCTCATTATCTTTGATTTTGATGGGTAATAAATTCAGCTAATATCCCTAAATGGAGCATGTTTTCCCTGTAATCAGTAAGTGATCTCTTGCCATCCTTATCTCAACTCATGAGCTTCTTCTTGTATTTTCTCTCCCCTGTGCAACTGAGGAGTGACAGAGTGGATTTGATGGACACCAGTCCTTTCAGCCAGGTCAAACCATTATCATTATACTTTGTAGGCATTTTCATTCCACCTTTGCTTGAACATAAGCAGTGGAAGCAAAGTTAACTTTCCTAATTTTCTTGTCAGATGACTCAGGATGCTCATTGTGACACATGCAAAAGAAGAAAGGCATATTCCACGTTGGGTAAGATTTAATGCTGACAGTCCATGAAGAGAGAGAGAGAAAAAAACACACCACACACATCAAGAAAAAAGTAAGATTTCAGTTTGGAGAAAGACGTGTCCAATATATATATGAACAGGTTTCAGAATAGTTAACATACTGACAATACTCAAAGCATGTTTTCTTACACAGTTGCTCAAAATGGATGTACAAGCAAAAAAAGGGTACGAGTTCTAAGAAAAAAAATACACAATGCATGCTTTAGGTGTTGGAAAAAACAAGTGACATCCCTGTACCTTTTGCCTGGGATTGAATGTTTGTTGTTTCTCAGCAGAGCCAAGTGAGTGAGCACCTTCAGGAAGGGAGCTGAGCTCTGTTCAGCTGATTCCAAGTCAGGACTGCTACATCACGCTTCATTTTGCTTTACAGACACAAGGGAGACATCTGAGGAAATAGCTGAGGGATTCCCTTAGGGAATCTCTGTCTGAAAGCAAGTGATAAAAAAGATGCTGCTCTTCCAAAGGGGAAAATGAAGGAACAATCACAAAGGAAGCCACAGCGCCTACATGAAACAAAATCACTGAATCCCTCTGTAGGATAAAACCAATATTACTTTTAGCAGCTCTAATGGGTGATACTTGTTAATTAGTGCCAGACACAAACATCTTAACACCACTGTATCCCAGTTCAGTGAAGAATAGGAAAAGAAATAGGCTGAAAAATGTTCACTCTGAGGGTAAAACATGCAGCTGACTCATTTGCTTAGTAGCTAGTCAGTGCTAAAAAGGTTTTTGAGCAACCAAGATGAACATGGATGGTTAGGCAAGGGTCTGTCAGGAAAATGCTGGGCTGGGTGGCCAGGAGGTTGGTGTCATGTAGGCTGATGACCTGAAAATTCTTTGCTAGAATCAAGTTACATGGAACCTTAAGAAAAGGGGAAAAAAAAAGAGAGAGAGCTTGTTAGGGTAGTATTGGAAGTCTCAATGACCTGTACTGGGCAAACAAAAGCCACCAAAATTAGGAGCATGAAAGTCGAATGGGATGGTTCTCCCAGATCATGAGGAAAAAGAAATTCAAGCAAGATACAGCTTTTCCAGTCTAATTAAGCATCTTGTTAGTTAGAGAAAAATTATGGGAGTGATGACACCAGTCCTGTAGATAAAGAAGAGAACAGACTCAGACACTGCTTTATTAGCTGCTGCTTTGCAGCAGGAGGTGCTAGATTTTTAAAATCCCAGTAAGAAAGGCATTCAGATTCTAACAAGCACTGCTATTTATTAGCATCAGTGCTATAGAGAAAGAGAGGTAGCACAGATAATCTTATGTCCTTCCAGATGCTGCTAATGCTGTGCTGCGCAGATTCAGACAGGCCTCCAGATCCCATCTGTGTAGAAGTTTACACCACATTTTATTTTTTGTTAATTCCTGCTCTTTCAGGATTTTCTTAAAGCAAAACTGTATTCATTGTTTGTACTGTCCAATAGAAAGGATGCTTCCAGAAGAACTTGTTGCTGCAGTTCAGACAAAGGTGAGGACATGCATGCGGTGCGATTGCTGGTATCAAGCTGCTTGCAGGCTCCTCCGTTACCAGCAAGCACCCAGGTTTACCCTGCAGCAAAGGCACCTGTGCAGCACAGCACAGGTCAGAAAACCAAGCTGCAGCAGGGCACACCTGCTCAGGTTAGATGCTGTGTGGATCACTCATGCCTCAATGTATAGTGATCTTCTGGTCATGAACAGCATCCGCTTGCTACATCTGCTTTCTGTAAATCAATAATCAGGTTTAGCATTTCTGTTACTATATTTTATATAATTGGGCAAGTTTTATGAGCAAATCATATATAAATTTACAACAAATAAGAAGGGATGCAATTGCATGTTAAATAGAGAAGGTAAGTGCTTAAGTCAATCTTGCAGTTCACTTGGCAGAATGATATATTTGGCACGTGTGAAGGAAGAACTTTAACTGAACCATAAAGATTAGAGAGGTTAAGCCTTTGGAACATGGTTGCTGGCAGGTTTGGAAGCTTTTCTCTGGAGACCCTTTAATAAAAAGCCCTGTATATTGGTCTACTTGTGCTGCGACAGCCATAAATACGTCAAGTGAAATGCAAGCTAATTAGAAAGCACTTATTCCCATTCTCCAGAGTGTATTGGGATGGAAAGTTTCACTCTCAGTCTACAACTTACTCCTTTCTTATTCAGTCCTATTTTCCTGTTGTATTGCAAAGGTCCTCATCTCCATTCAGTGACAAGGCAGAATATCTATCAGACTTTCCAATGTAAATTCCTTTCTGTGGTCCTACTGAGTACAAGTCTTTGTCCAAGGAGAGTCAGTCACAAAAGTCCCTGAGGAAGTGTGGCTTCAGCTCTTTTTGTCCATCCAAGATTGATTGCCCCTTTCTCCCCCTTCCCCAAACCAAACACACACGTCTCTTTAAAACCCAAAACTGGTGGAACTGAGCTACCTCCAACTGGGTCTATGGGATGTATTAGACTTGCAAATGGTACAAAGTTCCTGCTGGTGCTGTATGTTGCTCCACAACGGGATAACATGGTACTGACTCCCCTATAGCTACATTAACACTACTTAGTAAATTTACTTGGTGCATTTAGTAAAGCAAACAATCTAATGAAACCAGGTACATTTATTTAATGACAAGCAAGTTAGTTGGAGGTAGGCTGGTGAAATTATTCAGAACTGAACCAACAAAATTAAATTATATTGTATCTTTACATTACTGATATTTTTGAGATAAAATATAAATGTCTGAAGTCCTTGTAATCAAACCACCCTCAGCATTATCTTTCCTGTGGTTCAGTTACTTGAGTAATACTTCAGCTTTGGTTCTGTCTGCAAATTAATTCTAAGATAGACTTGCTTGAGCTATTCCTTTCCAAGTGAAAATATTGGCTCTATTGAAGAGGACTGGCATTTCACTGCAGGTGCAGCTGGAAAATGGATTGTTTGTGCACTGATCTTATTTCTCTTTATCTATAATTATGACCAATAACCTCATCTCTCTTGGCTTTGTTTGAACATCACCAGTTAGAGAAGCAGAAAGTAGCCTAGACTGGGCTAGAGTGTTTGAGTCCTAGACTATTGGATTTTCAAGTTTAGGGAAACGGAAAGGGATTCTGGCCCTTTTCATTACTGTTGAATGTTATCAGGCTAGAATTTAACTGGAGTTGAAGCTAGATCTGTTGGAGGAGGGATATTGCCAGTAGGGGAAGAGAGAAGCCTTTGAGGTAGATGGTCTTCAGACTGCCTTTTGGGTGACTGTGAGGAAGGGCTGCTTGATGACTATGAGTCCTCAACTGTCTGGATATAAAAGGGAAAGTGAACACAGAGATTAAGTTTATTATTTCAGCTTTGCATTGAAGGCCTCACAGTGGAGGATCTGCAGAGGAGAGGGTAAGCTCCTTCTGGGCTGGGCCAGGTGTAGGGACAGCACGGTAGTCACTGCATTGATTGTGTGACTGAGTCAGGTTTTTGGGGCTGATGCACAAATCTCGCAGTCACTTGCCAGGCTTCTGGGAGAAGCAACTCTCAGGTCTGACCTTGAGCAGGTAAGCAGAGGATAAATGAAGGAAAGGGTTATTTCATATATGCCACAAAATTTGAGCTTCTTATTCCTGATATCTTCTGTTGTGGGGGATATTTGGCAATGCTACCATCAGGTATTGGCACAGAGAAAGGTCTGTGATCCACTTTCTCTGACATGTAATAGGATTGGCCACAAGAGCTAGGTCAGGACCACAGTCTGACAAATCTCTCAGGTTGCTGGCTGCAATATCTTGCTCACATTCCCAGGGCCAAACTATTTGTCAGTTTTGGTGTTTATTTGTGGGTTAGGGTTTTCCTTCATGTCAGATTGTCAGAGCCTCAGCAGCTTTTTGTTTCCTATAAGGCATAATGCTGGGTCCATCTGCTAGAAATTCTCCAGGGATGTTTCACTAATGGCAGTGCTGTGTCTTTCTTATGTTCTCTTTAAAGTGATGCCATGGTGTAATTTTTTGAGGCTTTTTACCTTTTGCACTACTGGTCTTGCATGTTCTCAGAGGTTTCTTTGTGGTATGAGGTTCAGGTGAGGGAGAAGATACACAGAGGATCTGTCTGATCCTAATGTCAACACCACGACAGTGTGATTGCAGGGAGTTCAGCTCAGTGATGCAGAGGCTCTTTGCCAGTCACACCTGCTGCCTCCCCCACAGCGAGCTCACAGATATTGTGTCCCCCTTTCTGTTTAATTTTCCTATTTATCTGCTGCTCTTCAATTCTCTCTTCTTTACATATGTGCTGCTCTGGCTGGTTAGAAGGCTACCTAACAGTCTCCTTCTGAAAAAATTGAATATGGTTAATAATAGTGACCTTGGAAATTGTACTATTGTAACAACTCTTACCTATCTCTTTAAATTCCTGAATTAGCTTTGGAGCCAGTATTTCCACAAAGTGCTGGAGTTGGAGGTGAATGCTTCATATAGCTTGGAAGCTGTGACTGTATGTTTTCAGATGAAACATGGCATTGTTTCAAACATAAATCACTTGGAGGCAGCAGCCACTTAAATTGGGTCAGAACTAGTGAATCAATGCAAGCAGAGAGGATGTTAGTGAAAGTAATGTGATTTTTATCTTCAAACTCTCATGAACCACTGAGCCTAGAAAACAAACTGCTATACATATTTGGAAGGCTGGACTGGATGATTAGCCTTCTAGTGGCATACTGGATTGATTTTTGCTCTTAAAGATATCCTGAGTCATCAATAGTCAATGAATTTTCAAAACAGGCAAACACATAGACCTTTTTCTGGACACAACAGGATGTTTTCTGCATCTCAAGTACCTTGAACCACTTCCCAGATATCATCCAGCCCTGGTGAAATAAGGACTACCCAGCAGGAGTAAATTGATCTTTAAATAAATAGGTTTCGTTCCTATAGTGTGGGAGAGTAAGAAATGCAGACTTAGGTGTACACATATCTAAGGAATTGCCTGCATGGGGCTTTCTTTTCAAGGGGGTACATGTGGAGTGTAAAGCTTCTCTTAAACATGCATTTCTCAGGCAATGGCACTAATGGCACACTGTGAATACAGTCTTCAGTTTTAACAGCACCTGCTTGGTTAAAAAGGATGTTCTGTTTCCTGATTTTCTAATTCTGTATGCATTGTTTTTGGAAATATCCTTTATCTGCAAAGCCCTGGGGAAGAAAGTATATTCTTTTCCATTTTTGAGTGCTTGGGATTTGAGACACTAGAAACAGGCCAAAGCTTTGATGCTACTCTTGACATTTCGAAGTCAGCTAAGCTAAAAGTCAAACACTGCTTAATCACAGAGAAAGAAAAAATTATGGCTAGTATTGCACTTCAGATGCATGAGACCCCGTGGCCTTGTTCCCTTGCTCCAGCCTGCAGGCTGTATACATTCTGTAGCAGAAGATTTAGTACAAGTGAAAAATTACAAAGCAGTGCCTTTATGATTAACAAACACTACACGAAAAAGAAAACTTTGTTTCAAGAGAATATGAGTGAGAAGTCCCCTATTCTTCCCTTAGCCACTCTTCCTTTTTTAGTGCTCTTCTTTCTCTACCATTTGCTGCCTGTTGTAATGGTTTGTCTGCAATTCTCTCTATTTCCTCCAAAGCTTTACAGACTCATATAATTTCCTTTCTACTCAAGGGTCTTTTCCTGGTTTCTCATGTGCCCCCTCCACTCCTTAATTTGCACCTTGTCTGTTCCTCTTTTTATTTCTCCACCTATTTTTTGAGATTGCTGCCAGGTTAAGGCAAGGCTACTGGCAGAGGGCAGGACCACACAGGTGAGCTCTTTAAGGAACAAACAACTTAGGATGTCATTAGGCTTCAGTAATCTGCACTGTGCCCTTGGAGAAAGTATTGAAGTTCATCAGTGCCTAATGTAATAAGCACAATCACAGAGTGGCAACTTGTCACTGGAGCAAAAGGGAAGAGCAGATGCTGATCTCAGAGCATTGATTAATGGGAGTCTTAAGTAATTCAATTTATAATAATGTTATCGTATTGTCTACCAGTGTTTGCAAAGATACCCACTGATCCTTTCACTTAAGAGGAGACCCCTGCAAATACTGGGCCTGACTCAGAGCTATCTGTTGAAATTTTGCACCAGCAGAACTTCAGCGCTCTCAGTGGAGGTAGGGCAAGTTTAGTGATGTGAGACCAGGAGCAGCAAACCTAGTCTGTACATTTTCTGAGTTTTTTCCCAAAGTCTTCAGTTGTATTTTCAGAGTCCCTGCATTTCTGTTCAAATTCAATTATTCATGTTTGACAGAACCTGCTCTGGCACTATTGTGCTTTTAAAAACTGAAAACTCCTCCAAGGTATAGTACAGAAAAAAACCTCCAAACCCAAGCTATTGTCCTTGAAGGAAACCCTGCAAGGCTGCTGATTCTGTTATTTCAAGCAGACTGATAGCTTTTTGTCCTATTGTGTCCGTTCATAGTTGCTGAATATATCCTAAAACATCTCAATTACTCTCTATTTTACAGACATTTTTATTAGATCTATAATCTCATGCCTCATATCCTCAGACGGTCCTCAGTGCTCCGCCATTGCTAACCAATTATCAGGGGGATGTATTTTCTCCCTGATGGATTATAAGCTTTTCTTCCAGAGGCTAGATATTATTGCACATTTTATGTCAGGACAGCAGAGGCTCGTTGTTTCCTCTTAATTGTTCCCACTAGAAGTCAAAAACATAAATACAGAAAGAAGAGCTGGAGTGATAATTCAGACAAGAGAGAGTGAGCAAGTTCTGGTGTCCATTGTTGATTCATGGCAGATAAACAGAACACATATCTCTTTTTTCCTCTGTCATAATGCATCAGAGAGGCCAGGCTCCTCTCTTAGCCAGCCTCTTTACTGCAGAATAACAGGCCACAGGGTGGCAGATAATTTTGCAAACTTTCATATTTTTGTTGTTCATTCTGCCCATGCCTTTTACTTCATCCCCTTCATATCCTGAAAAACTTTAGTTTTTGTGGAGTTAAGACTCCCCATAAGTAGTCTTAACTCCACAAAAATCACCGCTGAAAAAGCATGTTGATGCTGTCCCCAGAACATGGTATTTCACATGTCTGTTGTGCTTGCACTTTCCACAGCAAAACTACACAGAAATATATTCCTGTCTTTCAGCTAAAGGTGCCAAATTCATTAATCAGCTTTCTAATTAATATTAAGTCTAAACCTCCATTGTCTTTCCTCTAGTCATCACAGTAGCAATGTCATAGATAAATAAGACCTCCCAGAAGCATTGCACATAACCTGTTTCATTCATATATGGGCACTTCCAAATAGATATTTTAAGGAATATGTATCTTAATGGATTGAAAGGACAGCATGTGAAGGAATCAGGCTAGACTTCTCAGTATTAGTGCTTGGGAGATTTCCTACCAACTGGCTGCTATGAAGTTGCCAAGACTACAGACTGCTGACATGCTTTAGGATCAAAGGAGAAGATGGGGAACCCAGAAGTCAACAACACTTTGAGAAATGAAACAGCAAGAAAATCACAGTAGACTTTCTTAATATAATTCCAGTGCATCCTTATGGAAGCAAGTAAGAGTGTAGCATTCGATTTTTCACTAAAAGGCCAATCACTACAATGATTTTACTGATTTTGCTGAAAAAAATATAAGGTTTATGTCTGCAAAAGTATCACAATTTGAGGCTATTGCTGCCAAGTTTTTTATTTATTCTTCCTTCATTCTGAACACCTTCTTTGCCATGCATTTGACAAGCACTTGAAATACCACTACAAAACAAATTCACAGATTCAAACACAGATTCAAGCCGTCATCCTTTTGCATAAATGTATTATCTTCAGAAACACCTACATTAGTTTGGAGCCGAAGCAATTTTTAAGAATATCACTCAGAGGAGTTATAGGGTAAAATTATCACTCTCCAGTGGAGTGCCAAAGGCGGTAGCCTCTGTTGGGAGTCACTCATGAATTGTCCTATCCTAACAAAGGGTCTGGTAGGCCGGTGTCTGAACAGTGTTACAGCTTTCACAGGCAGGATTTAGGGTCTCTCTCACCAACATAGAAATTGGCTTTTATCTGCTTTGGGTGCATGAGAGAAGCTGGACCAGGTCCGTCACTAACCACCTATCTCACCAGTAAAACTCTTCATCCTTGCCGGGCAGCAAATTTGAGAAGAAGATAAATACTCATTATTAATATTAAAATATTTAGTGTTTCAAATTCACTCTTGGGTTTTTCCCACCCAATTTCTTGCAAAGGTTACCTACTGCCTCCTTCCCCATTCTGGCAGCTGCCTATGTGTAGGAAAACCCACATCTTGGTAAGACAGAGCTCATAACCGCAGATTTGAAGTGCTCAAGCCTGACAAGAGATAGCTTTCAGGTTTAGAATGACCGCAACCCCAATGTTGTGTCTTCCTGTATTGCTTCTTTAAAAGAATAATACAGTTACAAGTGGCTCCTTCTGGTATGTTTTGCATTTCCAATCTGCCTTCTATTTGAATCTATCCATGTCTTAGGATAGGAACTGAACATTTTTGAAGGGCAAACTATGAGAGCTGGCTGATTTTCCAGCTTAACAGCCCAGTGCCTTACACAACTTAGCTTGCCATGAGTTGTGCTTCTGTGGGGCAGCTGCATTACAGTGTCTAAAGTCTCTTCATTTTCTCCTTTAAATTCAAGATCTCTTTTGATTTGTTGTCTCTCTTTTGTAAAACTAACATCATCAAAATGTTTGGGACTTGGTTCTGATGGGCATCTTTGGCCACTTGCACAGCTGGCTCTGCATGATCCCGACCCTAAGCTGGATTCACATGAGCTGGCTCTGCTAATTCTGGAGCTGGGAGCCTCAGGGTGTTACCCAGCTGGCATATGCAGAAGTGCTACTGTGTTACTCCTTGTGCTGCTCCATCAGCGCAGGGCTCTGTGCCGCAGCACGGGGATGCTCCAGCTCAGGTCAGCCCACACAAGGGCTCCCTGTGCCCTGCTCCATCCAGCAGAGCTCTGCCTGTCCCTCGTTGACTCAGTAATACACAGAGAGCTTTTTAGGCAGTTTAGCTGGGTTTGAGTCTCTGTATTTGGTTTTAATATTCTGTGAGTGGCAGAACCAACCTTGTGATGATGGACAATTGTCTGCAGAAAGTGCAGGTTTAGATTGTGCATTTTTATGTTCTTATCTGCTTCAGTACACTACCTTGGGCAGAAACGGTAGGAAAATATTTGCCATACAATTTACAGGGAATGGAGTCAGAAGAAAGGATTTTATAGATCTACTCAATACATGAGGACCCTAATGGTACCACCAGCCCTGACTGCCCCTGCCCACATTCCTGGGGCTCCCCCACATTGCCCACCCCATGTCACCCCCCCAGGGCCATCAGCCCCTGCTCCAGAGATGCCACAGCAGCCCCAGCCTGCAGCTTCCTACAACTCTGTCCATCCTGTCCCCCTGTCCAGGGCAGTGATTGATGCTGGTGCCCCCCTGCCATCCCTCTACCAGCCCAGTGGGTACCCAGGCAGCAGCAGCTCTGCTCCTTTGCCTGAAGCTCTAGGACATGATACTGGGAAAAATTACTGAGTTAAAAACTGGGAATTCCAGAGACAGGCTATCAAGCAAAATGAAGATATTCATAAGAAACTAAGCATATGGCTACTAGGTCTGTATTACACGTCATTTCACCTTCACAGAATTACCCCTTCTCCCTGTGAGACAGGCAGGGACTGGGGTAGTGTTACACAGGGGAGCTGGGGAGCTCACATCTACACAGCTGCCAGAGTATTCTCAGCTGCAACATGCTGACCTGCAACTTTGCAGATGAAATTATTTTTGTTGTCAGCCCCCTCCTGCTCTATTAAAATGCAGTTTTATGGTGTAACTTTCCCTATGGACATGTTTTGTTATTTGTTTCCAAGACATGACAGAAACATTTATGTGCTTCTAGCAACCGCTGAAACCTAAGAGAAAGAGCTTATAAATTAGCAGCAGCATGCTTTAGTATAATAAACTCCTTACTTCTTTTGCTACAATATATGACCATTTGTTACAGTTTTAAAGCCCAGATATATACTCATCTATTAAATACCATTCTGTGTGCCAAACCTTTTACTTCCACTGTATTAAAGTATGAGTGAGCCTTTTTTCTTTTTCTTTTCTTTTTTTTTTTTTTTAAGGACCACTAAAAGCACCAGCAGTAAATAAAACCCAGGATGACCAAGGTCCTGCAAGTTCAGAAGTGTTGTCACTTCCCATTACCATCAAGATGCGCAGTTAGAGTGCTGGGAAATCTCTTAAGTGATGATTCTCTCAAGAACAGGGGATGGGAGTCTTAAACTTTGCAGCAATTCAAGGGAAGTCTGTCTCATCAAGCTGCAAGAATCATCGATGCTATTTTGACTGTGTTACCTCAGCATCTCAAGGGAGATAATACAGTCATTGCATTGAAAATGTCTTGGCATCTAGAGACTTTCTTTCCAGAGAAGAATCGTGAAAGAGGGTTAAATCATCTGCCTCTTTCTGGAATTATATACATTGCCCACAGTTTTTGAGGTTTCTGATCAGGCATGGTTTTTGACTTCGATCTGCAAGCTCAGAAAGGCAGACTTGGAATCGTGCATCTGTAGATTTCCATCCTCTCCTAACCCAGATCTTTGCACAGCAGATTAGAGCTGCGTAGCACGGCTGTCAGCTTTAATGTGACAGCTCAGTTTGCCTGCATTTATTCCAAAACAAGTGCCACTGGTTCATTCCCCACAGCTTCAAGATCTGATTATACCTCCTATACATTTTGATGTCTTTTATGATTCCCAAGCATACCATCTAAACACACAACTTTCTGAACTCCAGGCTTTTTTATAATCACACAGCATGATGTTTAACATGGTGTATCGAATATTAGGGATGTTTCATTTTGCATCTCAGATTAGCCATTTGCATCCAAACCTTAAGAATGTTTGATGTATTTTACTTACTTTATTATTTTAAAGACTGGTTGTGGGGATTATTTCTTCATTTGGTCATACCTTCAATATTCTGGCAGTCCTTATATGAATCTAATGAAGGAATTTTCCCCCACTGTATCAATGAGTCAGTGGAAGAGTTTGCTGCTATGTATCCTTGCTTAGTCAAGGGCAGAAAACTGTTACCACTCTTTTCCATTAAAATACAGTCAAATTTATATTGGCCCCTATGCTTAGAGTACTTGCCTGTCTGCAACTGTTATTAATTTACCTTAAATTCAGCAAAAACCTAAATAAGATGGTAATTCATGCAACATTTTCCATCACAATTTTGGAAGTTTTTCATAAGTGCTGTTGGCTTATTTTGTCTGTCCTTAATTCCAATAATATAATAAATCTAAAATACCTGCATGGCATGCTTTAAGGACTTCAATAAGCAAATTAATTGTTCTCTACAAAAAAACCAAACAAACTCAAAACAAGACCAACCACAGAGAATTTAAACATCTCCCATGAAAAGCAAATAGCCACCCCTGAGGTAATCAGGCAGTTGGACTAGATGATTGTTGTAGGTCTCTTCCAACTGAGCACTTCTCATCTCTTGCTCTTCTCTATTATCAGAAACTTTCTGGATTTAATATTTAATTTTATTTTTCACTACTTTTGATAAAGTTTCCCTCTTTTATATTGTTTTCCTGTACTATTCCTTTTTTCTCCTCTTTTATGAAGGCAAAGTACCTTTCATGACCAATGACTGAGCATGTCCATCCCTGGCAATACCCCTCCCTTGACAATGGGCTCTACACATTTGCTGCCATGACCATGATGAGAACAATTCCTCAAGAGGATTGTAAAACAGTAGTACTCTAGGATCATACTATTTATAGAAGTGTCTTATTAATTTATGTTTGGACATCACCTTGGTTAGTGAAAATTATTTTAATTCAGCTAGAAAATTCTCATTTGTAAAGGGGAAGGGTGTTAGTCTACCATGTTCCTCAGAGCGTGCTTTATATCTGAGCAGGGAAAATATTTGCTTCATTTGATATAAAGTACCAAAAATAATTCATTTAATGGCTTTCAACAAAAGATTGTAAATGAAACTCTTAACTGTTATTTTTCTCTTATTTTATCATTCAGCCCACTTGAACCTAAATTCCTGAGGATGCAGTACTTCCATAAAACCATTGTTGAATATTTATTGCTTCATTCTCATTGGTATCTTTTTAAAGTAGTGGAATTACTATTAATTTTATTTTATTGCTTTGTTACTGGTTTTCATTTTGGCACTGAGTTTCTGCCTCAGCAACTGCCTGTGTTTCAAAAATTCATTCTTTGGATATATTCTGCACCTTCTCCAAAGGCAGCTAGAATAATCAGCCCAATGCAAAAGATATAAAGAGAGGTCTGAGAGAGGACAAAGGATACTGAAAATGAAAATAGAAAAGGAAAAAACTTCGGAAAGTCTAATCCAGTCTTCAGTTTAAGTCTGTCCATTTTCCTTTACAAATATGGAGCATAATTCAGTGTCAGCTGATCACAGTAGTCCTGGGTTTCCCCAAAAAAATGAGCACAGGCAGATGTGTCAGCAGAACAAACTGGTACGTGTGGCGTATTACTGAATGTGCCAAAAACAAGCTCTGGGGGGAAACTCACAGGAGACTAACAGACTCAGGTAAGTGAAAAATTATTTTAGTGCACCTATTAGATCTACCTAGTCTAAGTAATAAGAACACAAAGTAATAGCCACTTTGACTGTAATGAACAAAGAAAGGAGAGATGGTCCTTCGACATAAAAGAGAGCAGCAAAGTCATTAATGAGTATGATATGGTATCAAGATCAGATATTTAAAACACAGTGAGTGGGAAATAGAAGCACATCCTCTTAAAGGGAAAAAAAAAGTGGTAATAAAAAGTCAAGTTAGATAACCCCACTCATTTTCTGCACTTTTAAATCAATGCAGAATTTGTCAGCAGTGGAATTGCATCAGCAAAGATAATCACCTAGGGAAATAATATGATTGCTTTATGTCACTCAAGGGCTATACATATTTCATGCTAATAAGATTATTTTGGCAGAAAAAGAAATATACAATAAAATGCAAAACCACCAAAAATGGAGAGGAAGGGTGCTATGCTTAGCAGCAACTTATGTTTAGTGCTTACCCCTCTGTATTCAAATACTAAGTAATGATTCTACAAAAAACTTACTTGAAAGCAACAGAAAGTGACAGAAAGAATCCCTCCAGAAAGAGATATTGGATTCACAGGCTGGTGTGCTTACTGTTTTGAAAGAACAAAATTCATTTAGACATTTAGGATTCAAAAATACAGTTTATTCAGGGCTTTTTAAAATAGATGTCTAGCATCTTGCAGATTGCCCCTGTTTTCTTTATGTGCTTATGTCATCAGCATTATATTTCAATAACTCTATGGGGAAATCTCCCTGAATATAATTTAACACAGGGATTTGGGATCCAATTATACAGTGGGAAACTACATGCAGAAAAGGCTCCATTTAAATGAAATGGGTGGCAATTTCACCACTGGAAGGGCATTTCCAGCTTCCAGTAGTCAAATGGAAAGTTTGCCCCCTTAAGGGAAGGTGAGGGGGATATAGTACAAATACATTATTTTTCTGAAGTTTTATATCAAACATTGCCATTAGGCCTTTTTTAAGACTAGCAACCTCCTGGACTGTTTCCAAGGGAGCAAGAGGCTATGTAGCAAAAGAGAAGGCTTCCTTGGGCAGAGTAATCCTGTTCTGTAAAAGCCCTATCATTTACAGGCCAGTAGACAATATTATGGCTTCTTCTCCCATCAAAAGAAGCTTGTCCCCAACAGATACACTCAGGAGGAGTAGAGAAGAAGGTGACTTTCCCTTTTAGGACCCCTGTCCATGCTGCATATGCTACAGGCTACAGAGAGGACCCAGACATTGGATGATAGTTCAGCTGAGATTTTTCCAATATTTTCCCCTCTGTTTTAGGAGGATTGCTTCATGGTATCTAAAACTGCCTGGCATGATGTACAGTGCTATTTGGCAAAGAGTAAAGCGTCTGACTTTCTTCTCTTCACAACAATGTAAATCAAGATGACCACCACTGGAATTCAGAAACACACTGATATAAACTGGTGTAAGAGCATTGCCAGGCTCTCTTTGGTGATGCACAGGAACAAACTGCCCAATGTAGCCACTGTGACTGATCCTCTGCACTGGCTGTGCAGAGAAGAACCCGACCACACTCAGTAGTGAGGGAAATCACATCCCCCACTGCTGCCTTGTACAGCAGCACTGGCTGACATGTGGCAGCACATTACATGGCCACACGGCTGCTGTCCCCAGCCATCCTGGCTGACAGATGCTGCCACTGCTGAGTAAGGACACTTGATCCCCTCATAAGTCCTCTCCTGAACTGCCATGGCTTCCTGCCCAGGATGCTGAAATCTCACATTACCCTAGAAGAGAGGGCTGAAGCCTGCAGTGGTTCAGGATTGGACCTGTAGCAAGATCTGATGGATCTGCCTTCCAGGACAGTCACCACTTGTCACCGTCATATTTTCTGGAAAAATCCCTTCTCCAGGTATTTCTTCTCCTGGGAAACTGAGAAGCCTCAGAGAAAAATGAAAACAATAATTATCTGATTGCTTCTCCTGTGTTTTGCTGCTTTGGAATGTGGTTGGAGAATTGTTTATTGAACATGTGAATTGTTTTTACTTAATGACCAATCATGGTCAGGCTGTGTTGGACTCTGAGGAGTCCGTCACACGTTTTTAATTAGTATCTTGTTAAGCCTTCTGCAAATTTCCTTTCTCTATTCTTTAGTATAGTTTTAGTATAGCAGAATAGAATAGAATAGAATAGAATAGAATAGAATAGAATAGAATAGAATAATAAATTAGCCTTCCAAGAACATGGAGTCAGATTCATCTTTCCTTCCTGCCACAGGGGACCCTGAAAATACCACAACCCCTCTCAAGAGGGTGGGGCAGCCAGCTGGGACCAGTCACGCAGGTTTCATTCATATCCACACAGCTGTCAGAGCCCTGAGATACTGTAACAGAAGCAGTGCCTGCAGTTACAGGAGTGGCTGTACTGAAGAATTTCTGTTCTGTCTGATTTCTGTTCTCAATCATGCATATTTAATATTCTCTTAATGCACTTGCTTTGAGAGCATTTTCAGCCAGATTATATTTTTAAAGACAAATTCTGTGGAGCTGTCATGCAAACTCACAAGCTTTCAGTCACCCAAACTGGTCCAAACTGTGAGAAGTGGATGTTCTCCATGTAGGAGTGAATGCAGAGAGAAATCATAGACTTGAATAAACCCATGCAGAATGACACGTTTTATATATTCATTTTGGTATACACATTTAGATAGGTGGGTGTCATTTCCAATACATAAAGCACAAGGCTCAAACAGTAATGGGATAAGAAAATGAAGCATAAATAAAGAATAATAAAGATAATTACTCATAGCCCCTCTGCAAATATACTCAGAGAACAGGACCATGACATGGCTTCTCCAGATATTTTAGCCCTTGATAGTGAAGCTAGTTTTTTGGGTCACTATGCAAGTGACAATTATGCAAGAGAAAATTTCAGAGGCACCTCTGTACGGTGGCAAATCCATCTGATGATTTATATTAGAATAGGATTAATCAAAACTATGTATGAAAAGTGAAGGACATGCACAACTGTTTTAAAGATACACATTTTTGTAGGGTTAGGTAAGGTACTTTTGACTTACTACCTATTTTTGTACTAAGACATTTCAATATTTTTACTTTAAGTTTTGACCTGCCATGAGAAAAAGCATTTAGCTTTAATTGCAATATTTCGTTGCAAAGTTAAACATTGTTTACACACACCTTTAGTTGTTCTAAGTGTTGATGGCATAATACAAAACTACTACTAAGAGATGTGTGTTAAGTCTTTTATTTCACTGTCACATTTCACAGTCTAGTAGAATACAGAAGTTAAAAAAGCTGCACAGTCATGCCTAGCACTGAATAATGTGTACAGATGTGTGTTCCATAAATATGTTTTGTCTCTGCCAAAGAGTTTTCTTCCTAATAACTTGTTAAAGAAGATAAAATTCATGTCACAGAATAGAGACTCATAAGACTTTGCGCTACTTGCTTCCCCAGTTGGCTGTTGTTTGGCTTACCTGAAAATTAAAAGGTCTCCAGACCTTATGCCCCTTTTCACAGCGGTTAACATAAAGCAAAACAAAGGCAAGAAAATCTATGTGTCTGTGGTATTTGTGAACTGTTTTCCTTTTGTGAGAATATGACCTAAAATAATTTTCTAGTGTGTGCGGTGTTTAACCAATATTACAGACTTGTCCCTGCTGCATGCCTAGTTAAGTAGAACTGGATAAAACCTCTTGGGTCAATAGGGAGAGCACTTCACACTTCAGCTACGGAGCATTCAATGCAATCACACGGAAGAGCATTTCCTGCCATTGATCAACAACAATTCCTGGCATTTACAAGGCATCTTTAATCAGAGAGATAAAATTGCTCTGCAACGGTAATAAATTCCCAGAGTAGCCCCCTGAATGAGATGACAAAGTTTTTTATTTACAAGTGAGCAAAGTAAATCATAGAGAAGTGAAATACTTGCTTAAGGTCAGATAGTAATTTTTTTGGCAGAGTCCAGAAAAACATCTAACCTTACAGCATTTTAGATTCGTGGGAAATAGGAGTAAACTTTGTTACTGTAGCAGATTGGTGGGTTTGTGTCTGCCATTTGCTTCCTCTGCACAGACCATAACCTTTCTGTAATGACAATGCAAAACAATGAAGAATCACATTTCCATGTAATTATGTTAGATTGTATGTAGATTAGGAAAGGACAGGGAATGCTTGAAGTGTGGAAAGCTTTTTAAACTTCTGAACCACTGCTAGCTTTTGAATGAGGAACTCCAATGCAGAGGCACAGTAGCACAATTCCATATTCTAGTTCTGCTATTACCTGGCAGTAAAAGGTGAAGAAAGATAAAATAGGCTGCACATGAACTATACTCACAGATCAGGCTCCAGTTCAAACAGCAAAAATTCTCTGTACAGAAATGACTGGTAACAGAATTAATTTGCAAATGTATAGATCTGTGAAGAAGAGGCTATAAATACCTGGACAGATGTCAGAGTATTTGTTTACAATCCAGTTCAGACCTATGGGACAAAGCATAACTTCTTCAGAGTTCTAAGGAAAAATAATCTGAATAGTAAAAATACTATAAAGATTTTTAGTTATTTTATCACCCTTGCTTTTATTATAAATAGGAGTGATGAACTGTCATGATTAATAGGATTTCTATTTCTGGAGGTTGTAGGGGGTTGAAAACCCTCTTCCTCATGCAAATCAAATTGCAAATTATATCTAAGCCCTAGTACATTTAATAATATAGACAGTTAAAAAAAGATCCTCTCCTGTATACTCAGTGTCTTGTTCTGCTCTTTTAGCACTTCAGCCCTTATGGTTTCAAATATGTGCTTTGAGACCTGTTTCACACCCCCGCTTTCTAAATCTTATGTCATTCTTCTTCACAATTTTGATTTAAAATACATTATAAAAATACATTTATGGTTTAACATTTTAATAATGCTGTAGTCAGATTTTATTAGTGCTTCTCTGTTACATTTTGCATGAGATAGGAAAGAGTAATGAAGAGAATATCATTGTAGGGTTTTAGGCTTATGAGCTTAATGTATTATGATACAACAAAATGTATTATCCAAAGGTCCCTTTCTCACAAAGGCTAATGAGAGCACCATAGATATAGCAATATAGAGCCGTAGTCAAACCAGCAATAACGTTCTGTAATTGCAAAACCATTTTTGATTAAAATGTAGTTTATTTTTTAAGAAAAGAAATAAAGCGCTTTAGGATTCCTGATCTTGGCTGTATGCACATTAATCAGCCTGTAAGAATAGAAATGACCAGCTAAACAGAGCTATTTTGTCACTTGTCCCCAAATCCACAGCCATCTGGTCAGGATGTGAGGAACCACTGGCCCAGTAGGGCACAAATGGTTGCAAGGAATTGCTTCCTCAGGGAGTCCTGCTGGGGTGGGAGGTTTCAAACATTCCTGCAGCTGGAAGCAAAAACCTAATCAAAACCTTCTTGCTGTCTTCCCATGCTCTCCTTGCTACTCCAGCAGGCATGAAGGTAACCCCCAGCAAAAAATGGACAGACACTGCTTAGTATGGAACCAAATCTCCATTAAAGGCAGAAGGTGAAGGGCTCTCTTTCGGCTCACATTCCAACTTGTAATGAACCCCACTCCTCATTAGGGTCATCTCTGCAAACCTGCGCTATACTGAGCATCCATTCCAGGAGAGCTGGGACCAGTATCTCCGCAGACACGGGGCGTACACACACCCACACCCACACCCAGGTACTATACATGGCACACGCTCTGTGTGTATATATGTACACCACACACGACACACGCTCTGTGTGTGTGTGTATATGTACACCATACAGGACACACGCTGTGTGT
>NW_005054310.1:3153403-3196306 GCF_000277835.1 Geospiza fortis | reverse complement strand
CCCTTGGGTTTGATGGCACTGGTCTGCAGCTCGCCCGCAGGCTGGGGCTGGCCCCATCCAGCCCAGCGCTCCCTGTGTGGCGTGGGCTTACCTAGAGAGCAAGCGGTCTGGTTTTTTCCAGTGTGTTGACGGTGGGAGGAATGTTTACAGGTAACATGTAGAGGTCGTTTTATGCCGTTTTCTTTTATCCTTCTTTTGTGCCGCCCACCTTTGTCAGGAGGATGTGTGTATTCTTGAGGACTAGCATGATTGTTTTGAAAGGTATTTTAAATAGTTTAGAAAAGCTTTTGCATTTGGGCTTGTCACCTGATACGTTAAGGACTGTAAGAATTGATTTTTCAGCCTGCAAAACAGATAAGTGCATATGTCAGGCTCCAGTTTTTGCTAAACAGATGGTATCTTTTCCTTAAACAGTATCTTAAAAGACTGTTAGTTTATTTGATGACTAAAGAGGCTATATAGGCCTCTATATATGGTACCTTACCTGCTCTGCCTCTCTAAACTATGCTCATGACTTTCAAATAGGCCAGTCTGTTCTGAAAGGTAATTAGCTATCAATAAACCCCAAGTGAATGTCTCGATGTTTTTGTTGTTGGTTGGGGGTTTTTTTTGTGGTTTTGGTTTGTTTGTTTTTTGGGGATTTATTTTAAGGGATGTGTGTAGACTGTTGCGACACATTTTTGCAGCCTAACTGGAGTCAGATTAAATGCAGTACCCTCGGTAGCAGTGTCTGATGATTTTCAGAAGTGACACAACTTTTCAGTAGTGATCCAGACTGCAGGATGTTGATGTTCTTTGAAAGGAAGTGTTCTTAACTTGTGGAAACTTTAAATAGCCAATCTAAGATTGGAAAGTGGAATAAAAAGCATTTACATCTTGTCAGAAATTCATTGTGTTTTAAAGATTGAAGACTAGTGTTTGTTCACTTGGAGTACTTACTGTATAGCAAACGAATATATCTCAATTGAAATTTGTAGTCTAGCTAGTTCATCTGGTAGAATTTTATAGTGTTCCTTTGATGCATAAAGTTGAATGTCTGCACAAAAGATGGGAATGGAAGTTAATATATATTGTGCACTGTAATATAAACTGGAATCTTTTAATATGCAATCAACATCACCAGTTTGGAGGGAGTTTTATTCGATACTTCTAGTAATGCTGAGTGTCTGACTAGATCTTACTCACAAGATAGTGTCTACATGGATTTCAGTGACTGTTCTTTATTCCTAAAGTCTTTGTACAGATAAACTTTAAAAGAGAAGGATGTTTTTCATGTTGGTGATGAGACATCAGTGTCTGGCTGTAAACAGACCCTCCAGAGATGCTCTTTTAAAAACTTAGGGATTGTGTGCCATAGCAGAGCTGTACTGGCACAGACCTGCCCACTGAACAATGCACTGCATCTGTGTTCAGTTGTTTCTGAAGGTCAGGGGCCCTAATACATGGTGATTTCCACTTTTTAAGAAAATAGCACCATGTCCTTATGTAAGTAGTGACGTTAGAGCATATAATCAGTTTCAGCATTTATGTACATCTAAAACCAAAGCTTTTTATAGGACTGTCAAAATCTTAACTTTTTTTTTTTTTTTTTTTTTTGCTTCATGCTGTTGTTTATTTTTGGTATCTTTTTCAGGTATTTTTGTATGCCTTTTTTAATGAGGCTTTTGCTTCTTACTGTCTTTTTGTATTGACTAATTTGGATTACTTTCAAATTGTTTGAAGTTTTTGCAGGTTTTTTGTTTGTTTGATTTGTTTTGAAGGGATGTGTTTGTTTTTATCTGGGCTCTAAAGCTTTGCATTTTGCCATGAAATACTATGAATACAATATTAGTGTTGTAGGAAAGAGCTTTGAAGGAATAGTGAAAATTACTTAAATACTGTCGTGCTGGGAGATCTGTTTATTTATTTATTTATTTGTGAGAGACTCAGTTTAAAATGATTCAGTAATTTTGGTAAGAAGAGGTAGAAATGAATGGAAATGTGAATGCTTTAGGAAATTTATGGTGGGAGTGCTTTTGATGGGGTTTGTGTGGTACCATGCTGAGTTCTTGGGCCTCCCTTCCTCCCTCCCTCATGAGTGCAAGCTGAACCTAAGTAGTAGACTCTTCTTTCCAATGGTATTTATTCTGCCTTATGACAAGTTCAGTTTAGTGTGACAGGGTAGATCCCATCTTTCTAGCTCTAAGATTGCCAGTGGGACAACAAAGCTTTTGGAGAAAATTTTAGTGGTGAACTACAACAAATAATATTAATTGCACATGTGATACTTGTAGGAGGATCTTACAATATGTGATAAATGCTTGGAGAACTGCTGGCTTAACTGATCCATCTTGGTAATAGCTGTTAGGATTACTCCTGAATTTCATTGCTCCTAAAAGTCTTGCAGGAGTTAGTCTACTAGACTCAGATTTTTTTTTTAATGATTTGGACGCAATATCATAATTATCAATAATAAAATTTGCAGATAAACAAGATGGATGGGTGTGAAGCAGGGAGGATGGAACTGTAGAAAACCATCTAGAATTCATGTGAAATTATGCTAAAATATTAGCAAGGTGCACCTTAGAGCAGCTATATTCAAAGTAGTGCACTGAAGGTAAGAAGCATATGCATGGGATTGTGTCCCAAAAGTTATTGACTGATAGGATACAAATTTGAACAAGCAGTTCAGAAGTTCTCAGTATAATGCTTTGTTTAAAAATGTATAAGAACAAGGAGATTATTTTTGGCTGAACATATGCCAATGCTCATGATGAAGTTTTGTCTTTAAAAAATATTAAATAGTAAAGAGTATGGGAAAGAATTAGAAGTTATTTTAATAATGCCTTACAGTAGGTAAAAGGCCTGTAAAAGCCCTGTTCACATTATCTGAAAAAGTGAGTGGTATCTTTTTTTGCCCTATGTGAATATTTTCTTACTGAAATCAAGTGTTTTATTCAGTTTTTGTTTAACAAGATCCAGTGAATCAAAAGTGAAGTTGAATGGGGTCAAATTGAAAAGCACAAGTGGTAAACGTGGAGGGTGAGTAATCATTGTAGTGAAGGAAGGAGGGCAGTAGTGGATTATCCAGCTGTTGATGCTTTCAGCTGGAGTTCAGGGATCTTTCTATAGACCAAATGCAAGTTTTTTAATTCCACAAATGGATAACTGAGTGGTGTGTCAAATATGTGAATGTAGACGAGCGTTCACTGTGTTGGAGTGACTCTTATTCATATACACGACTTCTTAGGAATTCTCAGCAGGGTTGGGAAGTGCATGGTTGACCAAAAGGAGCCCCATGGGTGTAGGTCTTGGAGTGGACATGGTGGTGGTTGACCTGCAGTGTGGTATGGTAGCTCCATTAGGAGGGATGCGGAGCACCCTGCCGTGGCAGGCTAACACTGGGCTAAGGAGTCCCTCCCTGCTGGTTTGTGTCCTTCTCCCAGAGTTTAGGTTTCTGGTGACAGAATAGCAAGCTCTGCTTCCTTTTATACAGTGTAGCCCTGCTATGGGAATGCTGTTCATGCAGATTATATTTGTTGTCCTCTGAGTAAATTATTTTAATAGGCCAACAGACCTGACTTCAAATTCCTTGGATTTTCTAAATAAGAGTGAATTCCTAACTCTTCTTTGGTAGGTGATGATAGGTTTGGATGTTTTATTCTGAAATTCAAGGGGCAGGGAGGGAGAAGAATCTTAAAAAATGGATTTTGCTTATAATGCTCTGTTGTATTTGAAAAATATTCTAGATATATGTATGGCCCTAACTGCCAAAAATATTACAGCTGTTGAGAGCTGCATCTCTTCCTAAATGGTAGGAGCTATTACTGGGAAGGAAGATCTGGCTTGTTACTTCAGTGTAGTGTATTTACCACTATCAGGTGGTGTGGGATATATTTGAGAAAGATGGAAGTTATTGTTTATTACAGATTCCTCTTGGCATTAAAAAAAATCTTATCCAAGAACAATCTTCCTGCAAAGTTGAAAAGCAATTGTAACAGTTATAGCCTCTGTTTGACAGGAATTTTTCCAGGTTGAAGCCATCATTCTTATCTTTGTTTCTCTCCTTGTGGTTCAGTTTGTAACTACCAAGGAAGTTAGAAGCATATATACTTAAATTACTTCTTGGCGATTTGAAGAAAACAAGTAAACCTACTGTGAGCTTTGCTTTAATTTTTCTGTTCAAAATTTCAGTGAAAGGCCTGACTTTATCATCCAGCTCTATTCTCTATGGAGTTCTGTAGAACTGGGGTTGTCCTGGAGTGCAGATTGTTCTTAATTGTCCTGATGATCCAGAACTTACTGTGTTGTTTAGTCAGGATCACTCCAGAGACTAGTCTTGCATTTGTGAGCTCATTCAAAGATCAGGTATCACTTACTATACTTCTTAGAAAGGACAACAGATCTGTGAAGTCTCAGACAAATTAACATGCTTGATACTGAAGGTTGAGCCTTATTTGATGTGTCTTGGGTAGCTTCAGAGGCTGAGTATAGAGAGGACTGCAGATCTAATCCAACCTTATATCGCAGGCTGAAGGTTTTTTAACCAATTCTTTTTATTGCCAGAGTACTAATTATAAAGTAAAAAAGAAAATAAAATCCTATGTTAATAGGTCATATTGCGTAACTGGGAAAGTTGCCCTCAAATTTAATTAGTCTGGTTAAGACTTAAACATGTTTCTAGCCTGAATTTAATTTATTTCTGTTCATTACATCTTGCAAGATACCTATCCAAATATAGGTCTGTCTGTATCTATTTAATATGCTGATGATTATCAGATCCCTACACTACTGTTATGGTCTGCAGTCCTCCTGACCCTTTTGAGTCTCTCATGTTCATTTGTTCTTTCAGTGTTTTGATGGCTTTGCTGTCAGTGCAGTAGCTGTTGCAGGAACTTGGAAGCAGTGCACTATTCTGGCTCTGGCAGCAAACACCCTCTGATGGCCCATCCCTGGAAGTCTTCAAGGCCAGGCTGGATGGGGTCTGAGCTCTTGTGACAGGTGTCTTTGCTCACGGCAGAGGGGTTGAGCTGGATGGGCTTCAAGGTCCCTTCCAACCAAGACCATCCTGTGATTCCTGCTCATCATTCCCCATAGATGTATTTGTACTGGTCTTGTTGGGAACTATGTCACACTGGAAACTTGTACTCAGATAATGACCAACCCTTTGAGGTAGTTTCTAGGATAGGTCCTTATTTTAGATAGGACTTCGCTTTTGTTAATATTTAAAAAACCCTAATTTTGTCCTGTCCCAACATTCCTTAAGTTGTATCAGAAAGAGAGTAGTACTTGTTTCCCTTTTTCTCTCCCCACCCTCCCCTCCCAGTAAGAATTGTCTTTAACTGTTGTTTACTTCTGGTTTGCAATGGTGAAATAGGGTGGGTCAAGGTAGACCCTCTGAAGGATGTTAGTGGTTTCACATTGACACTTCTCTGGGGGTTTAAAAATGGGAGCTACTGAAATAACCAGAATGAGGTTTTTTTGGAGCATATTCCTTAACTAGGAGAGTAGGTATAATGGTCACAAAGCAAATCATAAGAATAAAGCTTGCTCACCTGTAGCTTTTATACATGCAAGATAGACCACATTAACTTTCATTGTATTCTAATTTCTTAATCAAAATATCAGACACTACTAACCCAAACATTTTGGACATTAACTGTGTTTGACCATTGCTACTACTTGTCAAAATAAAGTGACAAGTTTAGCTTCCTGTGAAGCCATGGTACTAGCCTTTGTAGGCTGCTATATTATTAGTATTTGCTCTTTTGTCAGTTTTATATCAAAACCTAGAAAAGGCAGCAATAACTTAAAATGGTAACTGTTTATAACCCATGTCATTTTGTATCCAGACTGCAGGGGTTTCTTCTGGCATAATGAATAGCAATATTCACATCTTTTGGACTATATGGTTGACCCAAACAACCTGTAATTTACAGAAGTTTAATAGTTATTGTTCTATAGAAAGCATTTTATTGGGGCAATTTAAATTTTCTTTTTGTTCTGCACTTACCGACTATTTTCAAATTTTGTGAGTTTGTGTTTTTATTGGCAGTTCTATTATTCTTACTTTGTAATCTTGGCAACTTTTGTTAATTTCTTTTATTGCTAGGATGGTGCTTGCCCTTCTAGGGATAGGGAGGTATTGTATCCTTTTGCTAGCATTTTGGTTTTTCATATTTTTCTAATTTGTCCTCATCATTGCCAATGCTTTGCTTACAATTCTTACAGGATTTTTTTACAGCTCTTTTGTTATGGTGGCCTTTTAAAATAGTGCAGTTTTTCACCACTCTGGTCTTTTTCTCAATGGTAAAATTGTGGCTTCTTGGGCATTGGGTAAAACACTTAAACTAGTTTTCAACTATTCAAAATTTTTTGTTCTATGGATCTTCTGATTTGGGCAGTAATTGATTTTAAAGTTAAAAATTTGTTTTGAGACAGGCCCTCTTAATGCATAAGAGAGAAATGTCTGGTTTGATCCAAATTTGTGTTGATTCAGTTTGCTTTTACTCATTAAGCACAGGCCTTATTTCTCTCAGATTTCACAGAAGATTGGTCTTTCAACAGTGCTTGTTTCACTGTGTTTGCCTGTTTGCTTAGAGAAGTAATAAGACTTTATGAATGTGGAAGAAAATTTACAGAATTAAGGAGAAAATATTTATTTGCTGTTTGCTTGAAACCTGAACAATGTTGCCGTTGGTACTGACATCTTTAGGTAGGAGCAGCCTCAGTAAGTGATATTTCAGCATGCACACTGTCCTCTGTGGCTTTTCAAAGACAGTATGAGATAAAGATTTGACTTTCATGGTATCCTTGTAGTTGAGATAAACACTGGGGTATATTACAAATGAGACTGTGAAGCAAAGTAGAAAGCTTTTTGTGAAGTCAAAGGGAGTCTGGCTGAATCGAAGCCTTGGGCCTGTCACATCCAATATGTAGTGTATCATTAGACTACAACTGTGCAATTTGGAGATCTAGTAATTTCTTCCTACACTTGCAGGATGCCCTGAGGTATGTAGAAGTGTTTCCTTGATTCTCTCTATAAGGGAGGAGGTACCAAAAGTGGAGGGTAGTGGGAATGCCGTGGTCAGAGCTTGGAGAGCTGCTCAAGATCAGGAGAAGATGACTCAAGAAGGAGGGAGCGCGGTAGCAAGAGAGGGAGGGCATCAGAGCATACTCTGAGAACACTTGCATTGCTGGCTCTGAAGGATGTGATTTTTATGATTGAATTTAAGCTGGTCTCAAGCCATGGTGGAACACAGACACAGCTCCTCCCCCTTCTTGGGGTGAGCTCTTGCAATTGTGTGGCCAGTGGGTGACTTGGCGGCACTTACTTGGTGAGTCTGTGGCCTGATCTGACACCTTTGCTGTGCTGTTGTGAGAATGGGTAAGAGGTAATGGAGAAGGTGCAGCCAGGACCAGGAGTGTGATCACCTGCCTGATTGCAGATCACTTTTAGCTTGTCTTAAGCTGATTGTGATTTAGGTGCTTCCAGCTGCTCTCATATGCCAGTGATGCTTCTCTGGTCCCAGGATCTGGAGCCGGTTCAGAGAAGTAAATCAGTGGAAAATGCATCCAGTAAAAAAACTGCTGTGAATAACTTTCTGCCAGTTCACTAAGCCTATTCTTGGAAGGGTCAAGTGCACTAAAGCACTGACAGAAGGTAGATGGTGAGCTGGCAGTCCTGGTTTGGAAAGTGAGGAGTTGGAGAGAACAGGACCCTTCTGCAGTGTTAGACCATGGATTCACTGAGCTGTCTCATTTGCTGCAGAAGATTGTCTGTTAGCGTGACTTGAAACACCTTTCATGCACTTCCTAGTTGTGGTGGGTTAACCAGCCTGTATTTATTGTAAGTGGGAATGGGAGTTTGCTCCACTGGCTGTTGATGAGAGGTTCCATGGACTGCTGAAAGTTGAGACGGGAATGGTGAATTGAATTTTTTTTAAGGATTCAGCACAACTTGTACTAACTTTTTTCTCAGTATCTACCTAGGAGAAAAGGGCATCTGTAGCTAGGCTGACTGCTCGTTTTCTTGTGTGCACTTGCTGGTGATCTAATTTTTAATTGGAAAAAACATTTACCGTTGAAAAAGACTTTTAAGAATATCCTTTTCTGTGAGTTTGAAAAAGAGGGCTGTTTCTCCAAGTAACTGAGTATCAGTGTTGGGCTAGACACATACTTGGGTACATTTTTGAAGTTTAGCACTTTAAAAGGGTGAAATATGTAAATGGTTTTACACTAATTTCATGACTGACTCTTAATGCTTGGTCTTTCAGATTTTTTTTTAGGTTGATGGCTCTGTAAGCTTGTGTATTGTGAGACCTAGACCTGTGTAAATCACTTGGAAAAAGCGTAGTTTCATTTTTGCCAGAGTCCTGAGATTTTTGGGTAAGAACACAATGCAGCACTCCTTGAGAAGAAAGCCAAAAAGATAAATGTACATGTTAATGTAAGTTGCTGACTAAACAAAAGCTTTATAGTGAGATTTACACCATAGCATTTTAAGTTTTTAAGCTTTTTAACCATTACAAATGCTAATAAATGTAACTCTTTTAAATAGTGCTTGCTTTGTGTGCAAATACAAAGCCTCTTGAAAAGCCTACTTGTGAAGCTATGACTTCCTAAAGTATAACACTGTTCAATTTAGGAGCATCTTCAAGGAAAATATTAGAAAACAGTTGACTGGTTATGGATGCTTGTTTTGAAGAAACAAAACTTATGATTATAGCTGTGCTTTAAATCACATGAGCTGTGACCTCTGCATAGAGTGGTTGGATTAAGGGCTCTAGTTGAGCATCTCTAACTCGTTATGTAAAAAATTAGATCTGTGTTGGAGAGTATGCAGGATTATGGTCTCTGTGTGATGCCTGACTTGCATGTGGGTGGAAGTCTGTAGCAGCAAAAGGACTGCTTTATGGTGTTTGAGGTGAGGGTTTTCTCAATCTATTTCACCACTTTTTAAAGAAACATTGTCTACTTAAACTGTATATTGATTAAAAAAAGATTGAGTATTAGGCAAAGATTTATTTCCATTGTTTATGTATTCTATAATTAGCTTCTCTAGGGATTTTCATAAATGCATCTTTTCTTTTAGTCAAAAAACTGTGCAATTAGACCAAAATTATAGGAAGTAAGCTGAACAGACTTCACAAAATGCAGTAAAATGTAAAAAGTAATGGAAAAAAGTAGCAGAAATACCATTGAATGGGAGGTTATTTTATCATGTCATACTCATTTTGTGTAATTCAGTGCTATAATAGGGGCAGGGAGAATCCTGATGTTAATGGTTAAGGATCAAAGTAAGGCAAGTCTGATGGTATATATCTGCAAGCCAAACACTGAACTATTTTTTAAAATGCATATTTTGATTAGTTAATAAAACAAATGTATGGCATTTTTTTTTCCAATAGAGAAAGTAGTCTGGTTTAGGTGGAAATTTTGTAGCACAGATTAGCTAAACTAAAGGTGTATATGAATCATCCTGGTCCAGACAATCTAACAGCTCATAGCTGCTGAACATTCTGGTTCCTCAAAGTTATGAACCAACATAGCCCTAGAGAAATCTTAACTTTCTGGGCTAGGTGTTTGTGTGAATATGAGAAGGATCAGACTGTTCTCACTGGATGACAGTCAACAGTTAGATGCACTGCTACAGCAGTAAATGTTGGGAGAAACTGGTTTCGAGAGAAGAAAAAACTACTCCTCTTATGCCTGTGATTGTTGATTCCTTGTGATTTCTCTAATACTAACAAATTTTAGCCTCTGTTTCTGGAACTTTGTGAGTTGCAGAGTTAGCTAAAGGGGTAGGGGAAGGAAGAGGATCTTTAGAAGAGGATCTTTCATTAAAAATACTAAAATACCAGCAGTGTCTCTTTTTTGTTGTTTGTGTTTGATCAATTTGCTTGTTTATTTTGGGAGCATTTTTTCTTTTAATGTTAGTTCATGAGTGACTAGTCTTTGTGTATATAAATGAATGTGGGTGTTTATAATATGCAAATAACTATATAAAAATTTGTCTGTATAACAGATTCTTGCACCTTTTTAAAAGCAGCAGGAAAACTGAGAGAGAAAACTATAAACCACTGTACTGTAGTACATGAAGTACAGGGAAATTGAACACACAAATATGGGGAAAGGAATTCTTTAATACTAACCTCCAGTAGTCCCTGCTAAATGTAGCACACATACATGAGGATTATTATTTAGTTTCCTTGAAACAGTTGCAGTCACATCCAATTTGATTATGATTCTCTGACTACAGCCAGATATGAAAATAATGTAGTCATCAATTAAAGAAGTAATTATTGTGTTTCTATTAAGAAACAGATGCAATAGTATGCAATATTTTATGGAAGGTAACACTTCTATTTCTAAGTTTATATTTTGAAACCTGTAGTATTTTCTCTTTAAGTCTTAATGATCTTGGTCCTCATTCAGAATCTGAGTGTCTGATTTTGATAATGGTAACTCTTCCTTGCAGCAACATTGCATAACGTTAAAGGAAAAGCAGTCCTAGCCATCTGTTAGTGCCTCCCAGAGCCATGTGTGGCAGCTGTAAGCAGCAGTTCTTTCCTCCCTTCCTTATGTCCAAGCAGGCATACTGACCTATTCATATCCTCCTGTTATGTATAATTGTGAATTATGAAATTGCTAATGCAGAATAATTCAGTCTTGGTCATCTTATTCTTTCATGCATAACCTCTTCTTTATTTCTGTAAATACTATTCTCAAAATCCCTCTTAAGCTTGTTTCATTTAGGCTTTTTTATTGGAAACTATTAAGAACTTGAGTATTGAAGGGAAATGAGTTTAACTTTCCTTATGCATTTGGTTATGAGGAGGACTGATTGGGAATGTTGATATTAGCAGAGCTTCCAAGAATAAACACTTTCCCCCTCCTATCGCTTGCGCTTCATTCTTTTTCCTTTGGAGTTATATTTCATATTTTGCATTATCTTCTCTTTCCCCATCTTACTGGTCCTGTTTTCCAGAGGAGGTTTGCTTTCTTATGTTGTTTTCTTACCAAAACGTGTCTTTTTTTGTTGTTGTTTTAAAGCATTATTCTCTTTTGAGGTTTTTTTTACATTGTGTTACTTGTGCATCTGTGCAAGCAGTCTGCACATTTTGTGACTAATGAATAATGACAAAATTGTCACAGATGCACATGAGTGATTAGGGCCTTGTCAAAGGATAGTCACTGATGTGGGAAGCTCATCTAGAAGAAGTGATCCTTGGTAGGATTGGAGGAACCAAATATTCTTACAGATGAGCAAAATTTGTCTTTCTTGCAACCTTCCACACCAGACAACTCTAGCAATTTCTAAGCAGAATAATTTTTTCAACCTGTCAGCCCAACTTTTTGGTTATTTAAAAGCTGAAGTAAGTTGTCCATGATTACTTAGTCAAATTAACAATTAGCAGGTGCAGAAATGTTCCTGCTATCTTCTGTTGGCTTGCTTTCCCTCTGTCAGTGGCTCTGTGTTTTCACAGGACAAACAGATTAAGCTCGCTGTCCTACTAAAAGGTTGAGGATTTTTTCTGTTTCTTGTTGATCCCCCTGCCCCTTCCCTGTCATGAGAGGAGTGGGTGTGGTGTGGTCACAGCTCCAAGTACCAAAGTTGGCTTGAGTTAGGCAGCAGGAGCATGGAACCAAGAGCAAAGAGTGGGCAGAGGAATGACCTTTCTCTTTTAGCAAAGGTAACTATTTGGCTGAGTCCTGCTTGAAAATGGCTCCTTGAAACAGGATGGAACAACCAGAAATCTAGTGTTTGCAATTTGCTTATTTTAAATCATTGACATCAGGTCTCTGCTCTGCTACCTTCTTGGAGGTTTTCATGACTCAGCTGGGGAAGAACCGTTGTCACAAAAGATCAAAATAGCAAAAAACAAGTGCACTTGGGTTTCAATTAGCTTTCCATCTTTTAACTGGCTGTTGAGGTTTTTTGACAGTGGATCATCATAGAAAAATTAAATTTTCCTGGAATAAATATTTTCATCAAAAAAGGGAAAATATTTTAACACTTAGGAAATGTTGTTAAAGCCATTTGTCAATGCAGTTTATACTCTAGGCTCAAAATGTTATGTTGCTACTTTGTTATCAATCTGTCATATCATATGTTTTAAAAAGTCATAGTAGTTTCAAGAATTTAAAGTATATTCCTAAAATTTGTGTGAGGGTGTATGAATTTAGACAAGTTCATTCTTTTAAGTGGGAACTTAAAAGCCTATACTCATAATTTTTCTTTTTTTTTTATGCTTATTTCTGTTCCTCTAATAGTGGGAGGCAGGTAATCTAGATCATGGTAGAATTTAAAAGTTGAGCGTTCTCTTCTGTCCAGCAAGTTGGAGGAAGTAATCTCTATTTTGTGTGTTACTATTATTTGTTAACTCTGAAAAGAGATACTGTGTAAATGTCTTAGGTATGATTTCTTTCTAGTTTAGCTGGTGATGCAAAATGAATCACGCTGGGCAGACTCCCCCCAGTGTAGCACCTCTGCAGTTGGTCCTGCTGGGGCTGAGCAGGCTGTGTGATGCTGGGCACAGGGAGCTTTGTTCAGGCAGCCTGCCGTCCAGTTAGAGAGGTGCCTGGCTGTGTTATGGCAGTATCTGCTGAAACCATTGTCTGTGGTAGCAATGCATATAAAAAGAGATTGCGTTTCATATCGACAGGTTTTTTGAATGGCAGTCTGTTAAACTGCTGTGCTAAATGTTGTGAAATGGGGAATGTGGCTCCTTGAGCAGATAGCTGGTTTGCATTCACTCACTGCAGGTCTTCTAAAGGTCTCCTACTTCAGGCTGTCAGTTGTTTTCCTATTTTTGGTAACTTGCCCAGTTAGTGGCGTAAGCCTATGTTGCATTCTCTTAGTCTTTGGTTATTTCTTTATAAATCACTCTTTCTAGAATAATTAGGAAAAGCTACTCCTCTGCATTTATATCCAGGTGTCCTAGCACTGCACAGAAATTTCAGAACCCTGAAAAAATTCTTTTCAGTTCCTAGCTGCTACCTTGCTTCTTCAATTCTTGCCTTGTCAGCCAAGCATAGTGTGTAACAGCATTATTTGCATTGCCTTGGTCCAAATCACCCATCACCAGGTGAATCGAGGATTGCTGTAATTCATAAAATCCAAGTTTTCTTTTCTCCAGATTCCTGATAGCTTTTTGACTTGGGAACCCAGAGGTTACTGTGCAGATTACAGTCATAAACTAGGCACTCATAATGCCAGGTAAGAATGGCACTTGAAGTAGCCAGCATGCAACTGTCAAGTTGCATAGATAATAAGGAGTAATAAATTTCAAATCTAAGATTGGAAATCTGTGTCCAGGCTGCAGAGAATTGACTATATTGGCTGAGTATTCAGATTTTATGTGCTTTGCTGTAATTTAGTGTTAAAGATATACTTCCAAAGTGGTCAGTGTTTGCCTATTCTTCTCTAAAATGATCCTTTTTCCCACAGTTTATGCTGTAATATAGAAAACTCCATGGTATGATTTTTGAGGAAGTGATGTTCATAAAACTTTAGGGATTGTAGGAATTGTTTCAACTATTCCTAAATGTAAGATATGAACTCAGCTCTCGCAATGAATTTTCTTATCTCTGGCTTATCTAGTAGCTGGGGAAAAAAAAAGGTTTGGTTAAGCTGTTGCCTTTTTCAGATACAAAGCAAAGCTATGTTTCTGAATTGTAAGAGGATTGGTTGCAGTGTAAGATTTGGATGACAGCAGATGCCCTGTTACATTTTTAGGTTGTCTCTCTTTTCTTTTTCCAAGAAATCTCTTAATATCAGACTTAGTGAGAGATGCTTGTTTGGTTCATCTAGGTAATTTTTCACACTAGAAAAGAAAAATTAAATGCTGCAGAATAATTTTGTGGTCAAACAAAAAGATATAATCCGCTGATCACTTAGGTACGGTGGGAAATGGAAAAATTTGTTTTTTTGAAGAAAAGTCATATCTAAGAATAAGTCTATTTTAAAAATGAACCAGTCATCAGTGTTAACTGTGCTCTGGTTTTAAAGTTCTAAATGCTTCAAATTCTTGAAAGATTTTTTTAGTGTATAAGGTTTCATAATTTTTGTAACTATAAATTACTATATTAATTTAAGGCAACAAAATGTACTCAGTGCATCAGAAATTCATACTTGGATTTGTTTTCCTTCTGTCTGGAATAGGCATAGTGTATGTAATGAATACAAACATGCTCAACTGAAGTGACTCAGTTTTTACATAAATATTGAGAGTTTTCATATTTGCAACTAGACTAATTTCTTAATAGTTTACTCTGAAGTTATAACTAATATCCAAAGTCTTTAAACTTCTACCTAAGTGGTACTTCAACATGGTGAAATCTAGAAATACTTAAAATGTGGGTTTCAGACTTAATTTTTTTCTAGCCTTTTTAAAACAGATAATCTATGTAATAATTTTAGAGTAGAAATAGTTATTTAAAAGTAGCATCCAAGATGAGTAACATCTGAGGGTTAGAGGGCAGTTCACTTAAACTCCCATCCATTCAAGGGAGAGCTGGTTAATGCCCCAGGAAGCAAGAAAACACTTCATACTGTGCCCAGTTGTGGCTAGTGAACCTATTTCTCATTGTGCCCAACATCTCCTTTTGCAGAAATTACTGCCCAGCTGAGGGAACACGAGAAATAGGAAGGCCTGTTCCTACTGGCAATTGGAATTCTCCCTAGCTCTAATATATCTCTTAGTCAGTTGAGCTAACAGGGCAACATGCACCTTTAGGGAGAGGTAGTAGTGGAGATTTGTGACTAGGAATCCCTGTTAAGGTTAGGTGCACTTACATGATCATTGTCTTGACTCAATTATCTTTATTATAAAAAAAAAATTAAAATCTGTGTAGTATAATAATGACCAAGTTGATTGCTCATTTCAGTGACTAAGTGGAAGTTGGAACTGTTTTAATTAAACACCTTTCATAAGATGTTTAAAAGTTTTTTCAGGTAGATATGAAATATAAAAATTCTTCTAATGGAAGTATATGTTGAGGAAGACTGAAAGTAAACAATACATTTTAATGAAATCAACTGAAATGCGTTTTTAGAACGTGTAGAGGACTTGCTCCTTTTTTTTTTCTTTTTCAACTGTGTTTCAGTTTTCATGCTTTTTTATGTAGCTATGCTGAATTGCATGGCTGATACACAGAGGCAATCAGCTATAGCATCTGCAACACATAGAAAATTGTCCAGAAGATGTATAAAATTAATTGTTCAATTTCAGCTTGCTGAGCTTTCACGTGTCTAAAGAAAAACCATATATTTCTGTCCTAGTGATGTGTTAATAGTGTTTGAATATAGATTCCACCTAAAGGAAGCACTGAGCCTGGAAGTGTTGCCCTTCATCAACAGAATTAAGTCAGAAAGCTGTATCTGCTGAAGAACACATCATGGTCGTGCCATTTACTTTTGAGACCCACAGCTTAAACATCCACAGATAACCTCTGCTGTTGGAAATGCAACATTTATTTGTAGTAACAGAGTGCGACTTCCTCAGTTTGTAGCAAATAGCTTTTCTACCTATGTTATGTTGCCTTTATAAAAGCAAAGTAAAGCAAACCGAAAAATAAAAACCCAAACCCAACACTACCTAAAGAAATTTGTTCATAGTTTTTGTTTGCCTTCTGTAAAAATACAACTAGGAAAAAAGTGTAGGATTTGGCAGAACCCTGTGATTGCGAGTTGGGTTTTCTCTAAAGTGTTTGAAAATTATACTGGGGGATATGGTGGCCTGTTTTCCAAAATGTAGAAACGTAGCACTCTTACATTTAGGTGGCTTTATAGTACATTGAATTGTGTACTGGTTTTAGTTTTGCTCATTTTTTTTTCCTCTGAAACTTGCTGATTTGGGTGTTCTAAAAGCAAGTTTGTCTTTTTTTAGGAAATAAAACCTCAAAGCCATTACAACCATGGATACAGTGAATCTCTTGGACGGAAAAGCCACATAGATGATTACAGCACCTGGGACATTGTCAAAGCCACGCAGTAAGTTTGTTTTTGAATGTTAAATTTGTCTGTGTCGGTATCAGAAACAGAAAACGACCTTTGAAATCATCAAGTCCAACCTGTGACCCAACATTACCTTATCAGCTAAACCATGGCACTGAGTGCTTCATCAAGTGTTTTTTAAACACTTCCAGGTGACTCAACCACCTCCCTGTGCAGCCCATTCCGTGCTGAAGCACTCTTTCTGTGAAGAATTTTTTTTCAATATGTAGCCTAAACTTCCCCTGGTGCAGCTTGAGGCTGTGTCCTCTTGGGTACACCTTTATTTAAGCATTTACTAGGTTTTGAGGGCTTTGTTATAAAAGATGTCTGTCATAAAGGGAAATAGCTCTGAAATTTCTGGTAGAAAATAAGCCCACCAAATATCATTAGACTTAGAGTAACATAAATAATGCTGCTGCTATATTAGTTCAGTGTTCTTGAAAAGATACACTTTTCCTCCTAAAATGATGTAGCTATTTGCATTTATAGAAGCATAACCTATCACATCCATGTAGAAAAACAGGTGATCTTATTGTCTACCCTTTGTTTTCAATTACAAATATTCACTGAGATTAAAGTATCTGCTGATTTTTCCTTACTTTTTAGTTCAGTGCTAATGTAAGAAAGATGCCACAACATTTTTTTTAAAAGGGGCTAGTCATCAGTCTCCTAGAAGTCTTCCCCCAAGCAGGTCAGTAAGTTCAAGCAAGATGTAGGAAAATATAATAAGAATTATTTTCAGTCTCTTGGTTTGGATGGGTTTTTTCCCCAAGTCCAGTTTCTCCTGGAAAAAAGTAATAAGTTATGTTATTGTCCCAACATACTTGAAAATTGAGAGCATTGTTCCTTAAATCTTAAAGATGATGATGAGAAAAATGGGATGAAAACATGAAAAACTCTTCTATATTCCATATATGCTGTTTGAGTTTAGAATTCTATTTTGACATGTTTTTAATTGACACAAGATTACACAGAAATAAAACAATGTTAGTAAAATACTGTGCTCAGTTTTGTTTCTCAGCAAGGAAAAACAAGAGCTTGCAAACTCCTCACATTCTTCCATAAGTATTTGTATGTTGCTTCATATCTCACTGAACTGTTCCAGCGCTTTATCATCTTAATCTGTAGATTGGATGCAAATTAACATGCTCATACAGTACGAGCTACAAGTACAATAACTTCTTATAATCACACTAAGATTTCATAGAGGAAGCAGTGGTTAGGCTCATTGAAAAGAGTTTATTGGTATTTGTATTTTTTATCCATTATGCTCCTCATGAGTTCTCACAAAGACCTGGGGCCCTAGGCATATTTTGTATCAAAAATGCTCAGTCTCTGTTTTTTATTTTGCAGAAACTTCTGCTGGAGTAAAAATTGTAGTGTTTGGTTTTAGTACCTATTCATACAAAGAACTTGTTTCACTGATTTTGTTGTAAACATGTCCAAGAGCATCTAGATAGCTTTAGAAGTTGTACTGCTAGGCCCTTCATGTTGCAGATGTTAGAATGTGTGTGTAACTTTTTGTCATCTTATATTTGGTTATAGCAAAATTGTTTAGTTCATAGAAAGTCTCCACTGTGTTTCTGAAAGCAGAAGCAGGCCACTCATCTGTATTTGAAAAACTATTTTCAGAGGAATAGTAAAAAAGTCATCCATGCTTGCCTTTGGTTTTGTTCCACTGTTATATTCAGAGTTCTCACTGGAGCTCCAGGGAGGGAACAGAATCTTGTTTAAAAAAAACCAAAAACCAAAACTGTCACAAGTGTTTTTAAAGGTGAAATTTAGTGGTGATATGTTGAGTACATTTATTTCTATGGTCTAGCAGCAGTAGCCATCTGTCATCCAAGGCAGCAGTCGTAACTTTTTAATATGATGTCTTGGGAAGCGTCCTGTGTTAACTTGACAAAGTTGCTGCCTTTGTTTTGTTTTGAATCTTTTAAGCTGAGAAACTGAGAAGTAGCTCATGTAGAGAAGCATGTGATAGGCTGTCACTAGGAGAACAAAATCTGAGACATTAATCCTCGCATTGTGTTCTTCTGTTCTCTTGAGAGTGAATAGACACTTTCGGCTTGTAGCGAGTTTGATCAAATTCTACCTTTGTTGAAAGTAAGTTAAATGACCATTATGAACATGGCTATTAAACATTAATGGTATTAATAAGTGCTTTTGTGACATCTGGAAGATTGATTCCTTGTGCTCAAGTATTATAATTTCATTATCTCAAGATGAACTTTTCTGTTAAATTTTATTCAATGAGATCATTCAAAATGAAGTTGTGTGCATTCTGAAATAGTGCAGCATAAAATATAAATTATATTGAATCCTGCCAAGGAAAAAAATTGTCAGATACATGCTTTTTTCATGACTATTTATCAGCAGTCATAGGGTAACTGATTTAAAAAAAGTTATATATGGAATAATTAAAATTGGTAAGGATTGGCCAAAGGGACAGTTACTCCTGGCTCTTTTCAGCTGGAGAGAGTGGACAGACTCTGACACCAGGTACACATTCATTATTCCTGGTTATTTGTGCCCATGAGATTGATTATATTGCTGAAAGTGAAATGTGCCTGACTTTCATGTGGAAGGGTGGGACTTTTTAAACCACGTTAGTAATATGGCCACAACTGTCTAGACAATTTAGGGCTTTGGAACAGTATTTAAGAGCTGAATCTTTTTGTCTTTCAACACTACTGTTAATCGTCTATTAAGTAGCTCTTGAGTTAAACCTTTTCTCTTGAAAACAAAACTGTTTAACTGTTAACACAAAAACCTTGAGAATGTGTTAAAGGCTTTTTTAGTATTTGCCACCATTATTAATGGGAAAGGGATTTCCAAAGAGGAAAAAAGATCGTTTTTCTGTTAATTGCATTTCCACTTCAAACAGCTTTGATTTGAGTTACAATAATAGCAAGATGAGGGAGTGAGCTCCTGGTTTACCTGCTCTTTGTTGGCATGGTGATGTGCTCACTGTAGAGAGATTCCTTGCTATTATTGTGGCCAAATCTAATGTTAATCGTGCTGCAAAGATGGCAGTGTCTATTTTCAAGAGTCTATGTATTTGTAGACAAAAGAATAGAAAACGGATTACATATTTAAAATGCAAAAGGCAGTAGGGTACTGTTTTTCAAGGTATTACGGTCAGAATATCTTTAAAGTATGATGACAAATAAAGTGTTACAGGTTAGTTACTGAAACGGCTTAGAGGCTGTGGTAGCAAAAGGAGCTTGCACGATGGTATTTTTGTCCTGGACTAATCCCGTTTCTTTCAGAACAAGACAAACCCAATAATATGCTTTAATTATGCTCCATATTGATGTTTACAGCATCACCCTCTTGAATTCACTCAGATGCTGAATATTTGTTAGATTATTGTATCAGTCTGCTGTGAGGATTTCAATCTTACTCTCCATTACGCTTGAAGGGCATAGAGCCCTTTATAACAGCATTGCAAGTGTGATTATGCTGAGTGTCTGAAATAGGTGACTGTCATTTTCTGACCTAACAGTGCATCATGAACCTTTGGAGAAGGCAAGGTGAAGTCAGCTGCAGCAAATTGATGGAACAAGACTGTAGGTTGTATGTGAGAGAAGAATGCTGCACTTCTGGGACGGATATGGAGAAACCATAACTGCAGCAGATTCAGTGTTTTATTTAATTGTAGAGAGCCTGCTGTTTCCAGGAAGAGGAGCAAATGGATGTAAATTCCTAACGTTTTTTCCAGGCAGATTTTGTCTGTCAAGATTCTTAAGTCCTCTTCTGACAATAAATTGAAGAGTCAAAAATTATACCTTGTGTGCTGCATCTTTACTAAACAGTTATGATTGTGTTCAAGACACTAAATGTAAATTGCTAGAAACAGACAAACTGAGAGTGACTTAAATTTAAAAATTTCTATATACTTCACTCTCAGTGTCACCTTTGGAAAGAGCTTTATTTTCCTGTAAAGGCTGTTCTGGTATATTGCAGAATTTCATGTTCTGTTTTGTGGTGAAGTAGTACCATGACTTGTAGATTGCCTTCTAGTGGGAAGAATGGGAAGTCTGTGATGCTAACCCCAAAAGAGTGAATCCATTCTTACTATTCCTCCTTGAATCTGAGGCCATGTCAGCAGTCGTTGCCCAGGGCCTCACCACAGTATGGGTGAATTCTAGAAGGAGGTGCTTGTAAACATCAGTGGAGCATAATTGGTGCATTCTGTGGGGACTGGCAACAGCATTCTGCATCTACAGGCTGCAGGGTCACTTGTGACTGCTTTCCTTGGTTTTCATACATCTTAAGCCAAGTCCTTCAGAAAGTAGCATCATATTTTCTGTAAGACTCGAGTTTTGCTTTTAATTAAATAACCTGACAAATAACCCCTCCAACCTCCTCCCCACAAAAACTGCCAAAGAATAATCACCCTTCTTCCCCCTTCCCCTAAGGCTGTCAGGGGGCTTCTTGGTTATTCCTATCTTGACAATGTGGCCTAACAAAAACTTGGGTAGCAGTCAAAGGTTACTTTCAAGGTGGTTCATGTTGTGTTGTGTAGTCAGCTTGATAGGACACTCATCTTAAAGTGTATGTGCAGTTTGCCATATCTGGCCAATAGTGATGTAGTGGTTCAACTGCTGTGCAGCTGAGCCCTGCTTAGCTGCTTTCTTGCTTCCTTCTGCTGGGATGGAGAAATTGACCAAAAGGGTAAAGATAAACAAAGTTCAATATATAAAGTAGAAGCTGCACACACAAGCAAAGCAAAAAAAGGAATTAATTTGCTGCTTCCCATGGGCAGGTGAGTGTTCAGCCATATCCATGTAATGGTTACTTTGGTGGGCGAGCACCTTCACTCCAGATGTCCCTCCTTTGTCCCTCAGCTTTTATTGCTGAGCACACTGCCTTGCAGTGTTGGATATCTCTTTGGTCAGTTGGCATTAGCTGTCCCTACTGTGTCCCCATCCAACTTCTTGTGCATCCCCAGCCTGCTCACTGGTGGGGCAGCATGAGGAACAGCAAAGGCCTTGACCCTGTGTCAGCACTGCTCAGCAATAGCTTAAATATTGGTGTGTCAATCAACACTGTTTTGCTCACAAATACTAAACATAGCCTCATAGGAGCCACTCTGAAGAAGAGTGACTTAATCCCACCCAAAACAAATATGTGTAGGGAACTCCTAATCCATTTTCATGAAAGCTTTTCATGATTGCCTCTTGCATTTTATAGGTCATTAAAATTATTTTATCCTTGTGTTCTTTTATCTTTCCAATAACTTAGAATATTTTGTTTTAAAAATTCCTACATATTGTTTTGTGCTACTTATTAAGCAGGATGAGAGTCAGCTAAACTCAGCCTTAGGCAATACATTTTTTTAAGCTGGTGACTGTTAAAAGTGATAGCAGGGCTTAGGTGAATTATTTCTTACATAATGGTTTCAATTTGTAGTTTGCATGAAGGCAGCAGGCATTCCAGCAGGAAGGAGTATCATAAGAGCTGACTGGAGTAGAACTGCTTGTCAACAAATGGTTGCGTTGCCATTCTGTATGAATCACTTTCCAGGCTGCCTTCACTGTAATATGGCAGCGTGATACTGTACTGTGGGAAGGTCAGAATTTTGTCTGGTTTTGGAATTCCTTCTTTCCCCCTTCTCTCCTCCTTTCTCTTGACTCCTTGTTCTTGCCTGACCTGCCTTTTGTAATCCTAACCAATTTCAGTTGCCCTTCCAGCTGACATGAGACATCGGGAATGGTATGTATGTGTTACAGGCACTCATCAGACCAACTACTGATCTAAACTAGGATTTGGTAGGTGGTGGGCTTCAAGGCTGGATGAACTTAGAACCTTACCAGTTTTCCAAGCAATTATGTTTGTCAGAGTAGGTGTATCTTGTCTAGCTGGTTGCATATTTTTAAGTCATTGTAACCCAAACATCTTCTTTCCACCTGCTTTGGTGTATTGAAAAAAAACTTTCTTGTCAAAATTGTTCATGCCTGCTGCTTTTTTACTTAGTCTGGAGGATCACATTTTATCAGTGTATTGTCAGTTGGTGTATACTGCATGCAATAGTCTTTGTGCTGATCTCTTGTAATGTTTGGAAAGATAATAAGTATGACAACAATTTCCAGTATTTTTCATAGTTTCTCATGCAGGCTTCCTAAGAAATTGAAAACAACACAGTCTAAGTAGGCTGTTATGTCTAGTACTTTTTAAATAGTGTCCAACTAATTTCTGTGCTTCAAATCTGTAATAGGCTTAGAAAGCGTTCCTGAGTTTTGTTGGCTTGAGTCATTTGATCATGCATTATGGGAGCACCATCCAGATTGAGGTTCCATTCAAATACATGAAAGAAAAAGTAAGAATGGTAACTACCCTAGGAAGAAGGTCTCTGCAACAGTTGTGCAAGCTGATCAAGTGGAACAGAATAACCTTTCAAAGGCTGTTTCTTCTGCAGAAAGTAGAACATAGAAGCAGCATCTGAGAAACTTAAGTCCGAACTTTGAGAGGCTGTTAAAATTCTGTTTTAGCAGAAGTCAGATATCACAAGGCGTTGACCTTGATTTCAAGACATTCGCACGTTCTCCTCATTGAGACTTGAGCAATCCCTGTGGGATGTACAGATTTTTGAAATGTAATCTTTACTTGCTTTTCTGCATTACATTTTTGACACTGAAAATAGGTGGTAAAAGAGTGTATACATCAAAGCAAAAATTATTTAATGTTGGAGTTACTCCTCCATTGAATGCTTAAGTGATGTTTATGCTTCCTGATTTGTTTCAACTTCCAGATATGTGCAGATTTTTTTTTTCAAAAGCTAGTACATCACATTTAATAGTTCTCTTTAACAGAAGAATAAATTTCGTACAGTATTTCAAAGTGCTCTAAAGAAGAAAATTATACTAACTTGTATCAGAAAGATGGCTATTTGTTGCCTTGAGAAGAAAAATGGGAAGAACTTGAGCTGCTTGTGTTTGTAATTGGCTTGATGATCTTATCTTCTGAATTTTAGGAAGATACTGTCAAATTAGCTGAGTAAGTTTTATTTGCTCTTCAAGAGCTGGAAAGGAAGGAGAACCAAAGTGGGAGAAGCAAATGTAGTAGAGTCCCTGGGAAGTGAACAGTTACTTAAATTTAGTATACTACTGGTAGATATTTTGCCTTGCTCTGCAGTACAGTTTTCTGTAGGCAAAAGTTTTGTGTAATACCTTGATTTGATTAAAGTTATTTTTGCCAGTGGAAGCTTCTTGTTGCAAGACATTTGTAATCATTTAGAAAAAGAAAGTAAAGTTTCTTCTTCATTTCTGTTGAAGATTCTGTATTGTGACCGAAAGTATGGTGTTTGCTGAATGCATTTTAATCTAAGGTAAGCATTTTGACAAATACTATTTTATTTTCAAGGTATGGAATATATGAACGATGCAGAGAGTTGGTGGAAGCTGGTTATGATGTTCGACAGCCAGACAAAGAAAACGTAACGCTTCTGCACTGGGCTGCAATCAACAACAGGATAGATCTGGTGAAGTATGTATTACACTTTAGGTTTAAAATTAATTATGTCCTTAAAAATGTGGATTTGAATGTCTTTAAATTTAATGTGTCTAATACGTCCTTTTTTCCTTGACAGTATGTCAAAGGTCTTGTCCATTAATGCATCTCTAACACTGTGACATAGAGCATTGCATTTTCTTCCCACTGTTTACTACCATGCATGTAACTACTGGTGTGTCTAACTGTATCTAAAATTCCCTTCTCTTGATGCAGTTCTTGCACTTCAGATTCCTCTGTCTTCAGAGGATCTTGATTTTTTTCTTTTGTATCACTCACCTTATTTTATGGTCTCCTACTCTCTTTTTTGCAAGGCACTAGTTTATTTTATTTCCTCAGAATTACACTATTTTGTGGTTTTTCTATTTGTTCAAGCCTATCACATCTTTCCCCAAGTGTTCTCAATTTCCCCATTATGTGCAGTGCACATAATATATTTAATGCAATTTCATTAAATATGTTGGCTATTAAGCTTGGTACTGCAGAGATAAAGTTGTTTATTGTTGTGATACTAGATCTCAGTGTCTTGTTTAGTGAGTGTTGACTATGTAAGTTCATTCCAGTGAAGTAGCTTAGCAGCTTGTCTGTCAGGAGTGCCGGCTTGGAATTAGACTTCTCTTATTTTTAGTATTTCTTCGTCCCATCTATTTTGAGACTTGAGATTCAGTGTACATAACAGGAAAAAACTACAGAACCTTTTCCTATCAGGGATGAGTGTCTAGAACACCATTCTGTTTTCATAATTACACTGATCTATTGATACCTCCTCAACTCAGCTTTGTAAAAATGCAAAAAATGGCGTTATGTCTCTACAGTTACTTACTTCCTACAGTAGTTCCCCATCCCCTGGGGAACTTTCTCCAGACATGGATTTCTCTTCTACTTTTCTTTCTTCTAATAACAGTGACTGCATGCACTTTGATTCCTCAATCACTGAATGCAAGCTGAGGTAGTTTTCAAATGCCTGCCAAAGACTTAGTGATCCTAATGTGGAGATCAGTGGAAGTATTTTCTTCTTAAGGCGACCTCTTAGGAGATCTGCTTGCTTTGAGTGTAAGTAGTTTGTTTAAATAGAACTTGCATGCCTGGCATCTTCTATTGGAAGCTTAGATGACTCACTGAGAGTGGGATTGCCCAGTTCTTTCGTTCTTCAGGGACCTTCTCACCTAGCACAAATTTCCTTCTGCAAGATCTGCTTAGACAACTAGACTAGGTTCTCAATCTGGTTTTGCAGAAAAATCTTATCATTTTTGTATACTGAAGCCGAAATGCAGTGATAAATTTCAACTGAGTCTCAAAACACCCTTAAAGAAACATAAAATGTTATTTCAATGCACCATCTGGCAGGAGATTGTCGCCTTGTCTTTTCCCAGTTGTCAAACTGCAAGTTCTTCCTTCTAAATAAAACCTACTAACCAGTAAGGAGTTCTGCTGTCAGTAGAACCTGAACGTATTCTGCATTTCTGCAAGGCCCAGTGTTTGAATGAAGACAATCTGTTTAGCGTTCACCTCCCCATGAGTGGCTGTCACATCAGAGAGATGAATCCAAGCTTTGACTGTGAATTTCTCTGTGCTGTCTTTTTATCTAGACAAAATTTCCTTTGGAGCTCCTTCCCAAGGGGGAATAAATAGCTCTTCAGTTAGTGGCTGATACTTCACTGTAACAAAATTACTTTGTTTCTTTACCATATAATGTGCTTTGTGTTTTCACCTAGGTGGGACAAAGACTTTCACAAAATCTCTGGTTTTTCTCATGGAGAAATAAAAAAAACTTCCGCAGAAAGATGTCGAAGTTTTGTTCTTTTAGTGTTGAAGACCAGTGGAGTGGACTGTCCTGCACCAATCAGAGCAGATCTTGTTTGTCTTGCACACTCTTTTTTTTTTTCGCTTTGGCAAATCTGTTGAAGTACTTCATTGTGTCTGATGGCTCTAAATCAACTGTATAAAAGCGTTTTCTTTAGATGTGTTTTTCAGTTTCTGTTCCTAAAAGGGCTATTTTTGAAATTTCATTCTCTGAATCAATAAGCACTCTAGAAAATGAAGGTAGTTACTTAAGACTAATGTTTTTTCAAGATTTTCTCTTTGTTGCCCTTCTTCTTGCCACATCTTGAAACACATAGCAGAGTTTGAGATGGCAGAAATTCAATGCTGAGGATTTGAAAGACAGCTCGTGTGGGTAGGAGAGCAGTGTTCATATATACCTGACAGGTATTTTCAAAGTGAAAGGTCTGTAGGCACAGGCGCTTGAAATGTGCAAAGACTTACAAATCTATAGCTAGGTATAGACAAAGGGTAGACAGTGGTGAATGAAAAACTAGAAGCCTTCTGGGAAGGCTTGGATTTGGAAACAATAATTTCTTTATAAAGCATGCATTTCCTTTTATGAAGGAAAAGTAATATTGCTAGTTTAGTGTCCCAGATAAAACAGTGATGACAGCAGTTCACAGAAATATTAAAAATGACTGTGAATATGAATTGTTGCGGTTAAAAATAGGTAACTTCTTTTGTTCTTACAGATAGCTCATCTTTTTATAAATGTTTTTGAGGGGAAAATAATGACTATCCCATCATTTAGAAATATTTTTTTAAATACTCAGATGATTTTTGTCCTTTGATTAATCATAATTGAAAAGTATGTAAAAATCTCAGTCCTTCACTAAATGTGTAACTTAAGTGTAATCCCTGGGATTTATGACTTCAGCAGGGTTATTCCAGTGATGATATAAGTTGCAAGTCTAACAGCATACAATTTAACTATTTAGCCAAAATTCTCTAAAAATTATAGTCTTCTAGCACTGTAAACTTTTACCAGTAATTCAGAATTCTATTTAATGTAACAGCCCCATAATATTTAAGAATAGTTTATTAAATACGTCTGTGGTAGCACAGTTTGTACTACTGTACATACTGTACATTGTATATAGCAATTGTTCTATTTTACCTTAGAATAAAATCGGGAAATAGCATAGTGTTTAAAACACTGTAGGAGGCATCTCTAGTTTCCCAATCCATGTCAGAAATGCAAGAAAATTGAAAGTATATGCATGACATCTAAAAAGGAAGGTTATATGAAGGCAAGAAGAGGCTCTGGTCCTCTGGTCTCGAGCTGCCTATTTTGCCTAACATCAGACATGCTCACCTGTGTCCTTTCAATTTAACCAAAACAATCAGTAATGTTTACTATTTCTGTTATTCCAGGTACTATATATCAAAAGGTGCTATTGTTGATCAGCTTGGAGGAGATTTAAATTCTACCCCACTTCACTGGGCAACAAGGTATGAAAAAATCTTCTGAAGTTTTCTTCTCTCTTTTTCTGCTTAACATGGAGTACTAATGGTTTTATGGAAGTGTTGTGTTTTATGGAAATACTTTGTACTGGAATTAATTCAGTCTTTGATAATGGAGCTCACCGTGAATGTGGTATGTTTGAACTAAAAGAGCTTTCAGAATATGTTTTTTTCTGATATAGAGGAAGATGATTGCTACAGTAGGAAAACAAGTGAAGTATAGGCAACTTACTCTTACTTCTGAGATCTTATTTTTGTTAAGTCATCTGAAATTCAGTGGCACTTTTGCAGATGGGTTGTAGGATGGTTTGGTGTGACATTGTCCTTGAAATGTTCTATTGTATATGTGGATTTTTAAAAAGATGTATATCTTTTAAAAAGATGTAAAAAGATTTTAAAATCAGGGTTCTTATGTAGAAGATGGTCATGATAAATGGCTGGAAAAATTAAAGACAGTCTTCAAGCAGTACCTGCTCCTTTAGACAACCACCTAGAAATAGGTGGGAAAGAATCACTGTCTGTATTAATATTTTAAACTGTAGATGGCAAAAGGAGACTTGGAAAATTAGCTTTTAGAAGATTTAATATATCAAAATAATCTGTTTGCTAAAGGTGTGAGGACTTGCTTGTTAGCCTCTATTCAAGATTTTAGCTTCTCTATTTCTTTTTGTTACAGAACACAGTCTGTGATTCTGTGTTAATAGCACAAAGTCTTGACTAAATTTCCTGGTGTTCATTCATACCTGCAATCAGTTTTGTAAAGCATTGTCCGAAGTGGCTTCTCCAAAATTGAAAAGGTCTTTTGCTCGTGTCAGAAATGGTGTACTGACACTTAAGCACTGTGTCTAAAACAAGGATATGCTTATGCTCATTAAGCTAAAAAGATGCATAAGCTTTTAAGATAGTGTGGAGGAAATGTAGACCTCCAGTTTTCCTTTCTTCCCCTACTTTTGTTTTACTACAGTTTTTAATCCACACAAAAAGGGAGAGTATCTAGCCAGTTTGACATCTCTTAAAATAGCAGGTTTCATATGTGGTTTATAACAAGTCATAGTAGACTAGATTTCTCAATCATAACTTGATTTTTTGGTTGACTGTCTTTTTTGCTGTGCAGTACAGTTAAGCAAATTGCATGCGATGAGTGCACTATATGCATATAATTTCTGATATGAATGAGTTCGCTTACTCACTTGGAGAATCAGATCATGGCAGTTGCTGTTTTTAAAGTATGAGTTAAAGTGTGGGAATTCTGATAGTGTAACTAACTGCTTAACATACTTGTTGTGTTTCATTATTCAAATTTTAATAGTTTTCCTGCATATAGTTATTCAGTTGTTTGTTTTTTGTGTTTTGTTACATTTAGACAGGGTCACTTATCCATGGTTGTACAGCTGATGAAATATGGGGCAGATCCGTCGCTAATTGATGGAGAAGGATGTAGCTGTATTCATTTGGCTGCCCAGTTTGGACATACTTCGATTGTTGCTTACCTGATAGCAAAGGGACAGGTAAATTTTAAGTAATACCATATTTAAATAGATTCTGGTAAATTTTAGAGCAGGAACACAGTTGAAACTTAAACCTGTCATTAAGGAGATGCAAAATATTTGCTTGAATAAATATAAAAAGAATTCCTTGTCCTTTTTGTAGATTACAGTGTTGATGTGTCACCTATTAAACTAATTTCCTACAACAGTCATCTGAATACTTTGGCTTTGATTCACACCTGCCTAATGTAGTATATGGAAATTCTGATTCATTCTTTATTTCTAATGAATTTAATTTTTGAATGTAGCTATGACAATGGTAGCAAGTGTTGTTGAATTCTTCAATGAGAATGAAACAACCCCAAACCTTCTTGCTACCCCTTATATTACTGCTAGATCTGTGAAGTGTGTATATAATGTGTATTCATTACTATTCCTGTTATGTCTCATCTGTCATTCTGTCTGCTCAAGAACTTGATTGTGTTTTTGCTACACACCCTGCGCTGTAATTTGTAGATTTCCTCACCCATCAGCATGTGCCTGAAGCACAGATTTGATTTACTGCGTAAACCATATAGGAAAGTCAAAGCCCTCCTCTTGTATGACAGTCCTACTAATGCTGTTCACATTTCCCTATTCTGCTTATTCTTTCAAATACCAAGTGAGATATGATCCAATGAGTCATGTAGAATATTAAATCAGTGAGTTTGGTCTGTGTAAAACAAATACTGTAATTTGCTGCAGAAAATTACTTACACCTGTACATGTGAAAAACCCCAAGCTACTCCTCCAGGCAGTATTCAGTTTGTATCTGTTTGGTAAAACAGTACTTAGTGTATGATAAAGAGTAAGCTAGGCAAAAGGAGAGTCTGATCCTATTCTGTATAACTGCTGTTTTGTAAGAAATAATGATTGGAGAGGAGTGTGTTTTTAGAGGAGCAAGTTTTGTAATTTCTTCTCAAATTATGTATAATTGTATGTGGCTTTTATGTTACCAGAAAAATCTTGCTGGAATTATACAAGTGTGAATTTGCTTAGAGCATAGCATTAGTAAAGCACTAACAGCCTTTAAAGTATTCTACTGTGGTTATGAAGTCTCCCTGTTTTTGTCTTCATGTTTGTATAGAGATTTGTCCTCTTTATTTGAACATATAATGCTTCAATTGAAAAGAAGCTGTATGTCTTTACATGAGTACATACATAAAGACACAAAAAGTGCCTTAAAATTTAAAACTGTTAGTTTGAAAATAGCTCTTCTTATAAATAGCTTTTAAAACACTGATTTTTATTAAATCTCTCAAATATTTTCAAATATGATTTTGGTGTTCTTTCCATGATGTAAATTTAAATTAATTTTAACAGTAATTTTTCACAGTGTTTCAAAAAGTTCCACTTGAAAAATTATGTATTGATTTGTATGTTTAAAATCTAGTAATATCAATAGCATTATAATAACAATCACTAAAATGATTGTTCCCTAGCTGTATTACATACAACTACAGAACCTTTAGTTTATCTAGAAACCATGGGAGATACATGATTCTATTTTTAAAGTTTCCTTCAATTGGTACTGAGGTCATTAATTTTTTCTCTTTATTTCTTTCTCCACTTTCCTGGTGGTGCTGAGATTTGGATTTGGAAACTTGAACTGCTTTTGCTTCTGTGGGCTTACCCTATATACTGCTACTTATTTTCCTTCTGTCTTTACAGAGACCAGGTTCCCTTATATCCAAAGAGTAGGCTAGCCCTTGTTCTGAACCTAGTTCTAGCAGCTGTGTGGCAAATGACAGCTAAATAAATGTCAAAATGAGGGTCAGTGTAGGCTGTTGTGCTGTGTTAGTTCAGATCCTCATGCCTTTGTGGATGAGTGTGGTCAAAGAAAAGCCAACTTTCATAACAGAATAGAGGACTGACAGGTGGATTAAGAAATTGTTCCTAATTGCTACCTTGTCCATTCTTGAGACAAAACTGGAACCCAACTTCAGTGTTGCTGTTTCACTTTCTTCTGGGCTGTAGCAATCAATGGTAAAATTTGCAATCTGAAGCTTGAGTAAAGGGCAAGAACTCTTGGTCAGATGCACTCTGGCTTTGATTGGAAGTGAACCCATTTTCATGCCAGCAAGTACTACTCAGCCAAGAGGCAGCAGTGGCTGATAGATGTTGCTTTCTTACTGAATTGTGAAAGACTGATACCTGGCTGTATCAGAATTTGAACATATTGTTTTTGTCACTAGGTTGCCTGGGTCAAAATCAAGCCTGGTACAGGTACATGATATAAATATAATGAGAAATCAAGTAACAGAATCTGTAGCACAGTTCAAGTTTAGGTAAGACCTTTATTAAAAAAATGTGAGAAAGAAAAACTGAAAAAGAGCTTGAAGGCACTTAATAATGTGCAGTGTACAATTTGACTGCTTGATATTGTGCTTAGAGGCATATCAGGAGCTTGCATACACAAACATTCACCTGGAATAAGTTAGGATACAGATGTGGTATATGAATGGTTAAATAATATGTTCTCATCCTGTGCATATGTGAGGTAACAATCACAGATAATGAGTGACTGTAAGGTTGCTTGTAGGGTAAAATTATGTAAAAAATATTCTACTTCTAAAATTACAGTTTAACTATTTCATACTCATAGTTCAACTATCATTTTCATAGTTTAACTAGCACTTACTCATCAAGTACTTTTTTTTAGTTTCAGAGTTACAGTTTTGTGTGTTAACTAATGTCTCGAGCTACGTAGGGTCACCTGAGCTATGGCTTAGAAGTAGGTGGCATCTAGGTTGAGAGATGCTGGTGTGGTACCAGCAGATGTGGTTACTTTGGTGCTGTGATCCATGAGCAGTGCTCCTAAGCATTGTCACCTCAGTTGCCACTGAGGCTACTTCTCTCCACCAAGCTCAGGCCAGCATTAAGACACTGAACCAAATATTTTATTTCCCTAGACCAACCCAGAGCACATTACTTAGAGAATTATAAGTCCAGTTGTGTTCTTCCTTATGATTCAAGCCTGATTGTGTTTGATGGACTAGGGTATTCAGAACAGGGCTTTTGTTTGAAGGAATGGAGTAGGTTTAGTTCTGTGTTGTCTTCTTCGTTGGTCTGTGCTCTGTTCTATGGGACTCTTACAAAATCTCTGCTTTAATAGGAATCTTAAAAAATCTCTGCTTCTAGTCTGTAACTAGCACATCTTTTCTAGATTAAGAAATATTGTCAGACTTACATCAGCCTTACTGATAAATCTTCTTTACTGTATGCTTTTAAAGCCTTTTTTCCTTTCCCTGGGCAGTGGTTCATGTGAAAGAGATCTTTTCCTTATGGAGAATAGGATTCTGAGCAAGGATGTGATGGTCTTTTCTATGAAGGTCTGTGTTTTGTGAAATAAGCAGTAATGGTTTTAAAAAGGATCAGACTCCTGGTTCCTTTCTGTGTGATTTAAAGTAGTTCCAAGTGGGATCTCTTGATGCTTTCTGTGCATATTTTATCACAATACTGGTTTGACCATTGCTTGTTAAATCTCCTGGTAAGCCTAATGCTGCTCTGATCTCTGGCTGCACTTCAGAATCCTTCCTTGTCAACTCTTGCTTTCAGAAAGTAGTATTAAGCAGCAGAAGAGTTGCTGCAACACCTTTTCATGCCGAAAGCTCATTCTCCCCAGTATTTCTGCCTCACTAAAAGCTTTTTGTGCAATGTTGTATTAGTGTCCTAGGATTAAGTCTGGTTATCTTTGCATGTGAAAAGTTTTTTCTCCTTCAGAACTAGAGTTGTTTTACTTTAGAAATAAGAGGAAATTTTGCTTGTTGTGGTCCAGAGAATTCAAACTTGAACCATGTGCAAAGAGCAGCAGTATGTGCAACTTTTGAGCATTGCATCACATATTGTTTGAATCTTTGGTTCTTGCAGTGCTTGCACCATGTCCTAAGAGCACAGGCACACCCCTCCATGAGCCCTGATCTGTCACTGAGAGTTGAACAAGAAAGTAATGTTAAAGTGCCTGTTGGACACCACAGAATGGAAGAACAGTCTCTTAATATGAACCAGCTGCTGAAGGTTTAATTTTTTGCCTCAGCCCTCTCTTTGGCAAAAAGCAGGAGCAAAGCTTTCTTTCTGAAATGTCTCAATCAGTGGTTATAGTAGTGATCTGGAGAAATAACAAGGAATTTTTGATGAGAGATTTGTTGGAGCACATGTCTGCTATCCACAGCTACATCATCTTTGTTACATCTGTACAGCAGTGTGCAAGTGAATCTTAGCTGCTTTGCCTCTCATTAAAGCTCTTTTGAAAAGGGATCTGCTTCAGCCAATGTAGTGGCTTAATATGAGTAGTAGCTGTAGGCTGCCTAGGTAACTTGCATCTAGGGAATGCTCTGGAGCTGATGGGTTTGGGTTTTTTCTTTTAGCTGAGTGTCATCTAGTGTGCAAAGTGTAGTTTGGTCAGGTGGAATCATTGAAGGAATTGTTCTACTTACATCTAAGCACATTCCTACTGTCACAAAGAGGCGCTTTTCTATACGAAGGCTAAAGATGAAGGAGTGCTTGTTCATGTTGCAGTAATTTGTACAATCCTCCAAGTACATTGTTCACACAGTGTGAGCTGTGAATCAGTCACGTTCTCAAGGATGAATGAACTTGAGATTGGGCTGTGTTTCTAACTTCCTTCATGATTTCAACCACAGGGGGTTAATTGGCAATGCCAGCAGTTGCATAGTCCTGGTAGGCTCAAAAGAATCTAACCTATACAAGTACCCTGGGCAAACAACAAGCAAGTAAATCAAGTAACTGTTCTTCTCCTCCATCAACTGTTTTCTTAAAATAACCTTTTTTTTTTAAATTAAGCAACAGAATAAAAACTCAGAAATATAAAGTAATCTGCATGCTAGAGGTGTTTTAAAAGCAATTATTTGGAGGAGCTAAGTTGGATTTTCTGGGAAACAGCTGCCTGGGTCAGGCTAGCAGCAGTGTGAGTAGGGATCCCAGAGTACTGGAGCAGAGGAGGTTCTGGAGATGACAGAAAGCAACATCAGTTACTTTCTGGGTTTTTGGCGGGAATTTCTCTAGCAGATGACTTCATTGAAGTGCTTTCCAATGTAATTTTCCTAGTAAGAACTGAGAGAAGTGGTGTAGGAAATGTTGTCATAGCTCTGTTGCCTCTAAGGAAAACTGTTCATGTCCTGCATTATGTTAACTTGCAGTAATTTTGTTAGTGCTGGTCTGTGAACTCTGCCCAAATGTGCTTGAGAGTCTAATCTGCCTCAAAATATTTAGGAATTACCAATTTCTCTAGGCAGGAGGGGAAAGAGATTATAGATCTGTTTTATTTCTGAGGAGGTTGTTTTCATTAATGGCTTTTGTTCAATCTTAAAATTCTCTGGCGTTCATTAATTGGATATCCAGATACATAAATACATTTGGAACTCATTGAACTAAGGAAAATTGCTTTGCAAGTGAAAAAATAGGTGCAACTAGCATTTAGTAGGATGTAGGATCCAGACAGTGGTATTTATAGTAATTTATCAGGTATATTTTCAAATATTGGTGCATTATTTTAATTTTCTTCTGCTTTTTAATGCAATAATACACCACCTGTATATATCTTTAATCTTGAAGATTAATTGTAAGTTAGAAATTACTGGTTTTACACAGCGTGACTGTTTCATAGTTTCCAAAATAGATTGGAACAGTTATTTTTTTGGCAATGGTGGCATCAATGTTTGTTTTCATTTTTTAAATACTATTTGAGTGCTAAAAGCTTGCCAGTTTTTCTTCCAATTCAGATGATTAGTCTTAGAACACTGCTTCTCATTGCAAACATTTCATCTGCTGGATCTTGAGTATGCTTACTTACCTCACCAACTCTTTTTTCTTTTCTTTTTTTTAGGATGTAGATATGATGGATCAAAATGGAATGACACCTTTAATGTGGGCAGCTTACAGAACACATAGGTAATATATGCAGTTTTGACTTTATCTTAGTGTTAATCAAGTGGCATATAGTAGTGACTGGTTTAGGGAGTTTTTTCGAAGTTTTTTTTCTTTTTTTTCCGCTGTTGCTATTTTATCTTTCTTAATTTATGGTTATTGTGAATTCATCCCACTTGGTAGCTCAGCCCCACACAGCCACTTCTTTACTTCTGCCAAGTGGGATGAGAAGGAGAATCAGGAGGGTAAAAATGAGAAAATTCATGTGTTGCAATAAAGACAGTTCAATAGATAAAGCAAAATAAAGAATTCATTTGTTACTTCCCATCAGTAGGCAGAAGTTCAGCCATTTCCAGGTCATCAGGGCTCTGTCACCTGTAACAGTTACTTGGCAAGGCAGATGCTGTAACTCTGAAATGTCCCCTGCTTCCTACTTCTCTTCCCCAGCTTTTATTGCTGAGCACACTGCCATGCAGTATTGGATATCTCTTTGGTCAGTTGGGATCAGCTGTCCCTGCTGTGTCCCCATCCAACTTTTTGTGCACCCCCAGCCTGCTCACTGGTAGGAGCAGCATGAGGAACAGCAAAGGCCTTGACCCTGTGTCAGTACTGCTCAGCAATAGCTGAAACATCCCTGTGTCATCAGTACTGCTTTGGTCACAAATCCAAAACACAGCACAGTAGGAGCTACTGTGGAGAAGATTTACTTGTTTTCAGCCAAACACAGTACAATGACTTCTTCAGGAGAGAGGGTACTATGAAGAAGTGCTCACTAATCCTTCCTGTGATGATGACTGGAAAAAATGGATAAAAAATAACACTCCTCCAAAGAACAAATATCTGAATTAGATTCCTGTTTGGAAGGCCCTATCTCTCTTATTGGGGGAAACCAAACTAGCTCTTAGCAATACTTGCTATTGCCAGCATTCACATCCCATTTTAGTTTCATCTTCTGGATTGTGAGGTGGAAACATAACATGTTTTGTACTTTCATTGTTTAAGTATATAATCCTGTGCATATTTTTACAAATATGTTAGTAGTGTTAGATTTTGGTAAACAAAAACTAGAGTTGTAGAACAAATGTTTCTTGATATCCCAGAATGAGCTGTCTTCAGGAGATCCTTTAAAGTCAACAGAATAGTGGTTGGTTTTGGTGGGAAGAGATTTTGAGTCATTCATAATTGGCAGCAAAAAATGTCACTTTGCTATTACATAGTGTACCTGATCAATGATCTTCATAGAAACTGAATACATCAGCAATAAGTTGGGATGTATTTGAGTTCATCTGTAGATCTAACAAGAATTTTCTTTTCTAGTGTGGATCCAACACGATTACTACTTACATTTAACGTGTCGGTTAATCTGGGAGACAAGTACCACAAAAACACAGCATTGCACTGGGCTGTGCTAGCAGGAAATACTACAGTCATTAGTCTGCTGTTAGAAGCTGGAGCTAATGTTGATGCTCAAAATATTAAGGTAAACATTTGGTCTGGTTTAATTGTAAGTGGTTTGAGGCAGAAATAACAGAGACTATGATAAATCTTAAGAATAGGTGGGTATTGTCAGTATTGTTGGGATTATTGTGGGTGTAGTGGGATCATGAAGATAGAGCAAAAGCAATGCCACTAACGTGTCATTTGGCAATTTTTTTCCTAAGTGTAATGCATAACCACTAGATTTGCACCATAAAAGATGCTCAAGTAAATTATTTAACAATGATTATGTGTAAATATATGGGAATGGGATGTGCAATTAGACTGCATGTGTGAAGACTGGTGTATTTGGATGCAAAATTGGAAACCTGACCAAATATCTTCTAGTGAAATTCTGGGGTGACTGTTTGTTGGGAGTGAAATGTGAGACATCTCAGTCCTGTCCAGGGAGCTGACATATGCTCTAGTCGGTCTCCCAGTGCCAGTAAGCAAATTGGAGGTCTGAAAATGCCAATAAGAGTCAAATAAGCAAATGGGCTCTTTTTATGCATGTGAACTTAACTTGCCTGATTACCAGAATTTCTAAACTATGAATCTAGATTCTGTACTAGCAGAGCCATCTCCAGCATATGTTAGACCAGCAAAACAGCTCTTAGAATTTCTGCCGTAGACTTGGAGCTTCTCCAGCCTTGGAAGGTGTGCCTTTGGAATGTGGTTTTGTCCATTACTTCCAGATACTCTGTATATCAAATTAGATGCATTTTGCTACCCAAGCTGTTTCATCTGTGGTGTCAGAGAAGAAATCACTTTTAGAAAAAGAGTTCTCTACTTAGTTTCTCTTCAGATATTTGTATTTTCCACTTAAAGAGTGTTACAGGCAGAGTGGTTATTCTTGAAAACCCAGCTGTAACTTCATTTAATTTATTTGTCCTTTTGCCATTTTTCCTACTGATTAAGATGGCTGGAGCCTATTTTGCTTGGCCACAAGTGATAGAAATATATATATTAAAAAAAAGTACACATCAATTATCTTGGAGAGCATGGAATAGCCTTTCTAAGGGAACAGCTTTTTAGGTCCTACATCCACTTCAGAATATCAGAAATGTTCATAATCATGAATGAAAACTCATTACAAGGAATCACCTATATACGTATTTAGAACAAATCATCTAGCCTCTTGCATGGGCTGAGGTGAAGATACATTAATTATTCCTGGTCTGTAAGGTCAGTTGTGTGAAGGAGTTATGATTCTAGTCTCACTTCTTGTGTTGAAAAGCTATTTTCCTATGCCACCTATGGTAAAAAATTAAGGTGTTTTTATGGGAAAAAAATTGGTATGTCATACCTTACTTGTCTTGGCAGACTGATTAGTGTGACAAGAGTTCTAAACTCGTCACGTTACCTACATTTCTGGACTCTTATGAAATCTGTAACAAAAATTTCTGTGTTTGACTCTATGAAAGTATATGCTAGCCTGAAGTAGTTCATGGTCTTGCCTTCTTTATTGACAGACAGCAGCAGTCAGTAGAAAAATAGGGTTTTGAACCTGCTGGATCATGATACCTTTCCAGTCATGCCAGAAGGTATGTGTCTGGTTTCAGTGACCACTGCCTATCTTCTGCAGTGAAATCTAGGTTTCTTTCATGCCTTCCCAGCTTTTTAGGATCTTCAGAGGATCAAAATCATTTGAGCAATGGCAGTTTTGCCATCCAGCCAGTGACTTTATAATGGATGCTGATTTAGGTGGTAGTAAATATATAGGAAATATAAACATTTGGTTGATTCTTAAAGGCCAATAGAAACTCAGTTTGGTGCCCCTCCTTTGACTGTTCAGCCAAAGTTTTTTTTGAGCCAAAAACAAATTAAGTGTTTGGCTTATGTTGCCTCAGAAATAAAAGGAATTGTGAAAGGCTTCTTTCTGATGCAGTCAGTTCCAGATTCCTGCAGCACTATTTAGTGAATTCCTTTTCTCAGATAGCCCATGGAATAGACCAAGAATGGTGGTGAGACAGCTGATATTACAGAAATGCATTGGCTGAAAGCTGTTCATCTTCTTCAAATGATGACATGACTGAAATATTAGATCTGAGCTTTGACTTCATTGTTTAATCAGCTCTAGTCAGTCTGTGCTAGAAAGGCACGTGCTGCTGGCTGCCTAGACTTGGAACAAATTGGGACCAGTCATCTCAGCAATGTGTTCTTTACTTTGCATGACAGTTTGTGAAGTATTTGAACAGCAGCGCTCCTATCCTAGAGCAAAGCTTGATACAAGCAGTGAGTTAGTCCTATTTTGTTATTTACTCTCTTTTTATTATGCTGTACAAGAAATTAATATTTTCTGTTTGGTAGCAAGATACTTCTTTCGTTTTTGAGAACTAGATTAATATTAGAGTTGGAAGCTGTATTTCAGTAATCAAAGTAAGAGTGGGTTTTTTGTTTGGTTGATTTTTTTCTTAAGGAAATTTTCTTGCCAGACCAGTGGACAGGTTGGGCAACAAGAATAGGATTTCCCAAGGAGCCAGGTTATCACTGGGGACTTGGGGAAAACTTGTAAATTTTATTTAAGTATGAGCAGAAACTCCTTTTTTTAGTAGAGTAACATAGAGACCTAAAAAAGCTCTTATGGTCTAAGAAAGATTTCCTTTTTTTTTTTATCTATAAGTGAATCATTTATTGAACTTTAAATGTAGTTTCTTGATTATGCAGTGTATCTTAGGCTTGTCCATGGAAGTCTGCACGTACAGTTCCCTATTGTAATGACTCTTCAGATTATTTCTTCTATCTAAATACTTTAAATATGTATTACTGAAGCCTTATTGCTTGCTGACAATTTTAAGTATGTTACTAGATTAATCTCCCCAATACATTTTTTTTCTAAATTTTTAAGGAAGTCAGCCATCAACTACTCCTGTAAAGACAAGAGAATATTAAAATGGCCAGATGATGAGAGGCGTAGTCAAAGACTTCTTTAAAGCTCCCTCAATTTTTTTATCTAGGCAGTTCCTAGGTGTCTCATGGCCCTCTAGTGGAAGGGATGCTCAGCTGGACCCCAAGACAACTTCAGGATTTACTTGGGAGATCAACTCCCAGAGGGGATTGCTTGTCCACAGGTAATCTTTACAGTCTGGATATATAAGGTGATACTAAAACAACAGCATCTCTGGAGTTTCCTAGATATTAGCAATTCAAGGTGCTATTAAACCTGTGATAAAACAGGCACCTATAGTTTGATTTCAGGCATTTCTGTTGAGAATGGAGTTAATTTAATCTGGTTTTTTGAACATCTGGCTAAATAACTTTGAAGCCAAGTCAGAAGGTCATTCTTTTTTAGCTGATTTTTCTAGTTGAACTTCTCACACAGAAGGTGTGAAAGGTCCTGTTAAGTAGCAAAAAGCTTCACCTCATAATTTATATTCTATGCTATTTACTCTCTTAAAGATTTGGAGCAAGATTTCAAAGGCAGAGATGACATTTAAGTACTCAGTGCCCGTTGCCTTTCTATGGGACATAGGTAGCTAACTGCAGTTTTTAATCTTTGAAATCACTTCTGTCTGTAGTAATTATTGCCCTTTCTGGGTAGTTTCAGTTTCTAGTACCTGTCTCACTTTTTTTTTAGGAGGGGGCCGAGCGATGGAGGATTCAACCATTTTTCAAGCCTCCATGAATGATTTGTTTAGGAGGGGAGTTAACTCCAGTAGAAGAGAGGAAGAGTCAAATGCAAAACTGAAGCTGGAGGTACCTGCAATTGGTTGTCTCTTGCCTCCTCTATAATTTTAGACCAAGTCAATAACTTTTTCATTTATCTCTCTTCCTAAGTGTTTAAAAAGCAATAAAATCAAATCAGTTTAGTAGGCACCTTTGGTCCCTGTATCTTTCACTCTGTGTTTCTCTTTTGCTTCATCTGTTAGTCCTTTCTGAAATTACAGAAGTAAAAACATGAGCTGTTGCTGGCTTGGCACCCAAAATACATGAAACACAAGCTCAGAGTAAAAGCTCAGAATTTTGAAATAAGTTGGATATCAGCACTCAGTTTATTCTTTCATGTTTTCTTCCTAGGACTTCCATAACTGAAATAAACCTAAGAACATTAGGCCGGTGGAAAAAAAAATCCTAGAAGCATTCCATAATACTAGTAACTTCAGCCTGCCAAAAGGCAGAGAATTAACAAAGAAGTCAGGCTTTAGACTTGGGAGAGTTTCCATGATCCAGTGGGTCACAAGTTCTTATTCTTTGCTTGATTTCTGCTGCCTGTCAATAGCTAAGGGGGAAGCACAGTCCTTCCTTTATAGAGTAGTAGACTGTATGTAGAATAGTGGAATATAGATTTGTTCTCTGCTAAAGGCAACAATTATTACTGTGAGGACATACATCTCGTCAGAATCATACATTTAATATGCCACTTGTGCACTCTTGTATAGTTATGAAAGAGTGAAAAACCAAAAGGAATGAATGATGTTTGGTGTCAAGTAAGCTGCAGAGCAAAAAGTATGCCAGAAACAGTAGCTAAACTGTTTTAAATTGTGTTAGTTTTAACAGCCAATTTTCTGTTTCATAAGTGCTCCAAATGTGTTTCATTTTAAATTGGATGTTTCCCACATTTATACTCTTGACAGGGAGAATCACCACTTGATCTTGCAAAACAAAGGAAGAATGTTTGGATGATCAATCATCTACAAGAAGCAAGGCAGGCAAAGGGGTATGATAGTCCATCCTTTCTGAGAAAACTAAAAGCAGATAAGGTAAGTAGTAGCATAACACTTGTGTAAATCAATCTAACAGCTGCTCTTGGTTTGGGGACCTGTGTGTTTGTTTAAAAGAAGTTCAGGACTGTGGTTTCCCCACATTTCAGCTTTAAAGAATGTCTTTTTATTATGACTAAAGTGATTGCAAAAGGGAAAAAAGTGCTTTATTTAGGGCAGGAGGAAATAAAACCCTAAGCTTCTATACACTTAGTTTTTGTGCTAGCTAAAAGAAAATGTTAGGAAGGTAATGTGTGGTCATGTATTGTTTGGGTTAGCCAAGACGTTCCAAAACTGACTCTCAGGTAGCTGAGGAAAGAAGCATTTTGGGTATCCTGAACTCTGATCTCCTCTCTAGTTATGTGTTGTTTATTGTTATTGTGTTGAATGAAAGCAGCAGTCAGTCTTAGCAGTATAAAGTAATACATGAATCTCTAATGTGGAGGCCTTTTGCTTCTCAGAGTATTGTTTAATACTGCAGATAGGAAGAGGCCATAAATGAGGGTGTAAGGGTTAACATACTGCTCTAGCATGAAGAACTGTCTTCCTACATATTGTTTGATAATTTAAAAAGAGTTAATGTTTTCTTCTTAGTATCCATCGAACTCAGGCAGAGTGTTGTGCTGGATATTAAGTGTTGCTACCACTGATTTAGTTTTTTTAAATAAAGATACATTGCATCAAGATGCTAAAAGTACTGCTGCAGTCTGGGTTTTAACCTGTGATACTATAACAATGGTGTGATTATTGACCTGAAGTGGTTTGTACATTTCATTATCACTGTACTTTAATTATTTGGAAAGAGTTCAGTGCTCTCATCAGGAGTTGTGTTCACACAGTGTAAGACAGAAAAGGTCCTATGTTTATTAATAGATGCTTCAGTATGGCTTAAAAACTGCAGTTACGTGAGTAATAAAAATTTACCGACATTGTCATATGCTGTGTGGCAGTTCATACACTTATGGATTTGTTAAAAAGAGCTAATGTTGCCTTGATTCTGGATTAGTAGCAATGTCTCTAGAAGACAGTTCTAAAACAAAGTTATTGATTTGTAATATAATTTTAGGAAGGTGTATTTTCCTTGCAAATTCATTGGAGGTATGTAAAGACAAGAAACGAGAAAAATTTGTGAAGATTTATCTCCCTGAATTTTCTTGAAAATTTAAGTTTTTTATGACTGTCATGTTTATTATACAATCCGTTCCTGAAAACAGAGTTACTTACTGGTGTTTGTTTCTATATAGGAATTCCGTCAGAAGGTGATGCTGGGAACTCCTTTCCTAGTTATTTGGCTGGTTGGGTTTATAGCAGACCTAGACATTGATTCTTGGCTCATTAAAGGGCTGATGTATGGTGGCGTTTGGGCTATGGTACAGTTTCTTTCAAAGTAAGTGTTTCACTGGGACACTGTCTGTTTAGTGGCATGTAAGAAGTATTTTGCTGGCATCTTTGTTGGATAGATAACTTTAAAATTCTGTTTGTTGGAATTGGTCTTTATTTCTGCAGAAGATCTTGTGCAACTGTAGCTCCTGTAATGCTCTATTGTCTTGTGAAACCTGGAATTATCTTGAGTTAATACTGCTGAGTTAACAGAAGCTAAGAGCAGAACAGAAATTCAGTCACTATCCAGAGGAGGGTGCTGAATGTCTGTCTACAAAGAGTTATCAGCATGAAGATTGCAGAAAGCAGGCAATGGAAAAGTTACTATAAAGTAATAAAGTCATTGTGCAAGTGTACTATTAAAACTGTTTTCTCTCAATAATTTAAATGCACAAAAGCATCTAAAGATATTTATAGAGACAAATTAAGTTAGAATCAGATTTTGAAGCTTTTGTTGTTGTGGAAATAAGTGACTAAAGAAAAAGTCTGCTTTCTAATAGTGTTTTTTGTACATCTTGTTACCTGATCATAAATACTTCTAGTTGTATTTATGATTACTTCAAATGTCTGTAAAAAAACACACACACACACACACACATGTAATCATACTCCAGTGGATTTTCAAGAGCTGTAGACTACATCATCTCTCCTTTGCTTTTCATTATCATGTGCTGCCAAGATAGGAGTATTTGTTGTATCCCCATGCTTAGGGGCTTTCTGCTTTTCTGGGATTCCATGTCATGTTTATTTAGAACCATTTACTTCTCTTTCTGTATAAAGAGGAAAATATATCTGCTCCTTAAACCAAGTTCAGAAGATTTTAGTGAACTTAGACTGGGAGGGAAGTGGAAGGTTATGCAGCATTTGCAGGATCTTGGATGTGATCTGTTTGGTCTTTTTGTCACCTGTGAGGCTTTGCAATTTGCTGGCCTCTTCCCAAAAAAACCATATTTCTCATTTGTCAAATTCTCAGCTGTGCCTCCTACAGAAAGGAAGGACAAGATTTCTTCCAATCTCTCAAGATCTGTGTTTTGTCAATTTTTATATTTTTGGCCTAACTGACATGAATTCAAAATTAACATTTTTATTTTCTCTTATCTGTTGCTTAATATTTAGTATAAATAATTTTTAAAATGTTTTACACAAAACCCAG
>NW_005054310.1:3122476-3153369 GCF_000277835.1 Geospiza fortis | reverse complement strand
ATCTGCTTAGCTGTGTTTTCCTCCCTACTTTCACACACACAAAAATGCACAGAAGTCACTGAAGGAAAGAGTAGTGCAGAGTAACTACTGTTTGTCCAAATGTATATTCACTTATTATTCATCGAATGAGCACATGTTCCTTACAGGGTTTTTTCCAAAGACCTAAGGAACTTCCACTAGAGCAGAGAGAGTTACTGTAAGGGAGTAAAGAAGTGAAATAGAAACTACTCTCTGCACACACTTGTCTGTGGCAGCCCTGAGGGAATCACCAGCGCAAAAAGCAAAATTGATCAATATCAGGATGTTTAGGCAGATGATGCAGAAATTTTCTTTCAGGGGGGTTGGTTGTTTAGAGTGTTGTTTTCCATAGGTTTTGTAGCAATTTCTTCTTGAATATGGGGTAGCCTAGTTATTCACCTAGTTTGTCTCACTGTATGCAACTTTATTCAGACGAGTCTTTAAAATGCAAAAGTGTAAGAAAGTGAAAATCATTCTGATGGCTTAATTTTTTTTTAAATTAATGTTGCAGCATTTTATCTTAGAACTTGGCAAATATAGTGATATATGGGAAATTAATTAGTCTGGATTTTTTTTCAACTTTATATTGGCAACTCTATCAGAAGCAAAATATTGAATTATCTGAAATATTTCAAGTATATAGGCTGATAACACTGAAGTCTCTAAAGCTTTTTTTCTTAAGGACATAATTTTAATGTGCAGTTTTCATTGTATGGGTTTCCAAAGTGTCTTTACACCGGAATCTCAAAACTTAATGCAGTTTGCAACACTGTCCATGTTGCTAAGAATCTCACAGGTTCCTGACTGCTTGCACAGTGTAGTTTTAGCATCAGTATTTACTCATTCTGCCTGTCTTGACAGGTTGAAAAAAGGAATTTCTTGTGAACTTTGAACAGAAAAGTGAGGAAAATGTATGTATGGCATATTTTGCAAAATCCCATATAATACATATTTTAATAGGAAGTGTTTCCCTGAAGCAGTAGTTCAGGATTTACGTTTTATAAATCAAAACTTACCATGTGACATTGTTCCTGCATTACAGGTCATTCTTTGATCACTCCATGCACAGTGCACTGCCTCTTGGAATATATTTGGCAACAAAATTCTGGATGTATGTGACGTGGTTCTTCTGGTTTTGGAATGATATCCTTTTTTGTGTACAGTAGTATTTTTTCATGTTCATAGTATGAGGAATTACACAGCTATATCATTCATATAACACTAAGTAAACTAATAATAATTTTAAAAAGGGAATCACCACAAAACTTTGCTTTCTATATTAATGTTAATTATTTTATCGCTTTAAAAATGTGCATGCTATTGCTGTGCTTTGGTAAGTAATAGATTTTCCTCAAAACTTGCTTACTGTACTCGGCAGAATATCCTTTACCAACTTCCTAGGTGGAGGAAATGTTAGCAACTTTGTAAAATATTCTCTGGCTGTGAGGGGACACAATGTAATTGACTGCATTTTTTAGACACTGTTCTGAAAACAGTAGGCTGGTTCATGGTCTGTATCAGTTCTAGTGGAATTGGTTTCACAGTTAGAGCTTCCTAAACATTTTGGAAATTCCATTTTGTGCAAACTTTAGATGCATTTGATAACTATATTTATAGTTATTTTGAAAATGTGTATTAACAATACTAGATTATAGAGATTCAGCATATTGCCATATTTTTGTGGTTTTGATTGTCTGTCTAGAAATGAATTTCCCTTACTCATGGAGGTAGAAACTGAGACAGAATTCAGTGGGGAATGTTAGTTTTCCATGGCAAGGAAATAGATGCAAACTTTCAAACAACTTTCTTGGGTTCTGTAATTTCAGTAGCCAAGAAAACAAAGTAGAGATTTGATGTTTAATATAGTTCTTACAGTTGTAATTGTGGGATTTTTGTCCTGGAGCTCATATTTCATTCATATATCTATCAACTTGCTTAGATTTTTATTTCTGTAATTCATTCTGATTAAATAGCTTGAAGTTTGGCATATTTTTTGGCATAGAATAATCTTAATTGTTTACTAGAAATATAGGCAATTACCCTAATAAAACCTGACTTCAGAATGTCAATGAAATACTGTCCTACTTCTGTCTCAAGCTGGTGTCTCCCAACCTTTGCAATAGTATAGAGAAGTAGTGATCTGAGACCTTCAGTTACTAATTACTTTCATTAGAGCTGACACAATTCTCTGACAAGCAGTTTTAGAGACCAAGTGCTTCAGGCCATCTTCCTTTAATTGGTGATTTTTAATTGGAAGTCTTTGTAATAAGATTCCAAATTCATTCTTCTTCTGGAAAATAGCCCTGTAGCTTTATTGCAAAAAAGAAATTGCATGCCTCCTCTATTTTTATAACATGAGTCATAGCATTGTGGTTGGATAAAGAATTCCTGTATTTTTACAGCTTTATATGATTGCTTACAGCAGACTAGAGTACTACTTTACACTTAGTTCTGTTCGAGTGATAAAACCTGTCCTAGTAGTTTTCACAAATTCTGACTGTCTTTTGCTTGGGGAAGAGGATTTATAACCTTAAACAACTATCAGGAATTGCCTTACTGGAACTTTATATTATAAATGACATAATGATCTTAATTGCTGCAAGTGCAACTTTAACATTAGGGTGTTTAGTAAGAATTTTCTTTTCTTGTACATATGTTGAAGGTGTCTGGAAGATCATCAACTCTTGTGTGTTTAATCCTAATGGGACAGGAAAGGGCAGTGGATGCGATGTGTATCATAAAGAAAAATAAACCCAAGGATTTGCAGTGCATTTTCTTGAATTTCAGTGTGGTCACATAAAAATAGATCTCTGAATTCTAAGGTTTAATAATGTGTCTTTCAAAAAGCCAGTATTGAAAATGTACTGAACTTTTTGTAAATGTTTCCATTCTACTGGATTTTTCTCAGCAGCTTCTGAGTCTGGTGTATTTGATAAAGTAGAAATCCTATTCTTGCAGGGAATGAGGAATATGATCTGTCTATTTTTGAGTCTATATGTGAGTTTATGGTCCTATGCTTCCCTGCCACTGTTTTGCTGCATCCTTCTAACTATATTTTGCTTGTAACAAAGGATACTTATGTCTTGCCCCATTAGTGTATTCTAGTTTTCTAGTGTTTGCAGAGCAGGAGCAAAAATACCCTCAAAAGTCCTACACACTAAGTCACTATGTTTTAATTTAGTTTTATTTTTAAAAGAAAAAAGCTTATTGAAAATTACACTTTTAATAATGTGAGACTAGAATTTCACATTTTTTTCTTTTTCTTTAGTATTTATAGGTATAACATTCTCTTGTGTCCTGTAAATGTTCTGCCAAGATTATAACTCAGTTGTTCATGCAGTCCTTTCAGTTGCAGCTGAACAAATACTGCTCGTTATGTCAAAAGGTTCTTACACTGCTCTTTTTTTTTTTTTAAATGTCAGAGTTTACTGTAACCCAAACTGTTCACAGTATTTTTTTCTTCTGTTTGTATTTGGTGTAAATGGGAGTGTGCAGTTTTAATTAAGCAAGCTTTTATGGCTGTCGCATCCTTTCTGCAATGCTGAGATTTTGAGATTATATAAGGCAATTTGTGTTTTTTAAAACAATTTATCATTGACTAATACTGTATTGATTATCTTATTTCAAATGTACTTTACCAGTTGCTGGGGTCTAGGTTAAAGGAAACAAACACTGCACACATCTTCAATTAGTGATTATTTTAAAACTGTGTGTAAGAGAATCCATTATGATTTTCATTCTTTCACAAAGCTGATACAATTGTATAGGACTTAAAAAACTGTAACAAGCTAATTGGTACAGTTAAGCAGTCAAAAAAATTTTTATTACCAAAATTAGTTTCAGGAAAAGAGCAAAAGGTCTTCATGCAGAAAAAAATAAGTCAGCAGCCGTTTTTCTACAGGAACCAAAGACCCCAAAAATTCAAACTCTGGGCCCAGCTGTCCAGAAGTTCTGTTTCCATGTCTAAATACTTTTACTAAAGTTAAAAAAAAATGGTTAAAAAAAATCCAGTGTGGAGGAGATAGGCTGAATTAATTTGTAGACTAAGGGATTCTTTTATATCAGATAGAAATGGAGATAGAGGGCTTTTGCAGAGCTTCAGTTAATTACAAACTGATTTTGTCTAATAAATGTCTAGTCAAATGAGGCTTCTCATGTAGCTAGCTGCTGTTACCTGCCTGGACTCTTAGATCCAGATGTACAGCTGTTATGAACTGGGGATTTGGAGTATCTTTCTTATAAGGAAAGGCTGAGGGAGTTGGGCCTGTTGGGACTCAAAAAGAGATGGCTGAGAGGGTACTTCATCAATGTCTATAAGAATCTAAAGAGAGAGTGTCAGAGGATGTTTCCAGGTTCTTCCGAATTGTGCTAAGCAGTAGGACAAGAGGCAATGGGCAGAAACTGAAGCACAGGAAGTTCCACCTGAATATGAAAAGGAGCTTCTTTACCATGAAGGTGAGCATGCACTGGAACCGATTGCCCAGAGAGGTTCTGGAGTCTCTCCTCAGTTTTCCAGAACAGTCTGGACACAATCCTGTGCTGTGTGCTCTGGTGTGAACCTACTTGAGCAGGAAGGTTGACCAGATGAGCCACTGTGGTCTCTTCCAGCCTGGAAGAGACCCATTCTGACCCATTCTGTGATGCTGTGATTCAGTGAATTGGCAGGTTTATTAGCATGTATTTGATCTCTGACTCCTTACACTGGCTGCAGATTTCTCTGTGCAGGAGAAAAGGATTTTTGGTTAGTGAAAGGGCACATCTGGGTCTATAATGTGCATTTTGGCTTGATCTCAGACTTGTGTGATACCTGATAGCAAGAAGCTGCATGTATTTGGGGCCTTTTAAATAGACTACAGTTCACAATGAAAAATTAAATTATCCCTTGTTTACCTGACTCAGGGGTTGTGTGGCGCTTGTTTGGTTTTTATTTTCTTTTTAATGAGATGATCCTTTTCATTCCAATTCCTGGAATAATTTTCAGCATCTTGTACTTGTTCTAATAATTAAAGAATATTGATCAGGACTAAAAGTAGGAAGTGTTTTGTGGGTTTTTCTGCTTTATCCCTCAATGAAAACTGGGGAAACTGCATAAAAGAGGAGCAAATTGGTGGTGAGGCAGGAGGTGTGAATGCCTGGTATATTACGCATTTTGCAGCCTTTAATAATATAGTAATGTACTTTTTCCTTGTGTAGCTGTAAATGAGGATGTTAACACAAAACGAGACACTGTCCCTGGAGAACCAATTCCCTACTCTACTCTGAAGCTATTGCAAACCTACAAGAATTTCTTACATTTGAAGAGTTTGGAGAGATGTCTGTGATGCAAGTTGCTAAGATCTCTTTCAAAGTAGACTTCAGAAGGAAGTTCAGTATGATTTTAGATACCTCTAGTGCGGGCATCTGTACTGAAGTTTAAGCACTCTTCATAGCCAGTGACAAAAAATAGCCACTTGTAAGGCTCTGCTTCTCTTATATAATTTAAATATCTTGATACTGAAGATAGATTGGACATGGCTTTTTTCCTTCCTGATATCTGTGAAGGCATACTAAGTGATTTTAAGTTGGTGAGGTGAATCCAACACCTGAAGTTGTTTACCTACATCACATGCTGGAAATACCCTGAAGAAAACTTTTAAATTCTCATATAGTTTCCCAGCTGCAGCACAGTAGCCCCTTATCTGCCACAATTTACAGTGTCAGCATTGCACTCATCTGACACCACTTGATAAAAGGACAGAGAAAACAGGTTCTGTGGGGTGTCTCTTATGTTCTCTCTGTATTTGAGGGAGTAAAATGGGGGAGAAGTCCATTGAGACAATGGACTGCTGCTTTGTTACAGGTTATTCAAATTTAAGTTAGCAGAAAAACAATTGCAAAGCATTAAGGTTATAAAAACCCTCTTAGTCTTTTCTCACAGCTTCTTTAAAAGTCTAGACATGACGTATGGTGTTTAGAAATGGGTCATAAAATTGGTTCCAGTTGTACCTTCATTGTTTGTAATGGTTGTCTGATTAAGGTACATTTAATGGAAAATCAGTTTTCACTGTTATAAAAAAACCAGCAATTATTTTAGTATTCTAAAAAAATGTAACCTCTCTCTAGCTAAGCAGTTCAGTTGCACCAGCTTATTCTTGGCAGCAGGTAGCTTTAGAAAAAAATAGGAGGTTGGTTTGTGTAAATTTTGATGTCAGAGCTTTTAATCTCTAATGTATAAAATAGAACTGTGAATGTTTAGGTTATAGTATAGCTGGTGTTTTTTCCCCTGTTATAAACTTGCAGGAAACATCTTGTTACTGGAAAGATTAATTGCTTTTAGTAAGCTATACTAACATTCTACTATATAAGATACTTTGTTAAAATTTTAATTTAGCTTACCAATATTTTTTATTAGAAATTCACAGCCAATTCCTTGCCCCAACCAGAGGAAAACAAAAATTATTTGTGATACACTTGACATGAACAATGAGACTTCCTTAGCATTACAGAAGTCAAAAAGAGACGACTTCTACAAACTTGTATCTGTTTGCATTTCTGGGTTCTTTTGCATCGCAAGCTATTTAGATCTGAATGTACCTAAGTTCCTCAAAATACAGTGTAATTAGGGTGTGTAGTGTTTTCTGCCTGAGCACTAGGTGTCCTTTTTGTTTGGATAATGCTGTAGAGGCTTCTGCCACCACAGATTTGTCTAGGGCATCTTCTGGCAGTTGTAAGTGGCAGTGACACCAGGTGCCTTCATTCAGTTTTGTCAGGTCTTTTGTAGGTTTATGAGAATAAATAATTTTCCTTTTGTGGAAGAGAAGTATCTGAAGTATTTGGTTTTTCAATATCACTGCTAAAAATGTTTTAATTCTCTGAAGAAATGTCCAGTGCTGTAAGACTAGCATGTTACATGGCAAGACATTGAATGCAGGAAATGTATTTTAAAACAAATGGCTATTTTCTGTCTTTATGGTAAGTGATTTTATAAACACTTCTAGAGAATAATAAATCCTGTAGTTTTTAAAGTATTAGACATATTAGTATGTTAAAAATAACTTTCAGTGATGCAAAATATGTGTATTGCCTTATTACAGGACCAGGTTTCAGACACTACCTTTCTTGGAGATAAGTGGTGTTGGGACATGATTGCTGTGCAACAGTGGCCATTGCAGCAAAATTCCTTCTATGGCCAGAAGCAGCCTGTCCTGTGATATCATAGGAATGTCAAGCCAGTGAAGACATAGGCAGTCAAATGTCTGTTTTATAAATAGAGCTCCAAAATGTTTATTCTGAAAACAGGAAATAGTTATTGAGAAGATAAATTTCATGGGATTTAATTTAATTAAAAGGGAAAACAGTTACAAAAACTGAACTATCGTTATTCATCCTTTAGAATGATAAGGGCTTTAGAAAGACCTTATGGAACAGACCATTCTGAAAAGTAAGTTTTGAAGGTCAAGCAATGGCAAATGCTGAGTACCAAGCTAGTTCTTACAGCAGTGCTGAATTTTGTTAATTCTGAAGACAGTGACTCAAGGGCATTAGTAAAATTTAAATTTAGTTAAATTTTGTATCAGAATTATCAGTGAGAATGTTGAAGAGGAAATTCAGTTTTACACTTGAGATTCCTTGACTGTAAACACATCTCAATTTTTTCTTTATACACCTTCCGTTCCTTGCTAATAGCGTTGCACTTTTCTACAATTTTGGAAAATCCTGGAAATCTGATCCAGGAATCATCAAAGCCACGGAAGAACAAAAGAAAAAGGTAAGGCCAAGAGATATGAATTTGTTCTTCAGCAGCCTTCCACCAGCTGATCGGAGTATTTAGTTTACTATTCAGTACATTGCATTTCAGTAAGTTGTATAAAAAAAAGTTTAAAATATTGAAAAGTCTTCCAGATTTATTTTTTAACATGTGGAATGCATTTCAAGTCTTAACTGGTGCAAGATTACATATTAGTCATTTTGAGTAGCAAAATAAAATTGTAACTTGAATTTTCAATATTGAAAGTTTGAAAAGCAATTAAGTGAAAAAGGAAATGTGAAGTTTCAGACTTTTGCCATACTGAAACAAATAGCCCATTATGGGAAAAGTGTTAGTTAATTTTATGAAAAATTTCCAGACTTCTAAGCACCTCTAATTTTCTTTACCTTTGTATGTAAAAGTATTAGACTGACAAACATTTTGAAGCTAAAACAGCCATAACCCCAGGCAGTTTGGGGTGGCCTTTTTTTTGGCATAAATGTCAGAGAAAATGTGGGTGATCTAATGATATCCAAGACATTGTATCATTATTAGCATCTCATATTGTTATTTTAAGTATATTGTTCTCAGCAGCCAAAATGAGCATTGAATATGCCAAAATTATACAAGCAGCAAAAGTGTTTTGTTTTGTTTAAGTTTCCTAGAAGCCAACATTCCACCTAAAATTAACTTTGAGCTTCTACTTCATGGTTATTTGTGAAAAGACCTGTGTGAATCAACATCAGACCACTTGGAGTTATGTTCTTATGTAGGAATGAAAATATAATAGCCATTAAAAGGATGGTGTCAATGAAATAATTTTTGTGTTCTGCAATAGGCTATAGCTGAGTTCTTAGTCAATATACAGATTTGGATTTACTCTGAAAATTCCATTTCTGTTATTGCCAGTTGCCAAAGTAAATTCCCAACTAAATTCTACTCCTTCAACTGGACTAGATTAAGTAGAGCAGTCAACTATGACACTTTGGATTGGATTCAGCAAATTGCACAAATATGCAGTTTATTTAATCTACTTGCTTAAGTAGGCGAGTGTGGTTCCAAAAGCCTTGTTGAACTGGGTAGGAATTGCAAAATGTAACTTCTTGGGGCAGATGCATATGGCTGTGGATGTTTTGGATTTCTTACATTGCAGCTAACCATATGGTAAAATGTTCTGTTACCAGGAGTATGAACCACTGTAGGACATGTGTGCTACCTTCGTGCAGTGTAGCACTTCATAACATTTTCATAATTTGTCTTCAAGTATTTAATGCTGAGTTAGCCTTTAGCTTTGAAATAACCAAGTAAGAAAATTCTTTTCATTTCAGATGAACATGTTAATTATGTTTAGAAATGTGTAGTAAGCAATAATTTCAGATGTTTGTTGTTTTAATATGTCATGTCCTTCATTCTGTGTTACAAAATAACCCAAATCACTTTTAAAGCAAGTGAAGGTATAAATAAATAAGATATTCCTATAGTTCAAAAGCATAGAAGGTAGACAAAGGTTTACAAAGCACAATGATATGGATCTAACTGAAGTGATCCTGGGCCTGCACAAGACACATTTAAAAGCTCTTCATCTGCTCTTGTTCAGTTCTGTTCTCCTCAGGTTTGGGATTTTGTTTGTGGACAATACTGAACTCCAGTGTTGAGTGTCAGACCATGCACATTTGTTTTTGCATCCTTTTGTTAGTCTGTAGTGTAGTGTTATACTCCCACTGAAATCAGAGGAACTCATAATGAAATTGTCCAGGATGTCAAAAGTCACACCAGCAGCACTGAAATCACAGTAGGTGACTAGGAGTAAGTATAAACTAGAATTAATTTAGAAGTAAATATGCATATTGGTTTAATAAAGTAGATTCAAAATCAATTTCATCTGAAATTAATTTCTTCCTGTGTGTAGAAAGTACCTGAAATAAAGGGTTCACAGCCACAGGTCTGAAAATGGTTGTCACCATTTGTTTATATGCTAAATTCCAATTTTTATTTTTCCTGCAGACAATAGTTGAACTTGCAGAGACAGGAAGTCTGGACCTCAGTATATTCTGCAGTACCTGCTTGGTAGTATATTTCTTGATCAGTTTCGCTGTTTTTTTTTGCTTTATTGCTAAGCCAAAATTAGTGTTCCTGTAATGAACACACATTTGACCTGTTTGCAGTTTCAAAGGGAGAATTTATTTGTACTCTTTAATCTAAGCAGTGTTTTCAATACATAATATGTACACAAAGAAAAGTAACAGTGAGAGGAAAAAAATTATCCCTTTGGAAATAACTTACCAGTGTCAAAATTTAAGTATCCAGTATGTCTACCAGGTTGGTTGGTTATACACCTAGCAAGTTAGAAAAATCACATGTGACATTCTACTACTCCATAATTCGCAGTAAAATTATGTTGTGCTTTTAGTAAAATATTTTTTCAAAAATGAAGTGTTTTTCTCTATCTGGCAATAGTCAGGATGGGGGGAAGAAATCTTAATTTTTGTAAAGCAAATATAACATGCTTTTTCTTTGGAAGTTAACTAGCAGATACAAAATGCTCAAGCATATCAGTGTTAACACTGCAAAGCTCTGATGTATGTGGAACATGAATGCTGTTTGTATCTCCAAATTTGAAGCTGGAAAATTATATACAGATGTGGCACATTAAAAATTACGTGTGTGTATACATGTATATTTCAGACCATTTCCTTCAAGACATAAATTTTCAAGAAAAAATCTTGGGAGTAATTTAGCATTTTAAGTTCCATCAAGTTCTGCTTGTTGAGTCATATTTCTGTCTTTAGAAAATAACCTGAAAAGTTTATGTTAGAGCTTGGTTATGAATGGTACACAATCATGCAACTCAGGCTCATTCTTTATTTTCATTGTTAAAAGCTGAAATGAAGCTGGTTGCTTACAAAGCTCAATTGCTGGAGGTGATAGAAGAGCTTTGTATGAGAAAAATAGTTCTTCATATAAGAAAAAAAAGTGAAAATAATTTCAGTGCAGTTTTAAGGATGTTTGTGTTAAAAAGTGTGTAGATTAAGCTGAATAGCTGGGATTGCCTTTAGAATTAGCTTCAAGTTTGAAGTTCTCTGAGGAATTAACAATAGCACAATCAATTTACATTTAAATTGAGGGTTTGTGTATTCTTCTATTTAAAATACATCAGGGTAACTTGCTTTTCTAAACAAACATTTGTTATCTGTTGCAGATACGGAAGCCAGTGAGGTCCAAACACTGCGGTGTTTGCAATCGATGTATAGCGAAGTTTGATCACCACTGCCCGTGGGTGGGGAACTGTGTAGGTGAGCAATTTGCTAAAATGCTCTACAAGGTCTTGCCTGTTCTCATTTCACAGTGGAAGTGACTTGGCTTCTTAAGAAAAGCTTTTCAATATTGAGCTTAATTCCTTTTCTACATGTGATTCGCTGCATTATTCTCATTTGTATTGTCTATTATATGCCTGTCCTCAAAATTGTTCTGTGTCTAACTCAGTTTGCTACATATGTATTTTAATTGACATGAAGTTTAGTAATGAAAAGATTCAAAGCTTTACTGCTGAAAACGTATGTCCCAATTCCACAACTGATTATTATCCATTGCATAAGACGAAATTTTTCATTTTGACCAATATGCAGTAGCTTATTGGTAGAGTATGTGTATTTAAAATTGGTATGATTATACAAGTTAGAACCAGAACGACTTCCTATTGAGGTATCCACCTCTTTTCGACCATCCGGGTTGTCTTTCGTTCTCCCCAGTGATTATGAAATGAATGGATATAGAACAGAAATAAAGTCTCTAAATGCTGCTATTTCCAGTCATATTTTTTGAGAAACTTATTTGAAAACCATTATTATGCAGGGAGCTCTGAAGACCTCTCAGCTAGGAAATGAGTGCAGCTTGCTTCACGTGTTTAATTTTTTAGGACACAAGCAGAGGTAACTTTAATCTTGGGGAGGAGTTAAGACCTGGGTTCACAGACAGTTGACTGTTTCGTAAATGCTTCATTGTAGTCCTTTCAAACAGATATAATAATGAATAATCAGAGTAGTTTGATCTGAAAATGGAGAGTAAAATCTCGGCATTTAAATTGTAATGGAACATCTCTAAAGTCTCATTGAGATCAATTTATATCACCCCCTTCTGTCTTATGTTTCCTACAGATGTTACTATCTGAGATATTTTTGGTTTATATTTTAGATGTTTTACAATGAAAAACTAAGAAATTTTTAATTCAGACAGGCAGGGGAGCATGGGCTCAGGTTTTACAAGATACCAAGGAGTATGTGTCAATGGAACAGAAAGATCCAGTATTTTAATCTGTAACCAGAAAAAAACCCAAAAAACAAACGGGGAAGGAAAACCCTTAGTTTGTGTGTAATGAGTGTATGAGTGATGGGATTAGGGTAGGCGGAGGAAATGGTTTTTAAGTCACAGCGATGATGGAAAAGTAGAATCTGTGTTTTAGTGGTGGTGTACAGAGTAGGGTAACTGGAAGTAAAAGTAAACCTTGGGGCCCTTGAAAGTATGCTGAGAAAAAGCATTAGAAATCACAGTATGGGAGCTGGAGCGAACTGGAAGGAGTGGTGGTCTGAACAACCTTATATGGCTTCTCTGTCTCAGATTGGTACGTGGTCACTCTAAGCATGGGATTGCAAAACAGAATCCATTCTTAAAACAGCATTTGTGGTATGTTTGCCAAAAAGGGAAACATGAATCATGCCTTTCTGGAAAGGTGGAATTTGGATGTGTGTGGAATGTGTTAAAAAGATAAGAATGTTGCTAAAGATAGGACTGAGAAATCTTGTAAGAGTGTTTACAGACACTTTAAAATAAATCCTTTGGGGATAAAACTTGGCACATAAAGAGACCTAGAATATTTTTACCATTTTTAAGAGGTTGACAAAAAGTGGAGACTATTAGAAAAAGAAAGGAATTGGCAACTAGAGCAAATTGTTTTCCTCAAAATTTTAGTTAAAATACAGCAAGCAAATCTCTGGAAGTGATTGTATTTATATTCTAAATGGAGTATCAAAATAACATTATGTTTTTCTACGGTTCTTAAAATTTTATTTTAACTGCAGAGGATGACTTTATTCCTGCCAGTCCAGGAGGCAGCTGTAGAGCACAGTACTGTGTTTTGCCTAATCTTATTCCAAATACAGTTTCTCCAGTTTATTTCACATTTCTTTTCTTTTTAAACTGCGATCAAGATTGTACTATTTAATTTATAGTTTTAAAAGCTACATGTTTTTACCTCACACATATGGATTTCTGTTAGGCAGAATTTTGTTTAGTATCACTGAAGATGTTGCTGAAAGAAGCATCCCTTCAGATGCTTCTCAGATGGGCTTCTAGGCCACTGTTTAACTTCTGTGTTCTTTACAGAATGTCTTTTATGAAACTTAACAGTTCTGAAATTTAGAATGCAGATGAAAGTGATACCTTAGGAACATTCCCACCACTTTCTCATATGCCCTTAGGTGATCGAAGGCAATATTACAACATAATTTTGTGTTTTCAGGAACTTGTTTGATTTTCAAGGAAGTGTCTTGCGTTTAGTCTAGCTTGTGTTATATGTGTTTTTCCTCATCTCTTATTTATACAGTCTTTCAGCTCACTTGCTAAAAGCGCTTGATTATTTTCTGCCTCCAGAGGATGCTCTTGTTTTAGCAGGGAAAACATTTGACATAATAAAGAAGTAAATGCTGTGCTGGTAAATGATGACAGCCAAATCTTTTGTAGCCCATTATCATCTCTGTGGGTTTAGTTTACAGCCTGGAGCTGTTGGAAGGTTGCAACACTGGACATATTTTACCAACAGAAGGAAGGCTGAATACTTAAGAATTATGATGTACTCTCATAAGAGGCATATTTTTAGCTCTACTACTGTTAAAAATAGATCAGTCTTTTAGTAACTGAGTTTTCTTTCATTAGAATTCTGTCTAAAGCAGAGTGGTTTTTATCCCATTCATTGTTATAGCTAGGTTTCCTAGGCCTTGTTTGTTCAGTTACAGGTATTTGTTTTACAAGTTTTACTAAATATTTTATTTTTAGCTAGCTTCGTCAGGCATCCAAACATAAGATTTGAGTTAGTTTATTATCAAGGAAAGTTGTATATTTGTTCATATTTCTGTTACTTGTAACAAAGTGAACTCCATAGTTTGATGGTTTTTCAGTGGCTTTTAAAAAATACTTACCAGTTTTCAATTCCTGGCTGTTAAGGGCTCTGCAACAGCTGTCAGCAACTTTGCTCTAAATATTGTCTTATCAATAATTTTATTAGTTCATGAAAGAGGTTACAAATGAATTACTGAATTGCAGTTGTAACATTACAGAAAATTAAAGACAAGTTGCTTTGTTGTCTAAGAAATAAAAGAAAAATCATAAGTAAACCAGCTAATTTCACTGTCTTGAAGTAATAGGGGCTTAATATTGTAGCATAATGTTTCTATATACAATAATAAGCAGTACTTCTAAGCAAGCAATTAAACTTTCTGGTGTAATGTTGTCTTTCTGCTGCTGAAAGTGTCGTAATTTGGTCCCTGTTGTGCAACTTTAGGAGCAGGGAACCATCGTTATTTTATGGGATACCTGTTCTTCCTGCTTTTTATGATCTGCTGGATGATCTATGGATGTATCTCTTGTGAGTAAATGTGATTTTTTGGCTTTTTTTTAATTGCTTCTAAATACTTTATCTCCTCATATGGATTTTTATAGATCTTTGCCTTATCAGGGTTTTGGGTATTTTTATCCTGGAATTGAACTGCACATTAATATTTGATTATATTGGGTATTTTAATTTAGAAGATGTTTTTCTTGTTCTAGATCTTTTTTTCTTCATCACAGACAAGTATGTGCATGTGTCATGTATTCAACGAGCTGGGAAAGGAAGAGAGAGCAAGTAAAGCTCAGAATTCTGGCACTTGTCATTTTCTTATTTAATTTAACACATTTTAATGTGGGCATTATATGTTGCTGTAAAACAAACATACCTTAAATCTTTGTATATTTTTGACTGGTTTTTTTCCTCTAGACTGGGGTTTCCACTGTGAGACAAGTTACACAAAGGATGGATTTTGGACCTACGTTACACAGATTGCTACCTGTTCTCCGTGGATGTTTTGGATGTTTCTAAACAGTGTGTTTCACTTCATGTGGGTGGCTGTGTTACTCATGTGTCAGATGTACCAGGTATGGAAGGGCACTTCACTCATAATGCCGTGTCTTGGGAGTGACATAAGAATGTCAAATAGTTCTGTCATTTAAATTTTCATGTTCATTGTGCTAGACCAAGTGTTTAATCTCTCAGCCTTGCTGGAGGAGGCAAGCATCTGCTGTCTCTCAGTATTAGGCATCATTCAGTTCTAAGTCACATGGCCTTTTTTTTTTTTTTTTGTGCAAGAGGTTAAAATACCTACCTCCTAGTTCCCATTCTCAGAATGACAAAAAGGTAAAACAGACAAGAAAAAGGCAACAAAGACTAATAGAGGATAAGAGCCATGGGGCAAATTTATAATAATGCTGTACATTATTAACAGAAAGGGAGTGGTAGCTTGAAAGAGGATGCAGTAATTTCTTACACTGCTTCAGTGTGAGTTGATGCCATATTGTTATTCTCTAGTCTGACCAAACCCAAGTTGGTGTTTTTTTTATCCTTTCTATGGAAAGAAAAGTCATACTGAAAGCCTTGAAGGATGACTTGTCATTAATGAACCATGAGACTTAATTTCTATTTCCAGGAAATCTTCTGGAAAGATTATCCTGTAAGGCTTAGATAAAACTTTTCAGGAAGTTTAAATTTTGTCCTCCATTTTTACAGTATTTGTCATTTACAACATATATCAATTTCAAAGTCTTATGGTTTATGTTTGCTCCTGATAATTTCTCCAGTCAAAAACTCATTTGTTTAAAAATTAATTTAAAAACAAATTTAAACCAGTAAATCTGGTCCCTTTTCAGTCTGTCTTGTGCAATACTTGGTTACATGTTTTTATGTGAGCTAAAATACTTATTCTTCCTGTCTTAAGATATCTTGCTTGGGTATCACAACAAATGAAAGGATGAATGCAAGAAGATATAAGCACTTTAAAGTTACAACCACATCTATTGAAAGCCCATTCAAGTAAGTTTTGAAGCACGTACAATTTTCGTATTTGTGTAGCCTTGCATACATTTGAATCATGTTGTTTGTTGAAGCAGAACACTCCTGAACACTTCCAGACTATTTTCTCTACTTGGAGTGCTGAATCTTGTCAGCTATTTTCAGTTACACATTCTATCCAGTTAAAGGAAGTGATTAATTTCATAGTGTAGGGTGGACAAACACAGAAGAGAATGCTTTCCAGCAGTGGTTGTATTTCACTGTAGAGTTGATGGGGAAATAAGTATCATCTTTATAAAGCAGATGCTCAAACCAGAGGTAGTTGCTTACTGCAGCATGTCTGTGTTGACCTGGACATTCATTTCTACACTGGGCACTTTCTCCTGAGTAATACTTACTGTGCTGGTGAAGTTGCTCTGTGCAGTAACTCCCCTTTCTCTCTACTGTGAGAAGAGAGACTTCACTTTCTTCCTATTCATCAGGAAGAGCATGGCCAAAGCTGTTTGTGGGGAAGGGAGCAGGATGTCCCAGGAACTGAAGTGGGTGTTGCATGGGTGAGAGCAAGCTGATGCATACAGTTTTTGGGCATCAGTATGTAAAAGAGTAGATTGGGATTCGGGTATCTGTAGTGATGAGGGTTCAAGATGAAAGATGGGGGCTTGGGGATGAAATAGCACTGAGATGGAATACAGGGTTATGGAGCAGCTTGTGGAGCGAAAGCAGGACATAAATGAAGGCATGAAGCTGGTATATTGGTGGGTTGAGAGCATGTTACAAAAGGAGCTGGAAAAAGAAAAAAGCACATCTCATCCTGTTGCACATGCTGTGTCTCCTGTAGGAGCTGCTGCTCTTTTTGGTGCCACACAGGGTAAAGGAGACAGGAGATGGGAATTGTGATCAGGAGCAGTCAGCATGGATTCACACAATCCTGTGCAATGAGCTCTAGGATGACCCTGGTTGAACCAGGGACCCACTGTGGTCCCATGCAACCTTCCCATTCTGTGATTCTGTTCTGTAGCAGATGGATTTCTGTACTAGGAATTTTTTTAATATCTCTTCATAGAAAACTTGAGAGAAGCAGACAAGCATCTCTGTGTAGTTGCAGTGTTCCTACAGATTAGAGTTGTAACAAACCAAATAATTTGCCTGGAAAACACAGGGTGGTGCACAGGATAAGAAAAAAGTGCTGGTTTGATCCCAAATTGCTGTCACATTCACAAACCATTTTAACTGAAATAGCTGCTATTATAAAAATTGCACCTGAAAATAACACCAGATGTCTGAAATAACTGACTTGGCATCACCTGTCACATGAAGCATTGACATCAAATAGTTTCATCTCCTTTTTGCTTAGACCTGTCTCTCATATATCATTACATGAGCTTCTCTTCCAGAAAACTATGATCTATTAAGCCCATGTCTAATTAAGTTAAAAATCCCCAGCATGTTGGGAGTTTTTATGAGGTTTCTTAAATATTTGACAGTTAATTGATTCAGGCACAGAAAGTGCTTGAATAGTTCATTTAATTCAGATCATGTTTTCTTAATTTTGTGTTGTCAAGGGGCCTGGTTGATTCTAGACCTGCAGCTGGTGAACCAGTATGTATGCAGAAACAGATACCAATAAATATGGAAATTTTTCTAGGAAGACATTCATTTGCATGCCATTTTGTTTTGCATCCATCTGTACAATGCAACTGTCCTCTTAAAACATGATCTGAACTACCAGGTTGTGCTACATGGTGATGGACTGCTAAAAACATGTTTTGGTAGATAGTGTGAGAAAGTTGGTGTCTTGATTATGCCCAAGGATCAAACATTTACCAGTCTGGTGACCACTTCTTATTTCAGAACTTACTCATCAACTTGCTTATCAAGTATGAGAAAAATTCTGAACAGAGTTCGTTTTCTAAAGTCAGAAACTTTAAGGGTGAAGAAACAAATTTGTAGGTAGGCAAAAGATTATGTACTTTGTTAGATGAGCTATGATATTGCTTGCTAATGTGTGTTTTTCTTTTGTTTTTAGCCATGGATGTATAAGGAACATTATAGACTTCTTTGAATTCAGATGCTGTGGTCTTTTTCGGCCTGTTATTGTGGACTGGACAAGGCAGTATACAATAGAATATGACCAAACTTCAGGATCAGGCTACCAGCTGGTGTAGCACCACCTTCATCCTGTGAGCATATCATCCTGAGTGGTGCCTGGAAAATTTTCCCTCTCTCTCTCTCTCGACTCCGCATCCCTTGAAGAGTAGCATGCTATGTGTAGGGCTGATGATGAATCATAAAGGTACCTTCTCTTCATCAGAATTTTATTAACAAAAGTAAAAATGGACAGAATAAACTGCCAAATCTGATAAGGAAGAGGAGGAAGATCAAAAAGGGATTTTAACAGTTCTTAACATGAGAATTATTCATAACAACATATTCACAGTATTTGTTATCAAGTTTTTTATTTAAAGTCTTTCACAATGGAGCATGAGATTATTGAAATATTGACATAAGTAGTTACATTGTGCTGAGCAGAAAAATTTATATCCCAATATCAGTAATTCCACTGAAACAAGAATCTAGAATATAAAACTAAATTTCATGATACAGAGTTCACTGATCGCTATGTTGTAGTTCCTGTAATGTAATTTTTTAAATACAGATTTTCTGTTGTAAGATGTACATTGAAAAATGTGCTTTTCAGTACTGTTATAAACAGCCTGTGGTGGGAATCCCCTGTAACATGTCAAGTTATAGCAGTAGGGCACGTCAGGTAATGTTGAGTAAAAATATGTTGCCCACGTTTTTTGGTGATTGTTTTTGCCACCAGTTAGTGGTACAACTAAATACTTGTAACAACCCTGTTCTGAAATAATGTAGTCTGAAATAAACAGCTGCGCCAATAAGGAAAGCTTTTCTGTCAAAGTTAAAGCCCTGCCTAAATGCATGATGCACCTGTAAAATTAGTTTACAGTATATAATGTTCAGGGAAAAAAGTGGGGAAAAAATCATTATCTTTGAAGTCATTGTATAAGCAACTTACAAACTAGCAATGTTTTAGTATTAGGTTTGGTCCTCGTACAGTACAGTGTAGTGTATTTGGAGACACATTGGAAGAGAAATTACATGGGGGATACCACAGATGTAAAAGCAAAAGTCTCAATTATTAAAAGACAGGATAGTTTAAAATTGAATGCAATTGGAGAAGAAGAACCCAAAGTTGCCTGAAATGCTTATTTCATTTGGATGTGAAATAATGGAACCCAAACTTTAACAAAAACAAAAAATTAAGAATCCCCATAACGGCACGTGCACACAGAAAATGCAGAGCAGTGTTCTGAGGAAGATGGTGTATTGGCACGTGGAAATCACCCTTAATTTCTGTTTTTAAGTTCTCATGCTACAGATGTGTTTGGAAGGTAAGGAATGATCTGAAATTGCATTCCAAAGGGGCTTTTCTTGAATGTGATGCACTGATTTTTGTTATGGTGTTTTCATATACTCATAGTGAATTGTTCACTGCTTCCTTAACTATTGTTTACAGAGAGACTGAGAATCAGTTTAGTTCTCTTCTAAGTGCTGTAGCAACTCAGTGGTTCAAGGAACCTGTGAGGGGAGTTTGGGGAGGGTCCTGAAAGCAGACGTCTGAGACCAGTGTAAAGAATGTGTATCTGTATATAAATAATTTATCAAATAGTTTTCTCTCTGTGAGTGTGTGTTTAGTGTATTTAAAGCTGCTCATTTTCATTTTATTCAACCAAAAAAAGTATAGGAAGATATCTAATGAGCTTTTAGTGATGTTAAATATTGCTGTTAATAGGCATTATGCCCTGCAAATTCACTGCATGTTTGATGCTTGGCAAAATTAGCGTTTTCTGTAATACACAGATTACAGATAATAAAGCAATCTAGTGGTATTCCCGGCCCTTGCCTTAGTAGGAGGAGCAGTGAAACTGTAAATAGTTGATGTTCAGTATTTGCAAGTAAACATTTTTTCTGTAGTTGTTCATTGATCTCAAGACACACACTTAGTTTGCAAGTACCAGATATCAGGATTTACAGAAGTGCAGCATCAGAGTCCTTGAATGTTTAATACTGGAAAAATCAATGTTGTCTTGGACACTTTTAACAGGAGAGGTTTGGGTATAGGGGTGAAGAAGCTTTGGCTACTGTTGTCAGACAAAATTTGTAATCCTAACAAAAACATGCTCTATTTCTGTGAAAACAGTTGACTTCAGTTATTCATATTTTTTTCTAATCAGAAAAAAGCATGAAAGCTTTGCACTATGGTTTGTTTTAATCACCAATGATGTTCTGCATATTTGTTCATTCATTTATTTTTTCACATTTTAGTTGGGGGTCGGTTGACTTGAGGAGCATCAGTACACTTTATAAAATATCACCCAGCCACCAGAGGAGCAGTTCAGTGCGTGATGCAAGTTTTGGTCACATTTGCCCAGTAGCATTAAATGCCATGAATTGTATCATGCGCTCCATGTCAAAAATGTTTGCAAAAGAAGAGGTGCACGTAGGAAGTTCTGCACTATTTCCATGTCAGTAGCTCTCTGGTGACAGATTTGTTGAGACCTGCAGGATCTGAGCAATAGTAGGTAGCTGTGAAAATTAACATGCATATATGGATTTGGAATGTATGAAGTTTCCAGTGCAAAATGTAACTTGTCTTGAGTAACACTGAATTGTTGATATGAAATCATAAAGCAAGCAGGGGGGAGCCAACTATGCAGCATTTTTTCTGTCAAGTTATCAAACTTAAAATTCACTTGTTGAACCAAAACTGCGTTGCTTCTGAAATTTAAGCTGATCTAGACCAACAGCAGATCAGACCAACTTAATCTGACATAGGTAGAATAAATAGGAATTTTGTCTTGGCCCTAAACATGTGCTGTTTCTTTGCAGGTTTTTGTATTCTTTGATGTCCACCAGATTTTTTTTCAATTAATGTGTAAAACAGCATCACTACATTTTAAGCTGTGGATTTTTTTGTATATTATTTATAACTGTGCCAAGTATTATTTTAATACTGTCGAGATCTTGATGTGTATTACATTGTGAACAAAAAAAATCTGTAAAATGTTTAATAAACTAGCTCTCCTTACATAAATTAAATCTGTTAAATTTTGTAAGTTATTACTCAAATAAATATTGACTCTTAGATGCAGTGTTTGTATTGACTTGGGATGTGATTTCATACAGTGTAGTTTGTGTCCAGTTTCAGAAGCCTTTCTGGAAAAACGTACAGGTGTCTTACAGATGGCATGCACCCAAATCTGTACAGATGTGAAATTCTGTGAGTTACTACACTGTGGTAAATTACACCTTTGCACTACCAATTAAAGTTAGCATTCACTAAATTAAATATTCCTGTCTTTTGAGTGAAGCATGCTGGCAAGCATGCTTTCTTAAGGGAGAACACCATCTAGGGAATGTTTCATGTGGCCTAATGTACTTACATATATGACATTATAATAATGTCATTTGAGGTATTCTGAGCGTCAACCAGGCATCTGCACAGGGCTAGGATGTGTCACCAAGATGTGTGCTTCTGGGTGGCACTTGTAGGACACAGACTACCTTGGCTATTCTGATCCACACTAAAGGTTAGAGTTTGAGCAGAAACAAGGTAACAATCCAAGTTCAAATCTAGTCAGGATATTTATAACCAGCAATGTGTATTAAAGTGTAAGGCTAGGACTTAGGAGCACATCTAAAGGGAAGAAAAAAGTGTTTTCTGCTGAGTCTTGTTTTGCTCTTGGCAGTGAGAATTGGTGGTGGTGTTCTCCCCTTTCCCAAGCAGTGTTCCTGGTGAGGCTGTGTCTAGGCTGACCACCTTTTGGCTTGTCTGGAAAAGACCAGGGAAGACTTTCAACCTGTGCTGAAGATCTCCATCCAAGATTTGCAGTTCTCCATCAGAGGAATTGCTGTGCTTGGGAGTCCTGATGATTTGAAAGCTGGTTCCTGGGTTTGGGTTTTTTTGGAAAGAAGCCAGGCCTCTGCACCCTCATTACGCCTCTATTAGAGTTCAGTGCCTTGCACCTCCCATTAGCCGCCTTTTAGTAAAATCAGACTTCCTTTCTATGAAAGCAATGTCCATGGTATGAGTAGCAGGACTGAGAGTTTTTCCTAGGTTTCCTGGGCTGTACTGTTGTTTACTATCTCACTCCCACCTGAAATGTGCTGCTTCAGAGTTACTGTTGTCTTTTTCAGCTCTAATCTTTCCTGCTCTGTGAACTGGAAAAGTTCTTGGGTCACTGAGCTGGCTTGTTTTTCCTCCTGTCCACATGGTTCCTTTATAACCTGTACAAAATGCTCTTTGTGTATTATTTTGGGTAGTACATATTTTTCTAATTAGGCTTTTGGCTTGAACTGCTTCACTGCCTCAGACCACGGTCATAGATGTTGCTTGAAACTGCTTTAGACCATGCAGACACACTTGCTTAATGTTTAGTTGCAGCAGTCCCAGTTATATGTGTTTCCATAACTTCAGTGTTATGAAGGGTTCTTTTATCCCAAAAAAGTATCAATTTGCTTCTCAAACCAGACAAGAGTTTCAAAGTTCTTTTCCTATCTTTACCTCACTTCTTAATCTGCAGCAGTATTGGTGGAGTATTCCTGCACAGTAAGTTCTGTGCATAACAGTACCTCAATACTAAAGCACACTCAGCCCCCCAGAATGTTATGGTTTGGTTTTCATTTACTAGAAGAGATTCTGTGCCAGAGACAGGCAGCCATTTAGGCACACAGGTAGCCCTTATCTATCACTTTCAGAGCTGTGTCACCATAGAGAGCAGTAAATTAAGATTTACTACTTTTGTGCAGCGAGCAGCTCTTTGGCTTGCACACACATGTATTATGGTGTGATACTGGAGGAGAGTTATTCAGCTCTGAAGGCCATGATTGTGTATGTCCAGCTTTCAGCAGAGCTGTGCATTAAGTCTATAAAGCATCATTCTTCCACCCCTGAAGTACCCAGCAACATTCCTCTCACTTTTATTGCTGACAAAGTAGGCAACACTTAGATTTAGGGTATATCAACAAGCAAAGCTTTATTGAATTGATACTCAGTATTAAAAGTGTTACAGTGTGATACACAAGGCAAGAAAAAAAGCAGTGTGTGTTTGTTTTTAAAATCATTGGCGGAAGGTACACTACAGTAACTAGTATCTGTTTCACAGTAGTTAGTAACATTTGGGAAACCCTTGCTCCTTCTGGCAGGATCTCAGCAGAGCTGGAAGGTGGTTTTAGCCCCCTCACTGGGCATGAACAAGGGCACCTGCTCCCTGGCCATACCCAAATCCCTTGGGGCCAAAGTTCTTCGCATAACAACCTGTGAGAAAGATGAACATGCAGTAGCTGAGTCTTCTGGCGCATTAATTAAGAACAGCATTTTCTGGGCTAAGCCTCTCAGTGGCATCTCCTTAGTCACTAGAATATCCCCCTGGGAAGCAACACTTAGAAACATTTTGTTAAGTTGCATAACTAACGGGACTGTTTGGTCTGCATAGCTCCCAGCCCACTCTGTGAGAGCAGTTCACAGGTTGAGTCTGTGGCTTGGTATCCATTAAGGCATTTGTTGTTATGAAACCACTGTGTGGATCAAGTTTATATCCACAACCATTCAAGAAGGCAGAGCACAATGCTTGCTGGCTTGTTTCCTTACTCTGATCAGGCACAGGGCAAGGCTGCTGCTGCATTTCTCAGTATGTGATGTTTTACTTGATGCAGATGTCAACTACATCAGCAGCTTCAGTAATATCTATTTCACAGTTACTCTATTCCTATGACTTACAGAGCACTTCCATGTGAACATGAGCCTAAAAGTTTCCTATATCAGCAAGATATTGACCATTTGTCCTTGTAAGGCACCTTGAACCATAAACAAATGCTCTTTATTTCTTTTCTCACCTTTACAATAGATTTCTCCCTCTTTTTCAGTTAGGGTTGTAGATTCTAGGCTTTTTCCACACTTGGCACATCGGAAGCAGTTCTTGTGCCATGGCTAGAGAAAAAAATAAAGATGATAGTATTAATACACAGGATGCCCAAGCTGGTAAAAAACCACATTAACTGGAGATATCTGCATTGCTATTGATTAGAGAATGGTGCAGTGAAAAGCAGCTGAAGTGCACCAGTAGCAGACAAGAGCATCTGCATTTCTGTGAGCAGCACAAAGCCCCAGATTCCACCCAGCATCCTGCTCAGAGCAGCATTCTGAAAGGTTTGGGCTTGCTGTGATCAATTCAGAGCAATCTTGGCTCTCTGTAGTGAGCGAGTCAGACAGCTGGCAGACTGACATGCAGTTTAACATGGTATTTTCAGAGACCATCCCCCTTCAGATGAAACGTTCTTTAGATGAAACATTCAGCCTCCCTCACAAGCTGCACACCTAAAGATTGTTTCCTCTTCTGGGTGAGAGGGGCTTCTGTCGTTTGCTTCAAGTCTCTAGCACGACACAATATTAAATCTTCACCTCTGAAATCTAAGGTGATCACTCATCACCCTGCATTTCAAATGATTTTTTTTTTCAATTAAGTTGATTGATTTGATTATTTCCAGTGCAATTTTAAGGTAATTGCCCTGCAGTTGGTTCCCTGCTGGGACTGACATAACACACCTTGCCCAATTTCAAGTCCACGTAGCAGGTCCAAAACAGCACATGCAGTTCCTTACCTTTCCAGCTCCTATTACTTTCTCTGCTGCATAAACAGAATCACCACACCTAGAGCATTTCTCTGTGCCTCCAAACTTCTGAGCGAACTTGGAAGGGTTTGGATTTGTGGTGGGCCGGTGAGGAGAAGGCGTGCTGAAAGAAACAGGACATTTGTTTTCTCTACTCTTTTACTAAAATGATCTCTTGCTCTGCTTAACAACATGAACAGACCAGCACCCAGCACATGATACAGAATACAGTACTGCTGCAAAACTGGAGAAGTAAGTTACCAGCAAGGCTATCCAATTACACTTGGTAGGGAAAAAACCAAAGCCACAACAACAAGAAGAGAAAGACCATGCTTTAAAGGATAAATAGAAGGTACAGTAAAGGCTAAATTTCCTGAGGAGCCTTCCTCTTTTCACTTAACTAGAAGAACTGAACTCCATCAGAACATGGATTTTTCAGACAGTAAACTACAAATAATTCTGTTAAGTTCCTGTCCACTGATTATAATCAGGAACCTGAATGGATCACTGAACCTGGCTGCAGAGCATACATCATATAAACACTAAGCAATAATTTGGGAACTTGCATGAAGCAAGTTGTAAGACATACCGCAGTTTCTTTGCACATGCTCTGCTTTACAGCAAGAACTTAATCAGATTAGGAATGTTTACTATTTAATGTGACTTGGTTTTGGCTATAATTAAGCACAAATGGTTCTTCATTTGCCAGTTAAAAATTCATTCTGCTTGTAGCGCCAGATTCTCTCTCAACTGTCCAAATCCATCCCTGCAAGAACTATTGAACAGGAGAGCAATATGAGACCCACAGTCACCTCTGTGAGCTCATGCAATGCCATCAGCAGCCCCATAATCCAATCCCCTGTGGCTCATTCATAAGATGAGTGTGTCCTTGCTTGCACTATCTCCTGCTTCTGCTGTTCAACTCACACAGTCACCAGTGGGAGCTTCGTGCAATGCAGGTTCAATGCCCTGCATTCAACTAGACTAGGGTATTTTGCAGTTTCTATTCCAAACATGAACATAAACAAAATCCAGCCTGAAAGACTCCTCTGAAAATAATACTGAAGGACAAGGGCCATGCACCCGACAGCTCAGTTCACTCACCTCTCAGGCTTGATGCCTAGTCTCTCTCCCCTGTCCATGTTCAGCGTGCCTGCCCCTTGGCCATATCCATAACCTTTTGGGCCATACTTTTTCCCATAGCAAGATTTGCAGTAAACTTCAGCATCATGAATTGCTACAGTTGTGCTGTCCAAGTTTTTCCGGCAGACCACTGGAGGTTAAAAAAAACATAAATTAAACTGCCTTAAGGGACTATTTCCATCAGCACACATAGTAAGCCAAAAATCAAGTGAGAAGTGATGTTATGGTTTTCCCTGTCCAAAATTCTTCCCATTAGGCAGTGGGACCACCAGAGATTAGAGGGAGCAAGTTGCTGTTTGAATTTGTGAATTATGCTTAGCCCCATAAAGGGCTCTATTCCCTCCCACCTCTTCATGACCATGACATTTAAAGCCTGGAAACTTGCCGTGGTTTGATGAACAAGGCTGCTCAGAAACCCAGAGGGCAGTCAGCAGTTTCCCTTGACAGATGCCATACAGCATGAAGCCAAAGCCTATCAGTACAGAAGAGCCCCTGCCCTGCCCTTTTGGCCAGGGTGGGGCTGGGAAAAAAACGAGTCTTCAAGGTTTCCCACCTCCCTCACCCCCCTCCCCCCCCACCCTCAATACTGCTTCAGGGCAGAGCTGGTGCTGGTTCACAGCTGACACCGGAGGGGCTGTGCTTTTCTGGCATTCCTACATTGTCCTCCAGCACAATGCAAGCCCTCTACTCAAGGTTACAGTAGAAGGGAGAACTATTTCCTTCCTAAACCTCCCTTTGTATGCCAACTGCCGTGCCCTTTCCATCTGCAACAGCATTATGCCCATGAAAAAGAATTTGGGGGAGAAAAAAAGAAACACTCTCAATGAATTTTTTGTTTAAAGATTTTAATGTCTGCAAAACACTGGGTGACTTTTGCTTATGGCAATCATTAGCTCCAAGGTTCTCTTTATAAGACGCTAATATCCAATAAGTAAATCAATTAATGCATGTTTGTGAAGCCTATGGACTTTAACCCCAACAGAAGTATGCACTAAGGAAAACTATGTATTTAGACACACTAGAGCCATTGTTTGACTGCAAGTTCCAGGTTTCTTTTAATAGTAACTCCCATACAAGGCTGAAAATGAGGCAGCCGAGGCATCTAATCTTTGTTTTCTGTGACCAGTGTAGAGCTCAAGGAAAAGAGTGTAGGTGTGCCGAGGCTCTCAATGCCAGCACAGCACACCAAGGTTAGGCAGCAGACTTAACAGCAAACTTGTTTGAGAGGCCCAGGGTAACTGCAGCCAATATAAGAAGGCTAAACCCTAGCTCTGAGCTCTGCCCATATGTATTAATCACCAACAAGTGGGGAAAGCAGTACCTCATGTTTGCAATAAGGTAAAATTCTCTGATTCAGACAGAGAGGCTGTCTGCTCACAAAGTACGAGCCTCAGATTCACAGAGACCCTTTGTTCCCCTCATCTAAGCAGAGGTATTTTCGGCACAGAAAGCGATTTTCAATGCCTCACTGGGCTTGTTGGTTGGACTGGAAAATAATGCTTTGGACTCTTTTCATCTGAAATAAACCACAGGCCTCTGTGCCAAGAAAGTTTAGGCTTTTGGCTGTGCTAAAGCATCACAACAGCTCTGCTGTGCTCATGTGCATTGCTGTCCTGGTCTGCACAGGACTCCAGGGCAGCAGTTTGATAACTGCTCCTTCAGCCTCTGCCAGCCCCAGGACCACAGGGAGAAGCCCAGCTGAGCTCAGATCAGTGCAAACAAGGCTCTGCCACTGGCCTTCCTCCTCTGCATGAGCAATGCTTAAGCCAGGTTTCCAGCCTCAGGATCCCTTAGACTCCTGAGAAAAAGCTGGCAAGAGTGCAAATGGATGTGCTCTGCTCTGAGACACACATCCTGCTCCTGATATGACAAAACCTCTCCAGGAGGTGAGCTCTCCCCTCAGGACTGCCAAGCCCAGGAAGCACATGGGGAAGCAGGAATCATGATGGACAAAGTCACCTCTGGCCACTGCCATTCCCAGTGTCTGGGACATCTCCTGTGGACCAGCCCCCTGCTGCTGTGACCCCCACAGCTATGGCAAGAGAGATTTTGGAGGAGAATACTTACTGCATAGGAAGCAGCACCGGTGGAAGCTCCTCCCATCGCACTGCACCTCCTCAGCATGGTAGACGGTGCGGCCACAGGCTCCACATTTGTTGCCACCTCCCCAGTTCGGCATGGTGGTTCTGTGTGCCCAGCCAGGCAGGAGGGGAGAAGGGGATTGTTAAATGCACATTAACAATTAAGGGACATTGTTAAATGCAGTGTCCTCCATCACCCTGGCCCCAGGACAGCTGGGCTTACAGGCTCCTTTAAACCAGATCTGTGAAGTTTGGGTGGCATCAGAGCACAACCCTGTAATTTCATCAACTGTTTAAAAACGTGACCCTCCACTGCGTGAGAAGTTTTTGGGACCAGTTCAACTTCCCAGCTCTTCAGATGCCAGACCAGACTTAAAGGCTTAGGCAGGCTCTCTACGGCTATTTGTAAAAGCAGACGAACTGGCAAGGGGAACAGAGACCACTGCTGCTGAACAGCAAGAAAAACAGAGACACAGTCTTCACGAGCCATGTCCTCTGTCCCTGCCTGGGGATTTTCAAAGTTACATAAATTGGATATGCACAAATTACAGTTTCATGCACAAGAGCTTTACTGTACCTGGAACGAATGCCCCCCTAGATGGATATAATTTCAGTTTCTATGCTTCACTAATGCTGGGCCTCTTGTCTGATAGAAGCAAACCAGTTGTGCCAGCAACGGCATTTTGTTTTACTGCAGGGCCTGTCATTTGGGATGTGGAACAAGCCAAAGTTCACTTCACCGGAAAACAACTTATTAGGGCTGTAGGAACACTCTGAACTCCTTTGAGATCACACCTGCACTTCAAAGAAGTTTAAGGGGGATTATTTTCCAGGGGCTCCACCCCTGTTACATGAACTGCACCTTTACCAGGCTGGTATATTAACCAAACCCAACTGCTCAAGTAGTCACAGCTGATTTAAAAGGAAGCGAAACCCCCTCTCATGCATTACTTGCAATGGACACTCAGAAAACTCTGGGGACAGGCATCTCACCCACTCTGTCAGCCTGTAGCCTTGGGAACAGTCTCTTACATTAAGCCAGAAGCAGTAGCTGTCCCATCTCACGCTGATCTACTCCCTCCCGAACTCCCCTGCACACTCTGGCACCATCATCAGTGGTTCCCCCCGAGCTCTTCCTATTCACTGTCTGGGGTTAAAGCTCCATAGCAGATCCCTGCCCATCACCTTCGAGATCTCTGGGGCTTTCCTCCCGCTGCCACTGCCACTACGGTGAGCCAACACAGCTGTGTTTGCTGAAGGCTCAGCTCAGCACCACCACCTCCCACCAGCACAGAGGCCAGCAGCAGCCAGACAGGGTTACTGCTTGCATGAGCTTAACCCAGCAGAGCTGCTCAGCACTCATCACCCCAGTGCTCCTTACTGATCCTCATTTCACGCAGGGTTTTTGGACAAGGACCACGGTTTGCCTCCTGGAAGCCCAAAGGCACCTCCTGCCATCCTCCCCCGCCAGCAAGAGCATTCCCTCCCTGCAGAGTTCCCACAGTCGCACAGGTCAGCTATCAGGGAGGGAGGCTGGGAAGGAATTTCTTGAGACCTTCTGACTTTTCTCTGCAAAACTCACCTTCAGTTGCCCTGAGAAGCTCTCCTAGGCCTGACAATGAGAAGATACGCACAACATCATCCCCACACAAAGGCCACAGCCTGCTGCCTTCAGTTAACTCTGCACTCATCCCTCTGAACAAGAAGCAGAGGACTACGAATCTCCAGTCGCCTCCCTTGTCAAGAGAGAGGAACTGGAAGTGCTACCCCAGGGAGCCAGAGAGGAGCGCTTTGTCTCAAGAGCTCTTTTCTCTAAGGGGTTTTTCTCCCAAAGTGTGGGACAGGCCTCGGTGCAGAGCAAGCTGCCTTGCACCCCAGACCAGGTAGAGCAGACTCCTAAATCACAACTGAGAGCAGCAGTTTTGGCTAAACCTGAATTATGTGACCCATCTTGCTTGGTGAAACAAGCCTCCCACCCCAGCGGCATGAGCAGCAGTTTTAGGGATGCAAGGTAGGACGTGTGGTTCCCAAGATATGCTGCCAGGTAGCTGCTACAGGACCTTTGTCCAAGACAGCCAGACAGCCATTCATGGCATGTGGGAAAATAAGAATAGTTTATTAACCTAAATTGGGGCACCTTAGGTACATTCCTAAGCAACAGCTTAGGAAACTTGCTCGGAGTGGCTGAGCAGTGCCATTTGCACACTGACACCAATTACTGAGATAGCCCTTTGTTTAATACTTCCATGGGATTAGCATCATTACTGCTCCATGGTTTAGCACTAATACCCTGACCTAGCTCATAAAATTAGTTTTATGACATTTCCCACTTTGCTTTTGTCATTCTTGGCACAACTGTACAGTCTAAAAATCAAGATTCCATTTCTTTTATCCGAGTGCTTGGCTGTGCTACCGCACAGCAGCTGACATCAATCAGAGCAAAGAGCGTCCTTAGCTAAAGTGAATATAGGCTGCACAATGCTTTGGAAAAGGAATGCATGGACTAGGGAAAAAAAAAAGAAAAAAGAAAAGGAGAAGAGATTCCTTTCCACTCTGTATGCTTTCCAAAGCCTAAATGGTATTTGGTACAAGAACTGCTTCTGTTTTTTCCTCTCATTGCCACCATGCTCATGTTCTTTGTGCATTTTCATGAGCCTACATTATCTTAATCGTTTTGTTAGCAAACAATAATTTAGTTTCCATGCACACTAGAGCTCAGCTGAGGACCTGAATCAGGTTTCCCCAGCTTTGCCCCAGATTTCACATGAAATGTTGGGCAAGACAGGGTGCAGCTCCACCCTTTCTTCCCCGAGACAGAATACTAGACGACCTGACAACCATTAGCTAGCTCAAAACGCCTGATAAGGGCTTTAGGAATTCATTAAATGAAAAATAAAAAGGAACTGAAGTCGGTACGTCAAGGTAACCGTGTTCTCTTCCAGAGAAAGTATTTCCATTTATCCTCCCCATGATGTTCCTATGCCGCTTGCGTGGGAAGAACGGCAATATTTCCTCAGTTACTCAACAGTAGGAGCGCCCTCCTGGCAGCGGTGCTCAGGAGGCGCCTCAGGGGCGAGGGCTGGCTCCCGGCAGCAGCTGTGCCCGGGACAGCGCACCGCTCCTCACGGCTGTGCCCGCC
>NW_005054310.1:3121282-3121871 GCF_000277835.1 Geospiza fortis | reverse complement strand
GCCCGGCCCCGCTGTCCGCGCTGGGCCGGCCGGGGCGAGGGACGCGGGGCTCGGCCCTGCCGGGGCCGCCCCGGGGGCAGCCGGAGATGTCCCAGCTGCAGCCTCGGACCGCAGCACCCCAGCTTGTGGTTTTACCCAGTTTTACGATTTTACTTGACGTACTTGCCGGCTCTGTGACCGTGTTTCCCCAGAGCCCAGGGAAAGGATGCCGGGGTCGGCAAAGAGGTTTCCCAGGACGTGAGGAGCGGGCGAAGGCAGGAACCCGTGTCCGGCTCGTAGGAGCCTCGGGGACTCGGCACCGCAGCTCCCGCTGAACCACTGCTCCAGTGGGAACTGATGAGGAGGCGCCTTAATATTTTCACAAAAGGCCGGCAATTAGGGCTGTCTACAGCATGCTGGAGATAAGTGCCCAAGGCTTCAGCTGCTTTTTCTAAGCGTCCCAGTTTCCCAGGGCTGTTGCACACTGGCTCTGTTGGTTTCAGGATTTTGCACAGGGCTCCCTATGTCTAGCGGGAGATGTGGGTTTATCCCCTGCTCGCTATTAACCCAATACCAAGTCACCTCCTCGTTGCCCGCAGGAATGACAGGC
>NW_005054310.1:3087615-3121260 GCF_000277835.1 Geospiza fortis | reverse complement strand
ACAAACCAGAGATGGAGCCCCAGGAATGAAGCCCTGCGGGCTTGGCGGACGCAGCGCCCAGGAGCCCTCCTGCACAAGCTCTGTGCAGCGAGGTGGGCTGTGTCCTGGCTGGGGTGAGAGATCCCTCGGAGCTGCTGGCACTGACACTGGGTGACATGCTGCTGGGCCCAAACTGCCTGTACTGTGAGATGACTGAAAATGACCTCCACACCAGGTCAGAGAATGACAAGGGTTACTCTTCCCTTCCTTTAAAATGTTCTTTCCATGTACTGCAGCCTGCGTGCTGGCAGCTGCAACTTGCTGAGATTTTTTGCTTTCCGGTTTTTTATTTTCTTTTTTTACTTGTAAAGAATCTTGAGTGACCAGACTGTGCATGATTTATGTGCATCTCAGAGTCCCGCTCCATAAGCAAAGCCAGTATCTGTTCCTGTGGAACAAGTTGGTGTTCATTGTGAGCAAGACCAAGAGTCTGACCTCAAGCATCATAGCAAAAACTTTATGCTAGGCTTTGAGGGAAGCAAGCACTAGGAAGGAGAAGCAGAAGTGTTAGCAACTGTTGTTTCTTGAATTGGGGGTTGCATGAAGGGAGAGGATCTCTCAGAGTCCATGAGAGGCTGTGAGTCAGAGCAGGCTGACTCCATTTGCTGCAAGAAATGCCTGTGCTCTCTTGTCCAACTTGTCCTGCTCCCAGCCCTGCTGGAACTGCGTGTGATGATGCTAAGTTATTTACCAAGTCTCCTCGGGTAGCCTCCAGAGCTAATAGATTTTGTCTTTTGATAACATTTCCTACAGGCTATAAAAAATAAACAGCAGAGATCCCAATGGGGAGAGAGAAGCTTTGCAGACCTAGCAAGGCCTGACTATGCTCAAAGAAGGGAAATTCTCACTGTGACTAAGGGGCCATGCTGGTATGAAATAAAACACTTTTCAGTGATGAGGCACTGCTGAGTGAGCTAGAAGACAGTCTGATATCCAGTATTTCATTTTCTCATGTTTAGTATTTAGTCAGTTTCTCAGAAACAGAGTAATCATGAGGGTCAGACATAAGAATATCAAGTATGTCCATTACTATAGGAACAATATTAAGGATACATTATTGCAACACTTGGGAATAATACCTTGGAATGAAGAAAAACAAATGAAAGAATGAAAAATTTTACCACATACTTTATTTTTATTGATATGGACTATTTTTATCAATAAATTTTATAAATTTAAGTATGCATAGGTATATTTGTTATCTATAAATACATAGTTATTTTATTTATGAGCATACTTATTCTATCTCCTCTGCAGGTCTCTTTTTCTCTGTTTCTTTCCTGAGAGCATAGTTCAGAATTTATTTAAGATAAAGCCTGGATCCAGCTCTGCTGCATTCCTCCTTGCTGTCCTGCACTCCTTCAACATGTCATCCTGAACATGCCTGCCATTGCCCAAGCAGCCCCACTGCCCCCTCCACCTTCCTCAGCATCCTACTGACCTGATCCTAGCCTTCCCTGTGTTCCTGCCTAACTAACACCTGCTGTAAGCTGCTCTTTCTGACTCACCCAAAACTTCAGATGATGCCTCTACTCACTGACTTGGGGAGAAATTTCCACCTAACCACCGTGGCAGGCCCCTGTAGGTAGCCTGGCTCCTGCAGTCTGCCAGCTTTTTTGTCTGGCTTTTGCCATTTTGAGCTCAGCAGATTATAATTAGGGCAGTTTATTTCTGAAAAGCAGTGTTCAAGTGTATTAACAGCTCCTGTTCCTTTCCCCTGCTGATTCGGCAGCCCAGGGGGCTGGGGAGAGTTGGGTGTGTGTGTTTCCTCTCTCTTCTTCTGCTTCCTTAGCCATGGGAAAGCCCACAGGCTCCACACAAAACTAGTTCTCCCTTTGTGGAGGGATAGAATGTAAGAGCATAGTGCAGAAGGTAATCTAACACCTGAGGACTTGCAGCTGTACTAATCACCAAAGATTAGGAACAGGCCTGAACTTAATAGGCCACAGCTGTGTCCAATAAGGAGATGAGTGCTACAAAAGGGTGGGTTAGCTGGTTGAGGACAGAGTTGGAGTTTGTTGGTTGTGTTGTGAGGAGCTGCCTATGAGAAATCACCAAGAAGATATGGGACTTTCACAATAAAATAACAACGTCCCTTCACGTGTAAAATTCACCTGAAGCATGTCTGTCACCTCAGAACAAATTTCTCAGGGTTTTAGCCATGCCATAATTTTATGCAAGGGCTGTTTTCCATGTTTTGAAAACTGAGTAAATCATCAGCTTGTTTGACCTAGTTACTTCTCAAAAGACTTGGCACACATCAGTGTACTCAGGGCTTTTGCACCTGCTAAGTACCTTCCACTCACCTGGGATTATCTTATCCTCGTTTGATCTGGTAGGCATGGCCCCACGGCTGCTTATGGCACAGTCAATCTGCTGGTAACCTTTGCTGTCATTTTCTGAAAGTTTATTCTCATTAGTCTAGATTTTACTTTGCAGGGGGTATATTCATATTCTGACACTGTTTTTTTGTCAGAACTCGTTTTATCCAAATACTGTTACTACTGACTGAAAATCTTAAGTATATTCTTGTAAGAGCCTGATTTTAGCTATTTTGCCTATTAGGAAAGCTGTTTTGAAGCTAGCATAGAGTTTATTGTTTACCAGCCTGGGAGGTCAGACACTGAGCAGTGCTTCCCATGGTACCTTGGTTAATTTCTCACTGGCCATCCCCCAAACTTGCCCCTAGTAAAAGGGATTTTCAAGTGCAATATCAGCAAGTGAAAAATTAATTTGTGCCCAGCATTACCTAGATTTGTCCTATCACAGAAGGAACTATGTGTTTAGCTAGCTTCCTTGTCTAAGTATCCATGCATCTCAGCAGTGTTATACGTTTATTCTACTATAAATATGATAGATTTGTGAAGTTTGCACAAATTTATGAAAATACAACAGGTGATTCTAGTGTTTACTGGAGCTGTGATTTTTGGTTTTTAATTATCTCTTCAAGTCCGATGTACAGATATGGAAAACATTCTCAGCATGAGAAGACTGTGCTTTCTAAGGTTATTGATTTCTTTATTATTGGTTATGTTTTTATTTTATTTTGCTTTAGAGGCTCCAGGCAGAAATGGAGGCAGTTTCAGAGCTGCCCACTGTTACAAGTGAGTGCTGGTGGAATTTTAAGGAGATTGAGCAGTGGGGTTTGACTCACAGGCTCTCAGATTCTTCTCCAGTTCAGTGAAGTTTTTGGGACCCAGTGTGTTCCTGGTCCCCCAGGGAGATGGATCCTTCATTCTGAGGGTCTTGCATGCAACACTTCAGCCCGATGTGAGACTTATCTAAATGAAACACATGGTTTGCATCTAATCCTAAATACATTTAGTGAAGTAAAGCACAGTGTAGGCTGCCAGTGATGAAATTATCCGATCACAGCACTGTAAAAACCCAGCAAAACATTGAAGTTACTATATTGAAGTTCTAAGGCTTTGAACAGAGGTTTCTGGAAAGTCTGGGGAAACATGAGCTCTATTTTAGATGCCAGCTCAGCAGAATATGAATACCTGGACTAGTAATGATGTCACCTCCCTGGCAGGAGGCATAATCTAGGCTGAAAGTATTGAGTTCTTTAATAAAGCTCAATTTTTTTCCACTGTATGCTTACAAGGCCAGATTATCCCTTGTGTTGTGCTATGGAAAAACCTGCAGGCAAGAGCTTCAGTAATCTCAACCATGTACAAATTCTGTTGCTGACTGACAGGATATCATTAGCAGAGGACAGAATTTGAGGACCCACGCAGCTTGTTCCAATAATACTGTTACTGATTTTGAGGAGGGCAGGGAAGTGTATTTAATATCAGATATAAAGCAAAGAGGGGATAGCCAGGTGAAACTCTCTGACTCTGCTGTTTTCAGAAAGTTTCCCAGCTCCATCAGGCTGCTGAGGGAGTTACCTGGGTAGCAGATAGCAGTTTCTCCAAATACATAATGTCAAAAAGCTCTGGTTAGGCTCAAAAAAGAGCCCATATGATCTTTTTTTCCCCCGCATTGTCCCCTTTCCCAGTAACTCTTAGGACTCTAAACCCTTCTGCACCATGCCAGCACCTCTGCATGCAGCTTCTTGTCCTGATAAGAGGAGGAAGCTCAAAGGCCTGTTATGCCAGGGAGTTACATCACCTGTGAGCAACCTTCCTCAGAGCCTCTGGCAGTCTCTGCCAGAGCCCTGCTAGGCTTTGTGAGAAAGAAGAGGGCGGACAGTTTCCAGCTTGCATTGTGTTGCCATTACGTGAAGTTTCCAGTATCCTTACATCAAAGGAAAAGCATTTCAGACTCCACAGAAACAGCTAGGGGGTGGTCAGCAGTAAACCCAGCAACGTGCTGATGCTTGCTGCAAACCATTGCTACAAAAGCTGTCCCTGCCCCTGGCAGCACAACACGCTAAGATGCAATGATGCTTTACCTTTCCCAGGCTAGGAACATCAGATGTAGAGAAAGGAAGGGAAAAATTTGGCAAAAAAGCTATCCTCTTGCAGGAGAATAAGCTATTGAGTGTGGTGGGCCTGGTAGTTTCTAGCATGTCTCTTTGCAGCCAGCAGTACTTTAATTGCTCTGACTCTTTGCAGAGGGGCTTGGTGGGGTTTTGTTCTAATCTGAACAAAACATGAGCATCAGACCCCTTTTTACTGACTGTAATGCCAGTGGCAAGCACATGTCATTTGGGAGCGTATGAGCATGCTGTGAAGCCTGTTTTCCTCCAGCAGTAGAAAAGTAAAGTGTACATAAACCTTGTCTCACATTGAACCTCCTGGGGGAAAAAGACAGGACTCCCCATAGATATGATTGTGCTTCATTAACAGCCGCTGAAGGAATAGGACTCTAAACCTAAGAGTGCCTAAGTGGCACTGCTGGTCACCACCTTAGTGGTGCTTCTAAGACTGGGTGTGCCATAAGATACAGCGCCCCCTCTGATCCCTTTGCCTGAAAACTAAGCACCTGAAGCAGGCTCTGTCTGAAAAAGCAAGGGTATTCTGGCTGCAGGCAGCTTGCCAAGGGAGACCTGTGCCTGAGAGCTATTCCCAACCTGCACAGCTCTTGGTTTGGTGCCTAGCAGCTGTGAGTCTGAACCTCTGTGGTGAACCAGCAGCAGCACTGCATTTGTATGATGACTTTCTCTGGTGGGTACCAGCTACAGGTGAGGCTGCATTAGCTCCTGCCATGAAAACGAGCTTCGATTAAGCTCTTGGTGGACACATTTCTGTCTCTGACATATCCCTGGTGTGCAGGATCCGTGGCAGCAGCTGTGTGGCCATCTTGGTTTAAAAGATCTACCAAGGAAGATGGAAAACTTCCTGGAATGGAAAGACACCCCCTCCCTCCAAATTATTGTGACTGTGTGACACAACAGTAATATCTCACATCTGCATTTTGGAGCTGAGCCGCTCACTTGAGTGCCATCTGAGGAGGAAAGAATACTTTGTCAGTTCAATCAATCAATCAGCTAATCTGGTTATTAATTAATTTAGTTATCATCACTGGCTGGAGTATTTTAATTACCTCTATCACTAAATAATATTTGAACCAGTAAAAACAGGTAATAATAGCACCATAGAAATGCTGATTGTATGCAAAAGTTTCAGCAGGGAGAGGATGTCAGGGCTAAGTTCTTGGAGATGTGTTTGTGATTGTATTAACCTAAAAGCCATTGCAGTGCACAGTGAGCATCCGATGCGAGCTGCCCAGCAGAAACTGCTCATTTGGGATGCTGTTTTCCCCCACCAGCAGATATATCCATCACCCAGCACTGACACTGGAACTCCCCATGTCCATGGGCCCCAATGCTCATCCCTACTCCCATTCCTGCCCATTATTTACCCCTCTTATTGGCCACAGCATGAATCAGGGTGCTCAAAAATCCCCAGCTAAAGCCGACTGTACAAAAATCCCACCTAGTGGCAATGCTGCATCGTCAGGAACAAATCACCGCGAGGCACTCTGCTTCTCTGTGGTTTCTTGGGAGAGCAATTTACGACCCCTTCCACACACAGCGAGTGAAAACAACTGTGCTTGGGAAGAGCACTTTGGCCAGCTCTTGCACATCACACAGTCTTGGCAGTGATCCCTGTTTTCTTGGCACAAACACAGAAGCTCTCGGAGGCTGGGGGTGTCAGAACCTCGTCTGCACGGCGCCGATGGTCAGCTTTCAGTGCTTGGCTCAGTCATTATTGCTAGTGCTGTGTTCAAATTATGACAACCACTGTCATGGAATGTATGGTCTGTGACAGCCACACACCCTCCTGCTATGGTAGACCAGTGCCTGCAAAGTACAGATCTCTTCTGCTGAGAAATGTGGGCATTAAAAAGCAATGAAAGAGCTGAGAGGATTCCTATGGAAATTTTATCACTTGGAAAGAAGATTCAGCATCAACAACAGTGAAATTCCATGGTCAGGAAAAAGCCCAAACAATTTCCAATATTTTCCTTAATTGGATTACAAATGCCACCTTTGGAATACATTTTGAAACCAATTATTCTTTTCTCTTTGTTGTGCTGTCAGTTTGTTTTTTACACTTCATTAGGCAAGGGAATGAAATGAGGTTGTTGTGTTTCTTATTGATTCTGCTTTGTGTTTGAAGTCAGTTTATCTTCCTAGATGTTAGGCCACAGTAAACAGTTTTCTTTTCTAGCACAGATGAGATAGCTATCTGCACAAACTTTAAAAATAAGGGAATTGCCATTGTCTACCACAGAGTAATTTCTGGTCTTCCTTGAAGTCTAAGTTCTTCCATACACTTAACTAAAAGACATATTATATCATAAAAGAGATTGTAGGGAGGTTGGGAAGACAGCCTACTTAACCCAACCCCAAGAGGAGATGTACTAACGGAGATCGAAGGGGAAGTGGTTGAGATTTATTATCTAAAGGGCAAGGATTTAAAAAGGTTTTTAAAAAAGGAATGTTCTGGAGGTTGTTTTGTAGGCATAAGTGGGGGCACTGACAGGCCGAAGAGTAAGTGTCAAGCTCAGAGTGAGCGTAGGAAGCAAAGAGAGTAAACAGGGTATATGCATAAATAGGGGAAACAAGATGAGTGGTACTAAGGGAAACTGGAACAGAGATAAGTAGGAAGATAATATGCAAGATCCTAGTGGGAAACATTCTGGAAGAGGACAAAGAACCAGCATTTAGTGTTGTTTGAGACTGGAGACTGACCTAGGGAGACAGTCATCACCACGAGAGAGGTTTTAGTAATGGGTTAAAAAATATTTTAAAATGCAGAAGTTGATTAACTCCAAACTGGTTATGAGATGCAGGAATATGTTTATTTTCTGTATTCCTTGCAAGTTATGTTACTGCTTGTGCAGTTAGATTTATCTTTGATTTTATTTTTTTGTCCTAAGATTTTTTCCTGCAGCAGTCCAGATGTTCAAAAGTTTTAATAAACAACACATTAATTGGAATTTAAGGATTTAAGGGTGATCTTTTTTTACCACTGAAAGGCCTTTTCTCATAACTGAAAATAATTTGCATGTTTCATCAGAGACTGAATTTTAAGTCTGAAATGTATATAGCCTTATCTATCTATCTATCTGGATACAGATGTGGACCTGTTGGAATGGGTCCACAGAAAGCGAGAACAATGATCAGGAACACCTCTTGTATGAAGGCAGGCTGAGAGGGTTGTGGTTGTTCAGCCTAGAGAAGAGAAGACCCCAGGGGCACCTTATAGCACTTTCCAGTGCCTAAAGGGGGCTGACAAGAAAGCTGGAGAGGGGCTTTTTACAAGAGCATGTAGTGACAGGGCAAGTGGAATGGCTTCAAACTGAAAGAGGGTAGGTTTAGTTTAGGGATTAGGAAGAGATTCTTTACTGTGAGGCTGGTGAGGCACTGCAATAGGTTGCAAGAGAAGTTGTGGATGCCCTGTTCCTGGAAGTGTTCAAGCTCATGGTGGCTGGGGCTGTTTTTGAGCAACCTGGTCTTGTAAAAGATGTCACTACTCGTTGCAGGGGGTGTTGGACTAGATGGCCTTTAAAGGTCCATTCCAACTGAAACTAATCTATGATTCTATGATACGGATGCCTGTAGTTTTTTGATCCTAGGCTATACACATTATTATTTATTCTCTATCATTTGCTCAGCACAAGTACACACCCACCAGTCCAATGTAAATCACCCAAGCATTTCGGCTCTCAATTGAAAACCCATCAGTTACATGCTGTACTCTGCAGTTTAATACTGTGCTTTGTGTGCACATAACAGCCTCAGTGACATGGTTCAGAGTGGGAGGAACAGCAGAAGGTTTTTGGCATTTCTCTCTCCCAGGGGCTGATGTAGGTCATGCTAGAGCAGCTCTGGCTGCTGGCCGTTGCTGGGCTGCAAAACCCTCCTAAGAGTAGGTGATCCCCTCATCTAGCCAAGGCTGACGGCAAATCAAGAACCCACAAATCATAGAATGGCTTGGATTGGAAAGGAACTTAGAAGTTTGCCTAGTTCCAGCCCTCCCCACCATCCCCCACCATGGCAGCTAAAAGAAGCCCATGGATTTCAGTAAGTTTTGGGTGGTTTTTTGCTCCTTTTCCTTGGCCGTCCTACCCCTGTCAAGTGAGGATAGCAGCTAACTGTGACAACTGAGGAGGGGCAGTAAGGTTTAGAGAGCCATATCCCTCTCACAGCTGGTTGCAACTGTAGTTAAAGGTCACTAATTAAAGGTCAACAGTCTAGCCTGAAGATTTAATGTTAGGCAATACTCTTATGGCTCTGGTCATTGAGCAAGCAGCCTGCTGTCTGTCTCTCCTCCACCAGACATGGTCTCAGTCTTGTTCCTGCAGTGAGCTGCAAACTCTCTTTGTCCAACAGCAAATCTTCAGCACAACTCGGGCCAAACCCTGTAGAAACCACAGTGGTGCAAAAGTACAACTAACACTGAACAATTTCGGCAGGTATTGCAGCGTTAAAAGCTTTTGAATTTTTCAATCCAAAACCAAACTGCTGTGTTTACTTCACAAAAGAAATAAAAGACTTTCGTTTCCAGCCCATGATAATTTGGTGTGAATCAGGCCTTGTAAAGGCCCCTTGGCATTGTATGCATTCTTCCAAACCTGGATTTTAATGTTCTAAGTGTAATTGCATGGGCCTGAAATTCACAGCTAAAATTTGTTTTGATTTATTTACATGTAGTTGTTGTCAGGCAACCAGATACTGTTTTCAATTAGGCATTATGTTCCCAGCAAGAGGGTTAACAGAAATCAAAAGTAATTAGCTCTCCTAAAAAGTGGCCATTTTATGCCAAACAGAAGAGGATTTTTATTTTTGCAGAAGATGTAAGGTAAAATAGAACTGCTTTGTAGGTTAGCAGAATTATTACTGTTTGGTGATACTTTCAATGGTCTTTAGAGAAGGAAATGGGGCAATTCCATTGCCTGTGGTGAATTTGGAGTCTGGGGGCAAAACCAGTGTGGCAATCAGCTGAGAGATGAGCATTCAACCATTTCATGAGACTCTCACCGATAATTTAGGGTAATCAATGCTGGTAGTTTCCATCAGCTGTTTTGCTTGAGCAGAGAGCTTCCCAAATTTAGGGCACACAGCAGAAGCCCCCTCATGTGCATGTTGCCTCCTCTCTCAGCCCACCTGGCTTGCTATTACCAGTTTGCTATTTCAGGAAAATTTTCCCTAGGAGCTAGCGTGCTTCAGGAGTACAGCTCTTGTTTGGAGAGATGGCAGGCAAGCTGGTTAGATACCAAATCATTTTTTGATCGTGCAGCTTTACTGAGGAGCACCTGGACACCTTGGAGGCTAGGAGGTGTTGGAGATTTCTATCAGTTTGTTTCCTTGCTTCCAGCCCACTGTTTCACAGCCCAGCTGGCATGGCACTCAGCCAGACAGTTTTTGGCCTGTTTGCCCATGTTTTGTTCATTGTGCTGGGATCTGATTGTATGTGCTCAAGCCTGTGCCAGCTCAGTGAGGCTTTCACCGTTGAGGATGGAGACCCTGCACTTGCCTGTGGATGTTTGTGGGTGTCAGCACATCACTGGGGCCTTGTTTGAAATGAGTTTGTATAAACGAGGACACAATGGGTTGCCTGGTCCTGCCAGTGGGGACCATTGACAGCTTGCCTGCCATCAGGACACTGCTCTTGTTGCTTTGGACTTGTACAACAAGACAAAATCCTTCTTAAATGAGGAAAGCCGGTGACTCTTGGAGTTGTTTATTTAGCTACTGTAATTCCGTAAGATATTCAAATCTGTGTGAATGTAATCCTTGTGTTTTCTATGCTGATCACCTTAGTAATGTGTATGGAAATAGTTTCTAGGGGCTGTTCACTACCTTACACAAGCATTTCCTGATACTCATTTTGCTTGCATTGCTTTTTTGCTTCTCCTGCTCTCACTGTATGGAAAATGCAGGACAAAACATGTTGCTTAATCCTTTATTTTCCCCTATGCCTGGCAGTCTTTTTTGCCACCTTCACTCCAAAGCCTTAATCTTACCTATTTTACTCCTCCTTGCCTTAGAGCAGCCCTCAAGTTGGTGTGGAATGCACACACATGCACAGACACATGTGCACATGTATACATATCTATATACAAACATTATTTTTATATGGACTGGGAGGACAACATGGTTTACATCATCTCACATCTATCGCCCTGACCTTTTCAAATACCTTATATGAAGTTTCAGTGCTATTTTAGTTTGTCTTAATAGCAAGTTTGCAGTTGAATTTATATAGTATTTTATAGTTAGTCTTTTTTCCATAGTTCAACTGTACTTCAGGGAATAAATGTTGGAAAAAATAAATATGTATGAAATAAAATTATTGTGCAATATACCGCTAATATATGAATATATCATGCACTATACTCTAATGTTAGAATTTCACTGTGCTATAAATAATTTCATGTATAGATGAGGAATAGACTTTCGATTTACTACTGGCTGTCTGAATTAGTCATATATGGTAAATTTCTCTAAAGGGGTCATATTTGACCGAAGGTGTCTGTTATTGTTGGCATTAAGTAATATGCTTTCTAGAACTGCTAGACTACTCATGGCACTAGACCAATTTGTTATTTTGGGAGTAGATAAAGTCTTTGTTTAGCCTTCTGGCACTCAGTGTGGCTCTTAAAAATGGTTTTCTTTGTTTTGCTAAGGTTTTCTGTTCCTCTTAAATCTACTCCAGTCTATGGAGTTTTGTCAAAGGAGACAAGAGGCCTGAGTATTAGGTGTTCTCCTTTTTTGGATGTCTTCCCAGAAGGCTCAGTTTCAGGTGGGTGGGTGGGGGGACGTGAGCAGATAATGTACAATACTGTGCTTGTACATTGCAGTGTCAGCACCCCAGCATTTGTCTAAAACCAGCAGCTGTCACTGTTGCTGGCATTCACTAGATGTCAGATACGTTTTTCATACTATACAATAGTACCTGGAGAAGCAGGATCATATTTTTTCCCCACTTATAAGTGTTACCTCATTGTGTACAACTTGGAGTCAAATCTGGTAGAAGACTTGGGCAGTTAAAGTGTGGGGATTTTTACTTGATGCCAAAATTTCCTCAGCTCCTGATTTTTAGATGGCTCGACCTGCATGTTTACAGAAACCTAGAGCTGCCCCGGCCCTGGCACAGATGTTACCTCGGGGTGTGGAGGATACCAGAGACCCACTGGGATCCCAAGCAAAATGTCCCTGCCCTGCAGCCATTGCTGTGCTTAGTACACAGGCAGGATTGTTCTTGCAGGAATACCATTGCCAGCTTCCCTGAAGGCAGCTTGTGGTGCTGCTGTGTGCGACAACCTTGCAATTAGAGCAGTTAACAAGAGTCTGGGAAATCTGGACTTAGGTCCCTTTCCGGGCAGAAGGAATGCCAGCTGTCCCCTTGCCGGGCTCCAAGCTGACCTGTGGCAGTGGGATGTCACTTGTGGGTCCAGAAGGGGCCCATGCTGTTGGAATAAAGGCTTATCCACCCTGCTCTTACTCATGCCTAGACCTGCTTTAGTGCATCACTCAGGGACTGAGTCCTGTAAGAGCACCCACAGGGGTCTGAGCATCTGCACTGCTCCCAGCTCTGGCTTGATCCTAGATGGGGCTTTCACCGTGTTACACAATGAAGACAGACTTTTGTGAAACTCAGGAGGTCGGTGGGCTCCACTGATTTACAATCCAGAGCAATTTTCTAGATTCGGGCTCTGTACTTATGCTATTTGTATTGCAGAAGTTGCCAACAATGCCTTTTGTTTGGTCAGGGCATTGTTTGGTCAGTAAGTAATAAGTATGGTCCCTGATAAAATGCCCACTTAAGGACATACTTAAGTCCCTGTCAGCTTGAATGACTCTTAAGTAGGCTCCCTGTAGTTGCTTTGCAGAGCAGAGCTGTGACCCACAGGACCTGATTTCATGTCCCTGCTCAGGCATTGTAGTCGGTGGGGGGCTGGTATTGCCATGCTATGGCCCAGGTCTTGGAGCTGAGTGAGGGTTTCAGGCTTTGATTCTGAGTCAAGACATGACCCCGCCTTTGGATGTATAGCACAGAAATGGCACTGTGCTCTTTCTGTACTCTCCTGCCACTGCATGTTTTCTAGAGAGTTCAACAGAGGTGGTAGACTTGAAACATTTTTTCATTTGAGGCTCATAAAATATCTTTCACTCCTCAGCCTTTGAACTGAAGTACTTCCATATTTTCACAAGGCACATATTAAAATGCCAATCAAGGAAAATATCTCCAGGAATCCAGTTTTCCAGGAGACAGCTCCTCATTCATCATGAGTTCCAACTTACGCTGCAAAAGGCTCAATTCAGCGAATGTAAACCCAAAAGTTTACCTCAAGTACCAAGGGAGCCTTGCTGGGTACAACTCTGGCTTGCATTAGCATGTGTTTGAAGAGCCTGAACACAGAGACCTGATCTTGGAAATATTTATTTGACAGCATTTATTTGGAAATGTCACTCCAGCAGCCTGTGGATCTCACTCCAGCCCTCATGAAAGCAGCAGGTGGGTGTCACTGATGCCCTGTGCTGCAGGTGCTCTGATAACAAAAGTTTAAATGATTTTTAGAGGTATGAAAATGTGTTTCAACACTTGGTTAATTTTTATCCAGCATGTGCTCAGTCTGTACAATTTAGATGGCTAAATGTCAGCTTGCAGTGTTGCTTAAAACATAGGGCTGTAGTTTGTAGTCTTTTAGTGGTTACTTGAGGCTTAGCCATCTGGATGTTCTTAAACACAGCTGAAGAAGCTGATGTGGACAGTTCTGTGCCACAGGTGTATGCAGTACCCCAACATGCCTGTTTTCCTGAGACCTGGGCTTCTGGCTCTACCCCCACCTTTTGGGGGGCCTGAGAGGAAGGACATGCCCCAACATTCTTGTATATAATCCCCTAATTCTGGAATCGAGGCTTTGAAATCTCAGAGATGTCCTTTGGTTTGTTTATAGTTTATGTGAATTGACAGGACAGGGAGTGCTGGATGCAAAGAAGGGAAGCCACCCAAGGACAGCAGCACTCAGCTGGTGGGGGCAGGCTGGTGAGCAGCATTGATGAGGGCTAGAGAGGTGCCAGTGTGCTGTTGCTGGCCACACCCTCAAGTCCTCATGGTGCTATTTGCTCAAGCAGGCTGTTAACATCAGATGGTTTGTCTGTATGAGGTGAGCTGTATACAGAGTAAGAGCATCAGTATTTGATGTCTTACAGTGAGGGAGGGAGCTGTAAAACTACAAGTAAAGAATATGATTTAAACAACAATTTGAAGGGCAAAAAGGAAGGTGAGGGGTTTGACAGGAAGGCAGGTCTCTTGTCTTATAGCTAGAATGGATTTTAACACAGAAGAGCATTGTGGGTACAAGAAGATTCAGCTGCTTTTTGATTCAGTGTTTTGGGCAACTCACTGCTTTGCTTGGTTTTGGTTGAGTGGCTGCAGTGCCTTGTTTCCATGGTCATCACTGGCTCATCAGGTTTGCTCAATTCTTTGGCACTTTCAAAGGGACCAATTAAGGCCATTTCCTTGAACTTCATTAGAGACAGAGCTCAGTTTGTGCATTCTGGTTACTTGCCAGATCTGGTGCAGATGTCCCATGTTTGGGGACTTATGTGCAGCTTTGTTTTGTGAAACTGGGATTTCTCCTGTCAGCAGAAGAAAAGTTTTCTACCTGACTTGAATTTCCCCAGGCCTAGAATGATACCCAAGAGGAAACTGGAAGCCATGCTTCTTTTATTTTAAATAGATATGCACAAACATCTGCCATAAAGGGGGCTTTGAATTACTGGGAGCAGGGGCAAATGGGAGAACTCCATAGGGTGTGGGAACATTTTGTAATGCAGAGGATTTGGGTCTTAATTTGAGTTTAGCCAAAAGAAAGGTGTCAAAATATTGATCTTTCCAAATTCTCTGCAGCATGCATTAGAGTTGGCCACTGAGATTTTGCTTTAGTTTGCATCAGGATCGTTGATACAAGTCACTAATACAAACGTTACTAAAAGGTTCATTTTTCTCCTTTAGCATGGCTTCTGGAGTTTTCAGTTTCATAATTTTTTTCTTGACTATTACTTACTAAAAATACACATTTAAGGGGTTACCTTTTTGGCTGAATAGATATTTTATGGTGTGGTCAGTGTTGGTTATTGAACAAAGCTACAGCCTGGGTCAAAAGTGGTGCAAAATTGCAACTGTGCATTCCTAATAACTTTTAACAGGAAAGTAATGTTGAAGAAATATAGTCACCATCCTACAGTACCTGGCAGTGGATGCCCTCTCCTTCTTGAAGAGTTCTTGGCATCACATCTCATGTGAGGAAATGAAACATGTTAGATTTTTTAGATGAGAAGAGAGGTATAGGGACATTTTAGTCACAGTTACCCCAGCCAGGCACCAAACCCACACAGCTGCTCATTCATTCCCCCACCAGTGGGATCAGGGGGAGAACTGGAGGGGTAAAAGCCAGAAAACCCATGGATTGAGGTAAAGACACTTTAATAGGGAAAGTGGGAGCTGTGCACACAAGCAAAGCACAACCAGGAATGAACTCATCACTTCCCATGGGCAGGCAGGTGTTCAGCCATCTCCAGGAGAGCCCCATCAGGACCTGGGATGACAAACACCATCACTCCACACATCACCCCCTTTCTCCTTCTTTCCCCCACTTGATACACTGAGCATGGTGTCAGATGGTCTGGAATATGCCTTTGGCCAGTCTGGGTGACAAGTTCTGGCTGTGTTCCCTCCCAGCCCCCCAGGCACCCCCAGTTCCCTCACAGTTGTGTGGCAGCATGAAAAGCAGCAAAGGCCTTGGCTCTGTGTAAGCCCTGCCCAGCAATAATAAAAATGTAGTACCAACCCTCTGTTCAGCACAAATCCAAAACATAGCCCTACACCAGCCACTGTGAAGAAAATTAACTCTACCCCAACCAAAAGCAGGAAAGGAGGAAATGAGATGCAATACAAAGGACAAAAACATGCCCAAAGTAACCTCACAGTTGTTGCAAAAGCAGGGGGAAAAGTCAAGGAGGAAAACACAACTTGGAGGGGAAGATATGAGGGACATGGCATGGATACTTAAAAAAAAAAAGAAAAATCTTAGGTGATATGAAAGCCATGAAAAAGCATGGCATGCCATCAAGTGCAGGGACATGCACCAAAGCTTGCCCAAATTGATCCCCATTGAAGGCCAAAACAGAAAAGAAGGACTTAGGAACACTCTAGAATGGAGATACCACCAAGGGAAATAAAATTGAAGGAATAAAAAAAGAAATTTGGGAAATTTAGTGACTACAAGAAAATGGACAAGGATTACATCAGGTGCAGTGCAAAGGACCAAAAGACCAAAACTAACTTCACAGATGTTGCAAAAGCAGGGGAAAAAGTCAAGAAGGAAGACACAAATTGGAGGGAAAATATCAAGGACATGGCATAGACACGGATACTTAAAAATAAAAATAGAAAAAAAAAAAGAGAAAATCTTCATTAAAGTGAAAGCCATTAAAAGGCATGGCATGCCATCAAGTGCAGGGACATGGACCAAAGCTTGCTGAAATGGATCCCCATTAAAAACCTGCAAACAGAAAAGAAGGACTTACAAACACTCTGAAAAGGAGATACCATCAAAGGAATGTTATTCAAGGAAAAAAAATTTGGGGATATTTACACTGTTCTGGAAGTTAGGATCAAAGAGCAGAAGTAATTCTTCATCGTTGCTTTTTTTCTTAATGAATTAAACAAGTTATTAGTTTCTGTCCTGTGCTCTGGCAGCCTGAAGTGCATGGAGGTGGTATTGACTGTTTTGCAGTAACAGATTCCTTCTTTTTCCTTTTCCTAGCTCACCTATTTGTTTCAAACATATCCATCAATTTTCCTAAGATTTTGTAACAGGGCTTAATTGGAAAATCCAGAAGTTATCTGTTTCCAGATAGTAGTATAGTTAGGAAAGAAAATTCAGATTGGCCCAGGTTATGCTGTAGGAGCAGTAAATGTACTTCTGCTACAGAAAATCACTCCATTTGCAGTGTTTTGAATGAATGAGCAATCAAAGTGATAAATGTCATGCTTCTATAGGTTTTTTCCCTCAGAAAGGGCTATTAAAAATCATTCATACATTTATTTTCAATTAAGTACTCACCTGGATTCTGTTCTGAGATGTGCAGAAGCTGCATCCTACTTGTGGTTCTGGTACCCATTTCAGCATGAGTCACCTCAGCTGAAGGCACTGGGGGTTGCACCACATGAATAAGTTGATTTCTGCCCAGGACCACACATATATTCCCCATGTGCTGTGTACAAACACCCTGTGGTGAATAAACACTGGTCCAAGGGGTCCCATCAAATGCTATCATTGGCAGAACTGGTTTTGGATGAGGCAATGAACTTGGGCCTCCCTTTGCATCCATGGAACAATCTTCTGCTTTAGGAAAGCTGCCTCAGAAGCTTAGTTGCCAGTAGATTTCCGTGCTGAACAAATGAATGCAGGAAGTAAGGAGAGCTAAGTACGACAGCAGATGTAGGTAAAGGAGTTAATAACCCAGAAGGAGCAATGAAAGCTTTAGGACATGGAGGTTTTTCCCCACTGCAGTGTTACGACTCTCCTATATTGTGAAAGGGAAGATGATCAACCATAGCTGTGTCGCTAGAATGTTATAAAATGGATGGGACTGTATCTTTCAAGGGAACTATCTAATGATCCAGTAGCGTGGATAACTAACTGCAGATTTCTCTGCATGACAAGACTAAGTTGTAATAACAGCTTGGGAATAATTCCAGTACATTTTTCCATTAGCAAAAGTTTAATTTCTGGAACTCTGACAGGTTTTTAAAGTAACGTAGACATTTCTTACCACTGAAACCCACATCTTTATTACAAAGCCAAACTGTTCTCTCTGAAACTGCATTATGCATGTTGTAACAGTACTCTCCCACAGTTGATGAATACTTAGGACATATTTTTCCATGTGAATCATCCATTCACTTAAAAATAATTTCTCTTATTAAACAAAATACAACCATGTGACACATTTTGTAGGTTTGTCTCTCCTTTTCATTAGCTTACCAATGATTTTTTACCGCCTCAAATAATTTTCTGATGATTTCATTATTTTTTGTCTTTACCCCTTCCTCCTCTTCTTTTCAGCGTAATACAAAGCAGTTTCCAGCCTCACTCTGTTGCAAGCACAGCTCAGTAAAATCAGTGACCAAGAACTGATCCTGGAGTGAGATGAGTGCAAATAGAACTGTAGTGTTCCTTGAAACCAATGGTCACACAGCCGTATATAAAGTTGCCTGACTGCATTTCTCTGCTGGATAAAGCACTTAAAGGGAGAGCCATCATTGCAATTCCCAACCCTGATTCTTGAAGAAAACAGTCTCCACAGTTTTTTTTATTTTCCTTCAGAACTAGAAGTTTACAAGGGGGCATGAAAAGTATGTGTTGTCGTAATGCTGGCGCTCTGGGTGAGCATCCATCACCAGATGCTAAGCCTTGCCACAGGTGATATGGTTTTCATGGTTATTATCTGACTCTTTCATAGCCAAAGATAAACAACATCCTAAGTTCCAGGACTGATTAGTTTTGATAATTGTTCTGCTGCTTGCTTTGTGCAATTTACTTCTATAAATACACACTAGGGGAATCATTTGTCTAGTGTACCATGGCACAGTAATTTCCTATATAATATTATCCAACTGCTGCAGGAACTCATTTGAGCAACTGTTAATTAATCATTAGCAGTCATTAACTTTGGGTAGCAATGATTGCTAATCAAGATTTTCATGCTGCTTTTTTTACTTCTGAAGGTTCCTAATTAATCAAATTAGTAACATTTTTTGTTATTTGAGAAAAAGAAACAGTATGTTTCTAGCAGAACTGTTAGTTGCATCTTTGCCTTTAAAATCTTTGCATGCCTTCACTCTGGCTGCTTTTTTGCCACATAAATTGCTGGAAAATATTTTGCAGTTTAAATTAACAATGTTCTCCCATTGTTCATGCTGTTGGCAGTTATGCTGCTAGGAATAACCATGAAAGTCATGACACCACTCCAACTATTTCCCTTATGGTTAATTTTTTTTGCCTCATACCTCATGTCTTTGAAAAAAAAAAAGAAAAACCCCTAGATATTTATAGTACTTTTAATACCAGCCTTTTCTCAGTGGTGTAGCTAATAATAATCTATTTTTCTATTAGTGTACCCTTGTGGCCCATCACTGCCATGCTTGTGGATGAGGTAGATGTTGCTATCTCAAGATTTTGTGCAGCTCCTCAATGGAGGAGCATTTAATTCCAATTTTCTCTTGCACTGAAGTGACTTTGCAGAGTCCCCTTAGAAAGAACAGAGTGGCACAACCCATGGATGACACAGGGATGAAAACTTTCCCTTAGGGAAAAAGGTTGGCCAGGTATCTCTGCTTTCCTTCCTCCACGCCTTTGCCTGCTACCCTGGGTAGCAATGGTGGTGGGAAGAAAGGAGTAAAGGTTGAGCAGAACTGCAGCTGGGCTGTGCCGCATCTCCAGCAAGGACCTTCGCCCTCTGTATCTTGGCCAGGCTGCATCAGACCCACACAGAACTTAGGGTAACCATGTGGGACAAATTGGACTTGGAGAGTGAAATATTTCCCCTTTCTGAGGTGGTGGAGAAGCAGAAGTCGTCAGGTTAGCAGTGGAACCTTTGCAAGCACTGGGAGCACAAGGACAATGGGCTTCTCAAATGGGCAACAGGATCAGCTCCAGCACCCTGGCTTTAGGCAAGAAACTCCCATCTATGTGCCTTCATTCTGGCCAGAAATGTTAATAATTAACTCACAGGGCTATGAAGTACTTGAATAAGAAAAGAGCAGCATATTTGAACAGCACCTAAATCCAGCTGAGCCTACCTCCATGATGCCAGAGTGAACTGCAGTGACCCACCAGCCTTGGGATGGAGAGATTAGCCACTCCTGTCACTGTGGTTACTGTGATAACCTGATCATACACTTCCCTCACTGGGAGCTGCAAAAGCTAAGGTTGGCAAGTCCCTTGACAGTGAAATGCTATTGAATTGCACTAACGCTTTATCACTGCTGCTTGCTGCACAAATAGTTGCTATTACATCCATTATGAGAACAGTTTCCTATAGAGCTGCAGATTGAAAAGCTATGAAAAGTAAAAGGCTGAATTCAGGGTGATCTTTTCCCAAGGAATTCCAGAGGAATGAACAATAATTTGCCACTAATCGCAAAGAAGCTTTGATAAACACTCTGAACAGATTCCCAACGGCACATATTTTCCAGAGGCTGCCTGGTAATTTTCAGTAAAACCCAAGAACAATATGACTATTAACTTCTATGTTAAATGTCATCCAGATTTGTTCATATCATTCTCCTCTGCACTGCATCTTTTCTGGGTATGCTTTCATAATTTATGGTGTGTGGCCACATTTGGGCTTGCCCAGTTTTACACCCATGGAAAAACACTAGATGAAGGTCAAATGAAGCCCACAGGAATGGTGATTATATTTCCCATTTAAGCCTTTTTTAAAAGAATCAAAGTTACCTTCTAGCCTGTGGCTTCATTTGTAGACAGATTGCATCTGCACAGACCTCTTCCCACATAAAGGCGCAGTCAGTATTTCCTTGAAAGGAAAAATGTCACAAGCAGTGATGGCATTTAATGGCACAGTGAACCCACAGGGATGGCTGGTGGCACTGTGTGAAACGTGTGCCAGGGCGTGCTAAATAATGGGATGTGCTTATTAAGAAAAACCCCAAACCTCTTTGTGCTTGGCTGGTGCTGCTGATATTGTTTGATGGCTGTAAATATTCAGAAAATTGCCAGCTATTTGTGAAGCTGTGCTGAAGGCTTCCCACCTCTAGTAATGCTGTTTCATTGTTGCGAGCATTATACAAGGTGCAGGTTGAGTCTGCTTAGATTTGTTGCAATTTAAACTTCCAATAGCAGTAATCAATACCTGATGACTTAAGTTACCAGCCAAAGAGACCAGTGGATGGTTGAAACAATTCATAATACCTCATGGGAAAGTTAATTGTTCAAATTATTCAGCAAATATTGCAAGTTCTCAGACAAATAGAGCATTTGACTATTTTGTCATCATGAAAGATCTATGTCTGTGCAGACTATTATTTAAATTAATATTTCAACTGACTCATGTTTTTTTTTTCTGTGTAGCTGGCCTGGTTTTGTCCTATTGATAGAGGAAGTAAAAATGTATGAACATGTTCTGATTCTCCTATTCCCTATTTAATAAAGCTTATTAAAAATTAAAAACAAGCTTTAAGGCACATCCTGCTGTGTGGTTAGCTCTCTTAAGAAGATTAGCAAACAATTCTGGCTGTGCTGTGATCCCAGCTGCCAGTGGCTGAAAGGTTGTGATGCACAAGTCATTTAAAAATATAGTTGTTGATATTTTTAAGTTGCCTAAATTAGGAGAGGTCCTGATATTGCCTGAACTGGGAGATATGCACGATAACCATTAGTTCAAATTCTTTGTTGACACAGAGCCACACAAAGAAACACAACTGACTCTAAAGATCTAGAAAGACGTTTAGCACAATACTTTTAATTTCAAAATAAAAACACCAGCTATTATAGTTTTGTGTTTAAATAATAAGGGTCAGTGTAGATGAGATTCTTAGTATGATACATTGTATTTGCTAAGCATGTAGGTAAGATTTATTGTCTGTGCCCTGTTCCAACTCATGACTTTGGTGTGGCCACCACTCTTTTTGGCTATTTGCTGGTCTGAAGGTACTAAAGGGAAATTTTTGTACGAGTCTCTTACAATTTAAATGTACTCTGATTTAAAATGTAGGAAAATGGCAGGTGCTGATATATTTTTTTCCTGAAAAATAGCATGCAGCTTGTCATTTAAAGAAGCCTCCTCAAGGGCTTTTGTATGAAAGAAAATGACTCATACCCCAGCAAAGCACTGACACTTTGCTGGGACACGTTGGTCTAATTTTTTTGTGGATGAGAACATGACCAGGTAGAACAGCAAGCTGGACCAAGAGAGGAGATTATATTTCTCCTGGGGAGAGCAGTTTCCCCCTGCATTAAGTAACAGAAGCTGGTTGGTGGAATAGAGCTGAGGAGCCAGGGCATCTCTCAGGTTTCTGGAAGCTTTTGCCCAAAAGGATGTGCTAGATTTAACTACACTTGAACATTCAATCAAATGATAACTCAAGCTTCCTAAAATACCTGAAAATCTGGTGTGGATGCTTTCCACATACTTGATCAAAGGTGTGTGATCTTACCCATGGGCTCAGCAAAGATAAGGACTGAAGGCTTGAAAACCAGTGCAAATGTTTGCTGCTGGTCTTTTTTAAAAGAAAATCCAATATAGCTGCAATTCTGGGGCAGGCACAAAGTAAAGATGCACAGGTAGATCTGTGAGACAAGCCCTGGTAAAGGGCTGAGAGGGTCAGAGCATGTGCATCAGCTTCCCCCATTCATATCTCAGCCTCTGAGTAGGTTCTACTACAAAACACAATGGTTACTGACATATTTATTGAACTGGAATAGTCAAAACACAATTTGTCAATTTCTGTCTAACTACAGGGAAAAACCAGCCGAACAATACACCACAATAACACCCACTATTAAACAAAAAAGACTGGTTTTCATCAAGACAAATTACAAATCTGCACCTCAATTCTTGTATTGTCAGAAAACACTAAGGTGACAAAATGCTTATCCTTTCAAATATTTATGCATAGCTGTTCTCTTATTGCAAAAGTCCCATACCTTCTCAGTGATTTCTCATGGGTATCTCCTCACAGTATAGACTCCACCATCTTCACAGCACAACCAACAAACTCCAACTCTTTTGTAGCACTCATCGTCTTATTGGACAGAGCTGTGGCCTCTTAAGGGTAGGACTGTTCCTAATCTTTGGTGGTTAGTACAGCTGCAACTCCTCAGGTGTGAGACTACCTTCTGCACTATCTTTATTTTCTTACATTTTGTCCCTCCACAATAGATAGCTATAGTATCTTCATTTTTGCTCATTTATGTCCTTTTGTGTAACAAGATATTTTTAAATTACACCCTTCTGATAACTTTATAGAACAGCTATAGTTTCTTTTCTCCTTTTTTTTGCTGTGCTTTGTAAAGTCACATTACACTGCAACATTTAAAGCATGGACAGAATTTGACAGTACCTCATACCAAATGTACTTTTCAGGAACAGAAATAATCAGTGCCCAGGAAATTGCTGTTGTTACTGTTATTGTCCATTAAATCCATGGAAAGGCAGAAAAATACACTGCAAAGCTGATAAAAGATCCTCCAGCTCAATCTGGTTTTTAAACACAGAGGAAACTTCAGTGATATTTTCTGCAAGCGGGAAATTCTCGAACTAAGAAAATTTCATTTAGAAACCACTGATATATTTCTACTTTGCCATCTATTCTGCATATAAGTTTTCCATGTTTTTGTCCTTGTATTAGGTGGTCCATTTGAGGCCAGGCAGATTTTGTAAGGCCAAAACCTCAGTTGTCATTAGATTTATGAATGAATTTTGCTCCAATAAGGAGCTCTAAAAGAAGCAAAGCAATCTGATATTTCTTCTATAGGAAACAAATAATCTTCCACAAACTCAAAACCTTTTTTTTTTTTTTGCTTAATGATAGTATTATAGTCTCTTCCTGATTTACATGTTTTGGCCCTTCCAAATACCCTTTATCTTCCAAATAGTTTCCCCATTACATGTATAATTAAAGACAAATCAGATTATGGTGATTAGCATATATTATAAGTCATTTTACTAATTTCTGAGGGCATATTCCTACAAGGGATAACATAGAAATTAGAAGACTAATTAGGCCAAAATTACCTTTGCTAATGAATCTAAGCAGTAGTTAAATCCTCGAACAAAAGAGACATTTTTGTGCTTTGGAGGTTGAAGGTATGGTTCTTAGGAACCAACTTTAGGGAATAAATGTGTGGAGTTTCAATATTTAGAAAGGGTTCAGCTCCAAAACACCTGAGCTAATTCTCTGAAAATCTGCTGCCATTGGGTCTAACTGGGGGTGCTGGAGACTCTCATAAAATAGCTCTCTGTGAAGTACAGTTCTTTCCTCTGCCCTTGGGACTCATGAGGAAAAAGAAGAAGGGTTCAGGAGTGGATGCCAAATTTTATTTGTGATGTGAGGTTATGATCAGGCAAGAGCAGCAGCACCCCACCAGCAGGGTAAAGGCAGGGTGTGTGTTTATGTGATTGCCCCTGTTTCCCAGGCAAAGAGATGTTGCATGAGCAGTTGATGCAGGGTCACAGTCAAAGTGTCAAAGACAGAAACCTGCAGTGGAGGAGTTCTTTGTGCCTGTCTGTCCATGTCATGTGTGCACTGGTCCCACTCCCTTACTGAGCAAGAAAGTATTCTGAACTCAGGAACAGTTGTAACAGAGCAAAACATCTCTAGGTGTCAAAACACAAGCCCAGAGCTCAAGAAACCCATTGTGATTTGAGGCCATGCAGTGGGTACACAGCCTTTGAAGGTTAACTAATCCCAAACCTTCACATGCATTTGAGTTGTTGAATCTCCTGGAAATTAGGAACCAAAATACATTTGAGGGCTCGCATCTCAGTATCCCCATCATAGAGTGCTCTATCTGTATAGAGGAAAAAATTATTTTCTGCTTCAGATATGCTAAGTATGCTGAAGAGGTAGGAGTTGTTCAACAATGAAAGGCAATAAAAGTCCTTAAGATCTACCAACTAAGAACTGCCAGAGCTGTTGCTGGGATAGGTATCTGTGCTCCTCCTGGAACAGAGTGCTTGGCCTCCTCATTCTTAATTGGGATGTATATTCATTCCTGTTTAACAGCTGTAGTTCCAGATTATAATTACCCACTGAAAATTTGGGCCTCTGAGCTTAAGCTTTCCAGACCAGGTTTTTACCCCAGATTAATTTTATTTAGATGTGTAGTTAACAAAGAGCAGCTATTCTTGTAGGCAGGGAAAATCTCCCGTCATCTGAAGGAAAAAGGAAAAAAGTGATAGATTGTTTTGAACAGCTTTGGTGTCAAAATGGGTGGGAGCAAGTAAGGACTGAAATAGTATAGGAAAATAGTCCTTGGAGAGGTGACAAGACTTTCAGAATTCCAGTGAAGCTAGCCAAGGTTTGGGTATGATAGTTTCCATATGTATAGTGGTTTGCACAACCATTTCCCCATTTTCTGCATGAAATGAAGCATTGCTGCACGTGGTGATCCTTTTCTTTGTACATGCTGGAAAACCTCCCCAGCTGGGGAGGTGGACTGCACCTCCAGTGCTCTGCTACAGGTGAGGGTGTGGGAGGAGTGAGCATGTAGAAGGGAACAAGCTTTAACTTACAAAGGTGTCCATTGGAAGTGATGGGGTTTGATCTGTCTGGCAGCTTTTTCCTTAAAAAAATAAAGAATAGGAAAAGACCTGCTACTGAGCATGTGTTTATGTAGGCAGAGCTGACTCCCAACTGTGTGTCTCAAGCTGTTGAAGCAGCAAGCAGTATCAAAGAAAGTGAACTATACATTCCAAGAGGAATAATATAGACTCAGAAACTGAAAGGAGAAGTGGGTAAAAGGGGTAAAAGGCTTTTTGGAGGAATTGAGTCATGCGAGGGGCTTGTAACTGTTTTTCAAATCTATCTCAAGTCCAAGGGCAATTTTCAATGTGACACTGGCAAAATAACCTTAACTTTGAAATTAACTTACCTTTCATCACACTAACATATATTTTTTATTACCACTTTGAACTTTGAGGAAATGAAGATGATTAAACAAAGAGGAAAACACCTTTCCTCCCCATTCTCCTAACTCGGCTTAAGCCAGACGCCTTCCAAGCCTGAGATTCCTTTGTTTCTGCCAGCCCTCACACCCAGCCCCTTCCGGGTCCTGTGGTGAGGCACTGCTGGATGGTGGATCTGTGCATAAGGGTTGCTTTCAACAGCTAGTTCCTTCTTACTTTTTTTCATCTGTTCACCAGCTGCAGGAGTGTCCCTGCCCTGACGTGTGTCACATGAGGTACTGCCCCAAGCACAGAGCTGCTCCTCCCAAAACTGCATCACCAGAGTGCTGCCAAGGAGGGGAGAGCAAAGAATCAAGTGTGAGCAGTAGGTGCAGAAGAGATGCAAAGGAGGTCGGAGCTGAATGCATGAGTTACTTGGTAATGGTTTGGAGAGAGTAGGTAACATCCCCAGTGCACAGCAAGCAGTGTGTCTGACAGAGGGGTACACACACCTGGCCAGACTGCAGGCCAGGAGGGGCTTGGGCTGGAAGTCCAGCTCGAGGAGTTTGCAGGAAAACATCCAAGCTCAGGATGAGGTTGACTGGGTTAGGTTATATTACGCCCTTCCTTTAAGCATTTCCTTTTGGCTAGGTCAGGTTTCTGCCTCTTAACCTCCAATGCTGGCATAGTCAAGGACTGTAAATCCCTGTCTGGAAGGCAGCCAGCTGAAAAGCTGGTCACTACTGCAGCAGTTTATTGTGGTTTTAGGTCTATTTGCCTGTTCAGAAGACACTACTGCCGTGTCTGCTCCATGTACAGTGGTCCACAAGCCCAGTTTTTGTGGAAGAAAGCTAAATCCTAGGCAGAATTAGGTGAATGGCATTATGCCCACTATCACTGGGCAGGGACTGAGAGACTATATAAAAAGAAAAAGCTGAGAAAATCCTGGGGGTGTAAATTCTCCCTTAGGGAATTCATTGTCTTACAACGATAAATGGATGAGTTTCCTTCCATTTTCCCTGGACATCACTGCCACTCAGCACCTGTGCTTCCTCTTCACTACAAAGTTTTCCTTCCTATGGACTTGTACAACCGTTTGTCCTGGCACCTGTGAGCTTGGTGGTGGCCCTTTGGCAGTGACGCAAAGCAGCCACAAACCACAGCTTAGGCTGAGCTCTCTGGCACTGGGAAAGCCTGGACACCAAAAAATTACCATCTTCACTTGGAGGAGACCTGCCTTGAGCCCAACATGAGTGGAGCAGCTGGAGACCTTCTAAGATGTGCAGTTCCCAATCTTTTTTACCCCTACCTGACTGTGCTGGGGGTTGCTGTTGTTTGATTGATCTGTTTGCCCTCATCCTCTGAAGTGGGCACTCCTCAGAGGGGTGTCCTTGAGCTCCAGGGAGCTGGACTTGTTCACACTGACTGTCTATTACCATCACTGCAGCACATATTTAATCTCTTTAGGATATTTGCTTAGCCTCAGGAAGGTTTTCTGTTAGGGCCAGCCCTAGGAGATAGCCTGATTAAGCTTGAGTGAGTGAAATTTTACTGCCTTGGGAAGAAATGGTTTCTGCAACATAACATGCAACAATTTATCAGGCTTTTCTTCCCTGTGGCACTTAGACAATATGTCAAGTGCAAAGAAATCCAGCCAAATATAGAATTGAAAACACAAAGAACCTTAATTAATTTTCTGGAAGAATTTATCATGGAGGAATCAGTGGGAGGTGAGAAGCAGAGCTTTTAGCTGTGTTTCATTTTCCTTAGCTGTATGTGACAGTAGCTGTCTCTCATCATGGCGCTTTCCCGTAAGCATGCTCAGATGCAGCTGGAAGCTGGTTAGACTGTGACAGATGGTGCCAAACTTCTATTGTTTGGCTGGAGGTGGGTATTTTGGAATGGTTTGGCTTTGAAAACAACTCTCCTCCAAACTTTCCATTCTCTCTGAGGTCCAGGAAAGGTTTCCAGGGAGGCAGCAATCCTTGTAGTGATGTAATGAGAGTAAATCTACCATTATTCCAAGATCAATTCTATGGGCTGAAAGATGGAAAAAACTCAGAAACATTCCCATGCCTGGTTGAGCATTACTGCTGAGCCATTGCTAGAACGTTGTGCTCCAGGACAAAGCTCTCACCAAAGAGCAGACAGACGCTGCTGGTTGTGTACAATTGCAGCTGGCTGGGAGCTCCAGCTAGGCTTACCCTAGGTTTTAATACAGAAAATCAGTGCCAGCAGCAGCCGTAATGTAGATGCAGCCATGCTAACACAAGTGCTCTTGCCAGCACAGTGTATACAAAGTATAAGAGTCAGACTCCCTTTCCAGAGCTTGGAATCCACTTGAGGAATTGAACTAGTGCCTCCTGTGCAAGCTGCGGAGCTGAGGCCTTGGGAGGAGGAGTTATTGTCTCTGAACTGGGCATAACGCACCTGCCAGGGGATGGTGGCTACAGCTGCTGTCCTGAGCACAGCCCCAGAAACCAGTGGTTCCCACTGGTGCAGCAGGTTGCACCTTCAAACAGGGACAAGCTTTGGGTGCAGAAGGAGCTGGTTCTTCCTGTGCACTGGGGATTGCATGGATGTGCCCGTACTGACGTCTGGTGTACTGAGAGCTCACATCAGGACTAATCCCCATTATTGGTAAGTCCTTACAAAAATTCTGCTAAGAAGGGTAAATCTTGGTAAACAGCCGTTCCACTTGGCAAGAGTCGCGGCCAGCTGGCTGAAGCAGGCTAAGATAGCTGGTGCTTCGTCAAACTGAACACAAGGCCCTTCAAAAAGCACCCCCATCAATATGTTTCCAGAGCCAGCATATTGCAAAAGCCAAAGGGATCTCGGGAAGGAGAGATTTTGTTTGTTGCTGGGGAGCCTGACATCCTGTAAGAACAGCTTACCTTGTTAGAGGCTAGCGGGTGCCAGTGGGAGGGAATTTGTGTTCACTAGACAAATGCAAATTCCAGTGAGGAGATTAAACTTGTAAGAGTCTTATGGAAAATAAACATCCTGGTTAGGGAGGGAGGCTGGAGAAACAACGCTAAGTATAACCACTGAGTGCTTTGCCTCAGCAAAGAGTATTAATGGATAACTCGATATCCAAAGTGCTAAAGAAAACCTCAAAAGCCCATTTGAAAGGAGTTAAAGAAACTCTATGTGTGTATAAGATAAGGAAAGGGGCCAACAAACAGAGCACTGTTGAAGGTGCTGGGAGTGATTTAAGAAACAGGAAGAAGATCCAAAAAGCTGTTAAGGCTGTAGGAGACCCTTCTTGCAAGGGTAATGGGATTCTGATTTTCCCGGTCTGAGGTGCAGGATACAAGCAGGAAAAAAATATTTTATTCTCAATGAAAATGTAACTATTTGAGCAGAAAGGAGCACAGCCAGAGCCCTATTATACACTGTCATTTTTCTGAAACTGAAAACATTCTGTCTAAAGCATATGCTTTTGGGAAGGAGTAGGATGATAGGGCAGAGGGTAAGTCCTGCCAGACCTTTCTTTGAGAATCTCTCTCTCACAAAGAAAGGAAAAGGAAAAGGAAAAGGAAAAGGAAAAGGAAAAGGAAAAGGAAAAGGAAAAGGAAAAGGAAGACGAAAGGCAGCAAGTATTTTGGCCAGCCAACTTCACTTTTGTTCCTGAAAAGGTTATCAGACATGAGATGGGCAAGAAGGTACTCAGAAATAGTCGACATGGATTGCCTTCTACAACAGTGTGACTGTGTGGAGAAGCAGAGAGCCATGTAGGCAATACACGGTGACTTTATTAGTGATCCATCACCTACAGCATTCTGAATTTATACAAGATATTTAATTAAAATTAACATTTGATGAGATGAGTGGCAGAGCTTCAATCTAAAACATGTTTGCTGAACATAAGAACCAGGCCAACCTAAACAGCTCAAATAGTTTAATAAGGAGAATTGCAGACTTTTGCACCTGTTGCAGAATAACCCCATGTATCAGCACAGGCTGGGAAGTGACTGACTAGTGGCAGTCCTGCTCAAAAAGTCCTGGGTGTTCATGGGGGATGGATGCTGACAGGGCACTCTCATTGCAGGTAAGTCAACCACTATCTTGCCTGCAAATAAGACAAAACCTAATGTAGCTTTCCATCAGGAAGAGTCTTGGGATGTCAACACTCCTGCTTTGAGCACAAGATTGGGGTAGATGGCATAAAAAGATATATTCTAACCCACATATCCATGATCCTATAGCTTCAATATCAACAGCAGCTTAGTCTTTAAATGTTTTTTTTTTTTTCCCAGCAAATATGTAAAAGACTCCGCTCTGTAGGTATACATCTAGTGTGAAATTTAGACAGTACTTCAATTTTCCACATAGAGTCATCTCCCTCCCCAGGCAAGAACACTTACCATGGAATCATAAGGTAGAGAGAAGAATATGAATGTGTCGTGTGAAAGTTGGGAGTTGGGCCAGTTACACTCCTACTCTGGATATTTCTGGTTGTCTTAAAACTATTTGCTTTATAGCTTAGCTAATTGATGTTGGTTGTTATGAGTCTTGATAGCTGGGAGGGACTGGGTATAGTTCCTTCTAGTTTTCATTACTGGCCTGTATAATTACAGTTAATAAAAGCAATGATTTCTTAAAGTGCACTTAGTGTATTCCAGGTGTCCTCAGACAGGAGAACAATATGTCCTGTTAAACACTCAGCCTTTACAGCAGCAGCATAAACTCTGATGTTCTCCTCTGAGTCATGGGAGAGGATAATGGAGCACATTCCTTGCTGAGAACAGTGTTTGGAAATTATTTTCTCCATCTTGCTCTGGTTACCCAAAACCCATTTTGGTATACTCATTTATACGCCCACTCTCTTTCTAAATTGAAAATGGAATGCTTTGTGCTTTTGGGGATTAGTGACTTGAGCTGAGCCACTGAGATGAGATCAAAGCTCATGGGAGAATGATGAGCTGGACTTTATCCAAATAAAAACAGAACAGAAACCTTCTCAGAGTCCTGTTGTTGCAGTGGCATGAGCACCTTTGGCCCAAATTCATCCCATCATATCATAGGCAGTTAATGAGGCATCTAAATTAAGAGTCTAAATGCTTTAAGTTCTCTTATTCCTGTAGTCAAGGGACCTGGAATGACATTTATTCCTCTTACAACCTGAATTACTCTTTCAGACTGTCTCTCACTGGATGCTCAGGAAGCTTTGGGTGACTCAGGGAGGCACTCTCAGGATCTAGATAGTTTTCTATGGAAAGATTACACGTTGTGGTTAATTCTGTTGGTTGTATGATTTGATACTATGAGCCAGCCCGGGGCTGACTCACTGCTGGTTTACTCCATCCCACCTAGAGGGTGCTACAGAGGAAACAAAGGAGCCAGTAACCCCAGTGACTCTGCTGTGAACAGATGGGCAAAAAATTAGCTAAGGGTAAGATCAAAACTTGAAAAATAGTTCCACAGATGAGCATGCACAGCAACCTATCACTGTCAACATGCTGCAGCTGTCCCCACTCCATCTTCTTCCCTCTCTTTCCTTCTTGGAGGCATCAGACAGGCTGTGAGAGCAGTATGGTTTGTTGCATTGGTCTGCATGTATTGAGAACAGACTTGAAAGATTTCCATGAGCTTCTTTGTACATACAGTGACTCTGACTCTGTTGCTAGCTGTTTGAGACTCTGAGCCATAAATAGGCGGAGAAAGACCTGCCACAGAGATCTAGTAGCACTTATCTTCTTGCCTCTCCACCTTCTTCTTTTGTCTCCTTTCAGTCTCTGGATGATCCAATCTCACTGGGCATGCAAGTGTCCAGGAAACTTCCCAGCCTGACCATTCACATGGCTCTCTGCCCACCACACTCCTAACAGACCTTCACTGTTGGGACTGAAGCCCAGCTCCAGGGGCCAGCTCCAGGGAGTCCACGGGTGCCCTGCCTGACTCCCTACAAACTCCATTTGCACTCAGACCAGGTTTCCTGACTGGTTCAACCCCAGGTTTTCCCCAGCAGCATCTCAGATGTCTTGTTCCATAAAACCATTTGTTCACAGTGCAGTAACACAGAAGCAGCCTAAGCTGGTGTCTCTGAAGAGAGATCTCCCAGCCAAGGAACCCCATGGCTTTTACACCCTCAGAGCCTACTTGTGCTCTTCTCCTGAGACCCCCCTCTCCTGCTCTCTCCCTCAGTGTCCACCCACCTGGCTGATGCTTCTGGTCTTTGTGCACTTTGCTATCCAAAGGGTTGGCAGTTCCTGGCCTCTTGTCTTGGGCTCCCACCAAAGCTCCACCTGCACCTCAATGTGCATCTCCACCAGCAGCGAGCTGCCTGCACCAGGTGTGCTCCTCAACACAAATGTGAGCTGATGGGCTGTTCCCTGACCTGTGCCCCCGTCAGCTGGGCTCTTTCAGAAGGCTGTGAGATGGTTGGGGTAACATCCGTCTGTACAGCATTTTGCACACTAAGTGTGTTGAGGATAATGACATTTAGCTTTCCTTAGGGTTGGATTGCCCCCTGCTAATGGTTTCTTTACCAGCAGCTTATGTGGACTTCTCTTGGACCTGAGCTGATGCAATCATGTTATTTCTCAGCACCATCTCCAAGTAGTTCTGAATGATGGCACTGTATTTCTTCTCCCATTAAAAGGAATGCAGTGATATCTCCCATTTATCACACTCACCAGGAATTTTTCTGGACATGCTAGTTATGTCATACTTTAAGAAAAGTATTTATTGCCAGTGTATGGACAGAAACAGAAAGGGGCACCACAGAGACAAAACACATCCCAAGCCTCAAGAGTTGATTCTGTGAAATAATGGTGTTGCTACCCATAAAAGATGCTGGGTTTCCTGTTCAGATGCCCAAATACACATTTAGCTTTTGTTTCATGCAGATACCCACTTGTTTGAAGTTGCAAGCACGTGCTGAATGTTAGTTTCCTTCTTTCCTTGTTTCAAAGTGTACACTCCATGTCTGTATGGAAGTATCTCTGAGTGTAGGAAATCCTTCTTCCTTTCATTGTGCATCTATTGGCCATGTGATCCATTTGTGTAAACAAAAAGGGAAATTTTGAAAAAGTGGAAGGAAAATCCCAAACATTTAATTGAATTAACACATATTTTGCCTTTCAATAGATTGTATTTATCTAATTTTCCAGCGTTCCACTCCTGGAACTTTCCACACATTCCTGAGGGACCCAAATTTTCCCCTAGAGACTCAAGGTATTGGATTAATCAGGAATGACTCAGATGTCTATATAAGCCTGGCTGCAGATAGAGTGGACTCCACCTCATTGGAAATCATCTGGAGGATGTCTATTATATAAAGAAATGGAAATTCTTAGTTCATCTAGGCAGAAATGAGTAGTGCAGAGAAAAGTAGCTGTTGCAGTACTCAGGAGAGCTCTTCCACAGGGCACGTGCCCCAGCCATGGGGAGAGCCAGCCAGGCTGGCAGCCATGGGCAGCTGTGGCAGCATCCAGCCTTCCAGCTGTACAGCACCAGGAACCTGGAGCAGCTGCACAGCCTCCAGGCCAGATCACGGCTGGCCAGCGCAGGGGACAGCAACAATGGCCACTGATGTGTAGCCAAGTGTTTCCATAGGACATTGAAGTCTTTTTTCTTTTCCATAAATAGCTTGCTGCCTTGCTTTCCCAAAGAAGCACAGAACACGTTTTACTTCCCAAGGACACCCATGTGCCCATGGGCAGGAAGGAAACACCTGTGGAGATGAGCAAGGGTGGTGAGGGGCTTTTGCTCTATGCTGGTTTGTGGGAATTTATTGCCAGCCACTTTAAGGTTTTATATAAAGTGAGTAGTGTGCTAATGTCCTGGCCTTCAGGAATATTTTGGGACTGGGGTTTTCCATTTGTTTTACTTTTTGCTAGTTGTGCTTGAGATGCCAAGGAAAATTACTTGGGGCGGGGAGGGGCAAAGCTGCTCTGGCACTGTCTGAGCAATGCCCAGGTCCCACCAGCCTGCCTGGATCCCAGGCCTGTGTCTGGTCAGACTGAAGAGCGTGCCCAAACTGGCCAGGTGCAGGCTGCCTCCAGGGCACCTTGCAGCACCTGGAAGGCAGCATCTTGGTGCTCCCACTCTGTGCAATGCCCACACCTTGTGTGGCACTACCACCCACACCTGATGTGACACAAATGGCAGGAGCCAGGGATCCAGGGCTCGGTGCTCTCCGCGCTGCTCCAGTCCCCAAGGTGACTTGGCACAGCCTGGGCAAATGAACAGCTGAGAGAAGGAGGCCACAGAGATGAAACACAAAGCTACTCTTGGAATGCTGGCTGCCCAAGCTGATTCTGGAGAATGTTTTGGAGACTTATGGGGCTTTAAGCTGTGGTAATTCAATATTTAAAAACAAATAGGTTCTCCTGCCCTACTTATCCACTAGCCAATGACATTGATCCAAAGTGTCCATGGTGCCAAAGGCCTATTCAAAGTGATAGGGGCTTTGAATCCTGCCTGTCAACACCTAACATATGTCTCCTTGGAAATCAGTGCTACGGGCCTAATCTGGCAGGCATAGCTTCGGAAGA
>NW_005054310.1:3052033-3087588 GCF_000277835.1 Geospiza fortis | reverse complement strand
GAAGAGCCCAGATTTGTCTGTAAAAGAATGGCAGGAGGGTACTCTGTGGTATTTCTAATCCCAGTTGCTATAAACTATAACAGGATCTGCAATGCTATTGTTGTTCAGGTAGGTGCCTTGGCAGTTGTTTTCTTCTCCTGGCATTTTCCCATTATTTCTTCTTGAAATGCATATACAAGAAATAATATTTTATTTTATGGAATTGGTCAAAACTGGGGAAAAAAAAATCAATTAGAGCAGGGGCTGATCCTGTTTTGAAGGAACTTCTCACCATTGCTCTCTGTTCTCCAGGGCTGGTAGCTCTCTTCATTCCCAGGCATTCTCTTCATTCCCAGCTTGAAATGTCTGAGATGAAGTGCTATTAAATGTTATTAAATACATTTAGGAGACAAAAATCTACTACCTTGGTGGTATCTATAAGAACAAGTGTTTAAAATCTGCATGGAAAAAGAGAAGTCCATTTTTCCAAGTGTAGCAAACCTACGCTCAGTAATGGTTTCTGTCCAACTGAATCTCCATGCCCTACTATTAAAACCCAGGAACCTGGTAAAGTATTTATTTCCAAAAAACCTTTTTCCCCCCCACTGTCTGAAAATTGCCTCTTAGTTTTAAATTATGATTTTAAAACACACCAGAAATTTATTTTCCTGCATTGGTTATTCATTCTGCCTTAAGAATATATAAAAAGCAGATGGGAATCATTTTCTCTTACTTGGTCCAAATATTTCAACAAGTGGGTTATTTTTCTTACCAGTCTTTGGGCTCCCTGCTGTTCTTAACTGGATTATTTGAATAAATAAACTGATCCAACTTTGACCCTTTACTAACCATTCACCTGTGGCAGAACATGCAGAAATTAAGGGAAAGAAAGGATGTCTGCTCTGGTGAGGAGTGAGCTAATATCGCTTTACTATGAAAAGACATAAAATTATTCTTGTCTGAAACAAAAAAATCATGTGTTTTTGGCATAAATATCCCAGTTTATTTCTGATGTAGTTGAAAAACACCAAAACATTCCAAACAGGTTGGAACAGTTTGGGAAGGAAAAAGAAGGAAGGCTTACTCTAGCTACCTTATGGTTTACAGATGTTTCAGGGAGGCAGATAGACATTGCCTCTGTTTCAGACTTATCCCTGCAGGATTTTGTCAGTGTTCAAACTCATTTTTTCCCTTTAAGGCTTTGTCTACCTTAGCTACAATTGGAGGAAAGCAGGATACAGTCTAGCATACAGCAAAAGCATGACAAAAACAAACAGTGAGACAAAACCAGTTTCCGTTGTAGACAGGAAAGGAAAATTTTCAAAAAGTGAAATGATGAATAAAATAGGACAGACATCCTCCTTGTTCTTCAGGTCTGAGTGAATTAACAATACAAAGATGCCTATATCAGTGATCAGACACTGATACCTGTATCACTGATCGGTTTCAATGACAATACTGGGGTGGAGATGATGAACAAGGGAAGTTAAAAGCTGAGCAGCGCTGTAAGTAGGCAGGTCACAAAAGAGGTGTGGGTTAAATTCACATATATCATCCTTCAACTGCTTTCCAAGCTCTGATCAGGTGCAGGTTAAATTCACATATATCATCCTTCTATTGCTTCCCAAGCTCTGATCACCAAGGAGCTGAAGCTGTAGTAAAATGTTCCGGTGGGCTGTACCTAATGTTTAGGATTAAATGTTCTCATGCTGTGAATGACAGCTATGACTGAGGTGCTCTGACATGCCACACTGTGTAATGTTTCTGGCTTTCTCCTCATTATCTGGTCTTTTTGTGGAGGGATTACAGGAGCAATGGAAGTGATGCTATGATAGAATGGAAGTAGGAGTGAGGCTGAAGCATCACTTGTGTCTGGTGACCAAAGGTAAAAGTGACATTGATGTGTTGTCCCAGTGTGCAAGGAAACATGCACTGCAAACAGATGCAGCACTTGAAGAGGGTGTTACCTGCTCCTTTTTGTTTCTTCTGGGCTGCCAAAAGCTCCTGTTTGCTCAGATGTGCTGGTAGGGCTACACATGAAACTCCCTTCCTCCATTCAGTCCCCATGAGCTGAGGTAACCAACGCCTCTGAATGGAATTGTTTGGACTAAGAAGGCGTTGAGGAGATGCTCCTGAGGAGCAAGGCAGAGTGGTGAGGAGTGGTTTGCAGCAAGCTAAGAGCACTTGTCTCTTTGGCTGTCAGCATTGTATTTGTCCTTGGCGCCAGGCCCTGTGAATTTGGCACAGTAATTTATCATCCTGTAAACAAGGAGCTGGTTCCAACTGTGAATTCCAGGAGCAGGCATATAATTATAATGTTTTTACCAACTCCTTCAGCTAGAACTGCATTAGGACATTAGTTAACTATGGCAACTGAAAAACTAGATAGATCTGTAAAAGAAATTTTTCTCAAGCAATCCTCTTATTTTATATATAAAGTACTAATTAAAAATAATTTAAGATGTGGAAGAGTGTGTAGGTAATTGCATTGTGCTATAATTTCTCTTTATATTCAATATAGCGGAAATAACAAGGAGACAGAGGTATATTTGACAAGAGGTAGAGGAGATGACCCTACTCAAGATAATTTTGTTTCTGTATGGGACATACGTCACAGCTGCAGGAGTGTTCTGCTCTGGATGAGAAGGGTGTGCAATGTAATTTCAATGAAATATTTAAGACCCTGTTCCCAATGTGGTCCAGTGAACACTGTGTACTAGTGCCATTAACGTTGACTGTGAGGTGACATTGGATAAATCATTGCGTCTCTTTGTACATAAGCTCATCTACAAAATGTCTTCCTCACCTATATGTAGTGAAGATTCATTAGTTACTGCTTACAAAGTGCTTTGGAGACATAAATTAATACTGTTATTACTTTAACAACGCTGAAGTTCTGAGATCAAGAGGGCATTATATCCTCTGCATCCCACTGCCAGCTGGGGCCTGCAGTGACTGTCCATAGTAAATGCACCTTTCACATTGGTGTTTGCACACAGCTGTCATCTTCTGCTAAATGCCATTATAAATCCACATGGTCACTGGCTATCCACTGTCTATGAGTGCCCAGTCTTTTATAGCAATTAAGGAACAAATTATAATAATTTTTGCAAAAATTGTACACTAGAGATGAAAACCTTTTGCATGCACTGCTGTGATTTGGCACTCCAAGCAAATACAGGGTGATTTGGTTTCAATCATTCCTTCATTCATCTAATCCATAGCATTTCATTTCCCAGGCAAACAGCAGAATCATATCTGAACCTGGGGATGCCATTAAAATGAAACAAGTTTGAAATTCATAAATTTATTTCATGCCAAATCCCTGGGACACAATGGCATTGTTGTGTCTTTTCTGAACTTTCAGATGAATTTACTAAACTTATATATTTACACTTCTTAGCCTGTAGTTTAATATACAACAGGAGATCTCTCTAGCACAGTGAAACCATAGAAATCTTGATCAGAACTACTGAAAAGATATGCATTTTCATAAAATCTGACTAAAAATAGTATAAGCTGCTGAATATTAGATTTCCACCAATTAAAGTTAAATTGGATTTTGTCGCAAATTGGATGTTAACTTATATTTAGGTTTTTTTTTCGCCAAAAGGAACAGCACTGCCATGGAAATATAGAGGGGCTAAAAACTGGAAGTTCAACATTGTTTCCATGTTGATAAGCATACAGTTACAATCATGCCTCCATTTCCCTATGTTCTTCTGTTCTTTTGTATTAGGGCCTAATGGGTTCATTTCCACCACGAAGGGAGACATACATGGAGCTATGGAGAAAAACAGCTGTGTGTCTGGAATGATGCAAAACAGACCATGAAAATGTGGATGGGGCTACTTTCCTTTACCAGGAAGGGTTAATAGGAAAGAAAGGAGACCATGAAACCATGAGCATCATTCACTGATGACAAAACAAACAGAGAAGCCGCAGGTTTTTTGGCTTTGCTGCCATCTAGCAGAAGATGGACAGCCTGACATCCATCCACCCCCTGGCACAGAGAAGAATATTAGATTGTTGAGGTAGCTGGGGGATAACGTGGGTTATGGTTCAGGTCTGAGCTGGCCTTTCTGGCTAGTTGACTCTTAAAAGGTGGCTTGCTTCTGGAAGAGCAGATTCAGAAGCAGAACTAACAGAGACTCACTCCTGTTGCTGGAGGAGTGAAACAGGCTGGTCTCCCCTGTTGGCGCTGTTGGATTGAAGGGGATGTGCACCCAAAAGAACAAGACTTAGGAAAATTCAGGTGTGCCCTCTAAAGACAAATCTTCTGAGCAAGGTAAGAGCCATTTTCAATTCTGGGGAAAGGAAAGCACTCTGTGTGTGTACAAACCACATTTAAAAATAATCAGTTAACAATATCAGTCACCTTGATCAAGGTTTGGTCAAGGCATATGCTAGAAAACCCTTTAGCTTGCAACACATTTCAAGCAAGTCATTAGCTGATTCTGAGTTTATACTGCTTTATCATCTGAACGGTCTTGAACAAAGCTTAGTTACGTAATGACCATGTTAGGCTCCTAAATGAGTTTCCTTTCCTGCAATTATTAATCCTCCAGCTTCTCTCTTTCTTGCAATCTCATTTTCTCCTGTAGTGTATGGTCCTCTTGCAGGGACAGATAACTATGTCTTGCAGACAGTCATTTATGGTCTGTGTTCATTAGTTCACAGGCAAAGGAAGCAAAGCAGACTGTACTCTGATTTTCCCTTTGTGCAATGGAAACGGAACATTTATTATGGTTTTGCTGCTGAGGAGAAGTTCAATTGCTAATGTAACACAGGCTAAAAATCTGCAGAAAGAAATGTTTCCTGTTCTGGAGCAACTGAACTCACATGTGTTTTCCTGGGAGGGAATAAATTGGCTAAACCTGGGTTAAGGTGTTCTTGGGAAGCTGAGAAACATTATGATAATGCTGTGCTAAGGCTCAGACTAAGAATTAACCAGGCCACTCAGCCTGAAGGTTAAACTTTAAAAGAAACTGAGACAAGTGTAGATAGAGGACTATGCACAGAAATCATCCTGGTAAGTTTGCCCTGTCACTGTGTTCTTTAGACAATTGAAAGTAAATAAATTTCTTGCCAGATCTGGTTAGACTGAATTTTTTAAAGATGAAGTGAGAAGTTTTATTCCCATTCTTCTTCTATTGGACATCACAATACGACAAAGGCCACTTGCCTTTGAGGAGCATATCAGAAACTATGGGGCCCACACTCAGCTGAGTTTCTTTGATGCTGCTTTTTCCTAGGGCTTATGAATACAACAAAAAGTTACCTTCTAGGTCTCTAAATTACATTAGATTTCATATGAATGCAAAGATGTGTTTATTTGTTTAAGAAGTGCCTTGGGGAGGGGATATTGGCCACCCTTCCATGCTGGAAGGGCACAGGGCATGCTTCACCCTCCTCAGGGGAGCTGTCAGCTGGACAATGCCCTTCAGCCAAGTATGGGGAAGATCTCAAGGGCAGAGACTGCTTCACACATTCAGCACCTTCAGAGACACAAGCCTTCTCCAAGTGCTGTGCATCAGGGTATCACTTGCCAGGCCCTGTGGCTGGTGTGGGACAGGTATCACTCCATGAACATCTGCTTCAGAGTGTTGGGGTGATGGGCTCAGGGGAGGGAGCTGGGGAGCTGGGAAGTGTCCAAGGAACCATCATGGCCCATCAGGATGCAGGGGCTGCCTGGAGGAAAAGCCCAGGTGCTGTGGAACCCTGTCCTGGCCTATCCATTACAGGCACTGGGTTCTCCTCTTAACTTTGCAGCAGGGATATTTTAAAGTGATTTTGTTCCACAAGCCTCCTTCAAATGTTCCCTTTCCCCAGGTCCAGTAGGTCAGAAGGGAGTGGTGTCTCTGCTCAGATATGCCCCCATACCCAGCCTGAAGAGCTCACCCCACTCGTGTGGTGTCTGCAGGGCAGTGGCATGAACTGCAAGCGTGCCTTGTGGGCCTCAGCCTGGCAGAGTTCCATGGTTAGCCTCTGCTCCTGATTAAGAGGGAAAACATTCATGAATGCTTAGGTAAAATAAAGGACTTTGACCGAGAGAAAATGAGAGAGTAACTTTAGCTTTAAAACAAAATAGTTTTCAAAGCATATTGTCAGTGTCACCAAATAATTATTTTAAATCCATTTAACTCAAATAGACTACTTTGTCAAAATGAGAGTATCTCCTGCTGCAGAAATATACATTTCTATATCTAAAGCCATCTAAACAACACTATTGTGGCAGTATAATTATTATTAAAGCCAGGTTAAAGTAAATTGATTTTTGCATCAACACACTGATGCCTCTACAATAATTTCAGTCTTTCTGAAGTCCACCCCAATGTATGGGATGGACTTCATATTCCTTTATGAGCCGGGAATTCCTAAAAACTCTACAGAACATTCCTTTTTTATGTTCACCAGGTCCAGACTGGTGGAATGTGGGTTATTTTTGAAAGAGGATTATTTTTGAAGAGCTATCCAAACCAACATCTAAAAGCAAAGGATGTGTGAAGTGCCAATCAGATTCAAAGAAAGTGGAGTTATGTGCATGCTCCTTATATTATCCTGACTGATGGCTTTATTAAATCACTCATGGCCCTGTAAGTTCTTTCTGTGATAATTCACTTGCAGTTGGTCTGGTGATGGGAAGACAGCATGGGTTTTTTAGTGCAGTCTCCTTAACTGCAGGATGTTGTTGGTGGTGCTCTGAGCATACTTTAACTGGAGTTAATTTTTCAGGGAAGGAATTATGTTTTCAGATGTGCATATGGGCTCAGTACAGGATCCCAGCATGCTTTTTATGCAAGCAAAAATGCAGCTGACTAGTGGAGGTAGAGAGTCCTGTCTTTCTCTTCATAAAGTATGTAAGGTATTGCCTAGAAAAGGACAGTTTGTCCAACCAACATGGAACTAGCTAAAAAAATTTACAAAAATACAGTATTAGATGATAGATTTATGGGCTACTGATAAGTGACTAAAAGGAAAGAGCAAAGCTGCCTAAACCACCACCATCTCTCTTATGAGTGTGCATTTATGCCTTCTGGCATGCATTGATGATATTCCTTCACTCTTCAGTGTGTTTTATTCATTCCTTTTAATAAATTTACTGGTTTTCCCAGAGGAGAAGAAGGTGGATATTTTTCTAATGTCCCCTCTATAATATTTTCACTTCCTCACTCAAACCAACAGCTCTTTAAGTGCTGATAATTGAATGGACAGTCTAGCTTCCAGCAGAGCCTTTACATGTTCAGGAGGTGTCAGCCATGGAACAGTCATGGAATGATGCTCCAGTTTTGAAGCATGTTTTGAAGCATGATTTTACTCATATGGAAACTGTTCTCTCATATGAAGGCTGATAACTTTGTGGAAAAAATGCCAAGGGCTATCAAGGAAAAGACTTTCTGAAAATTCTCAAAAGCTGAAGTCTTTTTAAAAATGTTTTTCAGAAAATTAAAAAAAAATTGCAGAAAAATGTGAAGAATGACATCTCTCTCTCTCCAAGATGGAAACCATGAGCAGAAAAAAAATTATTGTCTGTGCTCCTCTGCTGTTGAGATATTTCCAGTCTCAGAGAATTTATGACTGCTTGTGAAAACTCCTACCTGGGTAGAAGAGCAATAAACATATGAAAAACTAAAGAAGATGCCAAGATAGTATCATATGTGTTATTTAAACTGTTTAGAAACTGGAAAAACCCCACTCTGTTTATATCATGCATAGATTTAATTTCTTGCTTACTAAGGAAAGCTGAAATCACTCACTGCTTTTTGCAATGTGATCACTTTGTAATGCTGGGGAAAAGAGTAGGGAGCTTTACATGGTAGAGATGGTCCCTGGAGGCAGTAGCATCATTTGATCCTTGGCACCGCCAGTGTCTGACATCATCTGAGACCAAAGACTGTCAGGTTAGTAGCTATTATCTTTACATAAAGAGGCAGCAGTTATGCACCTTAACTGTTGTTTGAAATTCCCATCCAACAGAATAACTGCCCAATGCACAGGTTATACTTTGCACATACCCTGAGGAAATGTATGTACCTGGCTACAAAGAGGGAAAATGAGGGCAGGCACTGGCAAGCTGGCTGGACCCAGAGGCCTGTTTTATTCTTGCAGTTGAGCTACTGTCAGCAATGCTGCATTTCTAGGAGCAGCTTGTGCATTCATTCCGGCAGGAGACATTGCTAGTTCTTGTCAGAAGCCCAGACTAAAGCATTGACTTGCTCAGGGTTCTTCTAACCTCCCCCTGTGCAGGACTGTATGTCACATATACATGCAAAAAAAAAATAACCCCAAGAAACCCCCAAACAACATTTTGGTTAAAGTATATTTGGGTTATGAGCATATTTGGGTCTTGTGTGCAGCATAACAGATTTCATTATTGAAGGCTGTCATCAATTTGAGGTCACTTGGTGAGAGCTTTAGCAGTACAAAACTGAGTGCCTGTAGTTTTGCTGGTGCTGGGGACTTGAGGTGGTTAATGTGGAGTTAAGAAAGCTTCTTATTCCACCTCACAGTTGGTATTTACTTAGAAATCAGCAAGCTGTTCATGTGGACAAAGCTTGGCTGAACTTGAACATATCAGCACTTGTGTAGTGAAGGATGCTCCCATTTGCTTGTCCTCTGAAATCCCCATTATTGAGATGCATCTGTGTCTAGGACTTTCTGGAAATTGTAAGCTTCTTAGGGCCAAAATAAACCTTTGTAATTCTCTATCTGGAGAAGGTGATTGGAAGAGGAACCAGCTGGAAGTGCACTAAGAGCTGTGACGAAATGGTGTTGAATAGATGGTGAGGAGCACTGCTAGCTGGGCTGTTAGGAGCTCTTGGAGACTATTCCTCTTCCATCTCCCCATTCTTACCTTTCTGAAAAAATATCAAACAGTACTTTTACAGGGTAGTAGACTCCACCTATCTATGTTAGCTAGAATACCCATACAGCACTTTTCTCAGATCTTCAAATACATCATGCTTGCTATGTGATTTTCCTGGCTACAGCAGACTGTGGTTTGGGCATGGTGGTGAAGCACTCACAGCCATTTGTTGCTAAGTAGAAACATTGCTTGGTTTCATATAAATTGAAATATTTTCAGTGTGTACAGCTCCCATTCCAGATGTGCTTTTCAATGACATGAAATCAGAAGCTATGAGCATTTTGGCACACTTTGCTCCAGGGACAAGGTGTTGATAGGTCAGAATTTAATTGAGATAAATGCAGTGAGATAACAATCTCATGTGATATAACCTTACTGCAGGCAATAAAAAATGTCTTGCAATGAGACACCTTGGCCTAACCACCATGCTGCCAAGATTTTTTTCTTAGGCAATAATTTTGTCCACATCTCCAGCTACATCCATTGTCCTGTACTCCTGTACTCCTGTACTCCTGTACTCCTGTACTCCCACAAGCCTAACAAAATGGAAAGACTTGGGAAGCAGACATAAAAGCAACCTCCTTTGATAGTCTTGTTGTTTGTGCAAAAAACACTCTCCTTGTAGTAGGTCATAATACGAATTCTGATGTGTATGTGTTTCCAGTGATATTTAATCCAGGTCTCAAGCAGGATTTTTTTAATCTATGTTACAGCATGACTGATGTGCTATAGGAGTGACTTATTCATCCCTAAAATTCTCTGGAACTGGATCACTATGCAACAGGATATTCATTGAAAAAATCTGCTCCCAAACAACAAAACAAAACTGCACAGTTGAATTACACGTTGGTAAGAATAGGAGGTGATTGTGGTAAGGCTGAATGCTGAATCCACTAAACCAAGAGTTTAAATAATACCTTCAATGTTTTATATATAAATATGTATGGATGTTTTACTCATGGTATAACTTTTACTTTCTTGAGAGAAAGCACAAAAAATTTGCCTCCTCTAACATTAACCACAAATGTGATTTATGGATTCCAATTGATCTGTGTGTTTCTGCTGACAAAATCCATTACTTACCTGAATGAGCAAAAGTTTTATTCTGCAATTCAGTAGAATCAATGACTTGATACAATAGGAAACAAAGAGAAGAGAGAAGAGAAGAGAAGAGAAGAGAAGAGAAGAGAAGAGAAGAGAAGAGAAGAGAAGAGAAGAGAAGAGAAGAAAAGAGAAGAGAAAAGAAGAAAAGAAAAGAAAAGAAAAGAAAAGAAAAGAAAAGAAAAGAAAAGAGAAAAAAGAGAACAAAAGATTTTTTACACTTTATTTATGGAAGTTCAACCATAATGCAACAAGGGCTCAATTAAAATATAGCAGAAAAGTCCCTAAGAGCAGACTGACACAGATTCATTTGATTCCTTAAAAAGTAATGACGTGGCATACAAGTGTTCTGGAGACAGTATGGTGTGGAACAGTCCACTGTTATCAGGACTAGATAAATTCTCTATTGCTTTTCTCAGAAATTGCTGAAGTGAGGTAAATTCCCTCTCCCCACTTCCAGGAACTTCTCTGTATTTCCTGTATATTGGAACTGCTGATTTCTAAATGACAACTTGGGACAGGAAAGGCAGGACTGTCCCCGTAGAGGTGATGCAGTTACATTCCCTTACATTCTCAAAGGATGTGAATGCACATCCCTGACTCCTCTGCTCCCATGAAAGGGGGTAGAACTAGAGAAAATTACCCACTGAAGCAAGATGGATGGGTGAGAGTTGTTCAAATGCCTGAACAATTGTGCCACTTTCCAGGCAGCACTTTTATGGATTTACCTCAGGTTGTAACATCTTCCCTGTTTTACTGAACTTAATTTGGATGTGCATTTGGTTTGCAGCACGGAGAGTGATGGGACCCATCAGAATATGTCAGAATGCAGTGATATAGCAGGAATCCATGGGAGAAGACATTCATATGAGGAGCTATCTTTTGGAAATGCAGGGTGTTTGACTCAAAGGGTTTCACCCTTGGTTAATGCACACAGGTAGAGGCAGTGCTGTCGTGCTGTCTCCAGCTGTTGTGCAGCGCTGGATGAGCACCACAGCTGTGCCAGCTAATGCAATCCCCCAGGAGACCAGGTGAATAGTTTCAGGGGATGAGAAAACTGGCATGAGAAAATATCCCCGTGCAATACTCAGTGACTGATTGCTTGGATTTGCTGACATTGTTTGCTCTGCAGAATTGTTTCTGAACCTGTGATCATCTCACAGTTGTTTCACATTTTCCTAGGTTGAAATGGAAATTACCTAGCTTCTATTCTGGTTCAGCTGTGGGTCGCTGTCTGGCTGCTGTTACTACAAAGGTTTTGAATTTATTTTCTTATTCTCCTCTTTCATAGAATTGGTTTCAGTTCAGCATCTTGTCCTCCAAAGTGTTTTCAATGGGTTTTTTGCCCCTCTCACATACAATTTCAAGCTGCTGTAAAAAACTTGTATGGCTGGTGAGCAGACAGGAAACAACTTGAAAGGATAAAAAGGACATAGAAAAATTAATTCCCTTCAGAAAAGAGCTTGACTATCATCAGTTATGGTTAAGCAGGTATTTGCACTTCAAGTGTGGCAATTAGATGCTGCAGTGCTGGGCTGCTGGAGGGATATGCAAACTTTTAATTATATGGCTTTCTGATAAGCTGCTAAGAACAAAAATCCACCAGTTGTAGCAAATGCTCTGACTCTGCTCGAGGAGAGTTTTAGCCAGATGTAGTAGGGCAAAATTCCCCTTGTGCCCCCAGGGTGGGTCACTGTTCAGTGAGCAGTGGCTGCTGCCCTCATCCCACAAATGGCTGTGGTTCAACTGGCCCTGGTGAGCGCAACAGAGAGTGACCACAGATCCTCTGGTTGGAAAGGTATTTAATCTGTCTCTTCATGCTGCTAGTCATTGATCCAAATGTCCTCTGTTTGAAGTACTGCTGAAGGGGGAAGTTTTTTACTCCCATCTGGTTATGATTAATCTCAGCCAGGCTCCCTTTGGCCAAGGAGGAGCCCAAGACAAGATCAGTCTCTCTCCCTCTTAATTACACTGGTTTAACAGGGAAACACTAGTAATTAGAGCCCAGAGATGCCAGTAGGCATATGTGAACATGGTGTCAGTTTACAAGGTGATGTGTTAAAGCTGATTCAAGCCTTTACACAATCTCTTTCTCATTACAGAGGTGTAATTAATCATTTTGTCTCATTAGCACACTACTGGATTAAACAGAGTCATTTTAACCTTCCTCCTTATCTTGGAATCTACTTTCACACAACTGAAGCAAATTTCCTTTGGAAAATATGATCAAGCCTTTGCATCTGTGTGGACTTGGCTCTGCAGAATGAAGTTAACTTTAGCCTTTTGGTTATTCACCTGAACTTGAATGACATGTTAAAGTCATTGTCTTGGACAGAGACATCCCTAATCCAGACATGTCACTGGCTAAATTGGGGAGCTTGGCTGCCCGAGTCTGAGGTGGGCTCCTTTGCTGATAAGGGCTGTGGTGAAGGGAGCTGAAGGTGAGACACTGCCCCTCCTTTCCCTTGAAAAGCAGCTGCTTTTCAGCCTTATGACTGCTCTCACCCAGGCTGGAGCAGCTGGGCAGCAGCTGTGTCTGGGCTCAGCCTCTGGCTTGGCCTCAGAGCAGCCTGGTCACTGAGCTGGGTCATTGTTGGGCTGCACCTGGCCATGGCCACTGTCCCTGGGCCCAAACCAGAACCTCGTGGGCATTCAGCTCCTGGCTGCTGAGGCTGCTGCCTCCCCCAGCCTTGCTACCACCCTTGGCTCCCAGCTATCCTTCCCTGGGGAGCAGCTAGCCAGAGCTGTGCCTTGCCACAAGTTTTTCCTGAAGGAGAAGGATCCAGGTCAGTGTCATGCCTCAGACCTTGTTGGTCCGTCACAGGCCTGCATGGGGATATATTTCAGGGAGGGATTTTTGCTACTTGTCTTTGCATCTCATTTTTCTTTTAATATTGGCCAAGCAGAATCCCTCCTTGAAAATGAAACAGAGCAAATAAGCATGACCCAATTTTGCATAGAATTACAAAAATAACATTTTTCTGTGCAAAATCATAATCCAGACCAAGATTTTCAGAGCTTCAACAGGCTTAAAAGGTTTATGAACCTTTGAGATTCATTTTGCTCTCTTTAATTAAGCTTGTGTCTTGAGAAAGCCAAGGGGAGTCTTACAAATATCTTTAAAAAACAACAAACAGCAAAGAGTTTGCTAGGAAAAAGCTGGTGGTCTGGTACTTTCTTCCTGTCTGCTGTTTTTTCCCAGAGATAACAATTTGCTAGGGTTGTGCAGGACTTTGCAGCTTGCCTTAACTTGAGGAGATGTCCAGAGAGACTCTTAACAGGGCAGAAGGGAGGCTGGCGCCTAAGTGAATCCTTTTATCCCCTACAGAGGCTCCTGGAGCTCAGCCCTAGCTGCTCTGGCAGGGCATTGCATAGTTATCTGATTATACCAAAATATATTCCCTGAAACATCTTTTCCTCTTTAATTGTGTATGCTGGGAAGAGCTTTTGCTTTCTCAGCCTCTTAAAATACTCTTGTTTCTAATGCATTTGAAATGTTTTTGTAAATGTCTTATATGCATAAGGGCTTCAAACTATGTGATTTCTGCCACACAATGATGGAGTGGAATCTTACATTAAAAATCAATGATCAGACAGCAAGGGAAAGTCACACCAAGACCATCAGGCTTGTACTGCAGGAGCACAAAGGCAGGTTTTGATGCTGTCCCAAGCTAGCAGACTCTGTCATGTCCAAATAATGGAAAGATCCAAGCAAGGCTGAGTAGAAAATCCACAAATTATTTTAAAAATTATTTTCAAATCAGTGAGTATATTGACCTGCTCAACAGGGCTGCTCCCTGCACCCTTTCCATTGTCCTCCACATCCGGAAGCTAGATCCTCAGCTCTTGTGAGTCCAGGTGATATTCCTGGTTGCTGTTTCTCTGGATTTAGAGAAGTCAAAGGCTGCTTTGCTCAGTGATGTGCAGTAGATAATGGGTAGAATTAACAACTCCAGAACCAGAAGACTGACTCTTCTCCACTTCAGGCCAAGGTAGACCAAGAGTGGGTCCAGTGAAGTCACTGGCATTGTGTTACTATAAAGAGAAGAATACGAGTGTTTGAGTGCTTGCCACTCAGGTCTAGAGTGTCTGTAGAGATATTTTTAACCATCATCTTCTAAACATCCTAGGTTCAGTACAATAAGGAAGAAAACCCTAATGGAGATGAGCTGCCAAGTGGGGGATTGTCATTGGAGCAAGCCTCAGAGCAGAGCTCGTCAACTCTTCCCTAACATCTTCTACCTTATGTTCATTTAATCACTGGTGCCTTTCAGGCACAGAACAAATCATTAGCAGTTAATCAAGATTTCGAAGGGATGCAGGGTGATTAAATTACAAGCTGGTTGGTTATCAGTGAGATGCAGAGACTACAGAGAGGCAAAGCTTTTTCTTTAGTATTGAAGAATTGGCTGCCCAAATAAGGGACATATTTCCTTCTGGACAATTTATTGTGGGATTTTTATTTCTTATTTTCTAGGCTTAAAAAGTCTCCCTTTTCTTCGCAAATGATTAAACCTGGTCCAACTTGGCCCATTTCAGCTGCTGCTACAGGCACTTACCAAGATGCAGTATTTTACATATATTAGTGGTTTGTTTGGTCTCACTACATTGCCTTTGCAATCACACCATGCTGGGGGATCGGAGTGTAAACTGCTGGTTCATAGCTGTCAGTTTTGAAACAAGAAAGCAGCTGTTGGAGAAAAACAAGTTTCATGCTCCCCTCCCACCCAGATTTGGTATATTATCTATGAAATTACACTGTTGTCACATCCAAGGTGAGAAATACCCAGCCAGAGGCAGGGGAAAGGCACAAAAGCCTGGCATCTGGCATTTGGGGCCATAATGAGATTTATTTATTTGGAAAATGCAGTAAAATGGAGGCACTCCAGCTGAGGCAGAAGGTTTTGTCTCCTAGGAGGTCTGGTGATAGCAGATTTGGAGGTCCCAACATTTTGTGAACAAGAAACGCAGCTTTTTGCCACCCACAAACAAAGTTACCATGGCCTGCAAGGGGAATGGGGGAAGGCTTTGTGCTCTCAGAACTTAAGCCAGTGTTGACTGACATGATTAGAATTCATTTCATTGCTCTAGGAATCCTTGGAGGAAGTGCTTGAAAAAATATCCTAATTCTCATTGCATTTCTGCTGCAATAAATGAATCTGGAAAGAATCTGGACACTAATGCTTCCTGCACGCATGGATCTTCTCAGATGATCACAGCATGGCTTGAATTTGCCTCAGTTGTGTGTGCAGCCCTTCTTTTCACTCTTTTACATCCCAAGCTATTAAATTCTAAATTTTTAAGCAGGCCATGGAGCCTTGCTCAGGAGCCCTGGGCTGGAAGGAGAAAGCATTGCCATGACCCAAGCAAGCCTAAGGAAATCCTTCTTGTTGACCAAGACAGGTGGTGAAGACCTGCTTCCCTGGCCATGGTGGGAGCAGGCTTTGCTTAGCTGCCCTTGGAGGCTTTCCTTTTGCTTGCCTCTGGCTGGGTTTGCTGGCAGTGCTCAGCACCTGCCAGCACCAGGGGGTCTCTCCCAGCTGGCTCTGGGCTGCCCAGCCCAGGCTGGGAAGCAGTAAGACATCCATCCAGAATGGTACTGCTTGTTAATTTCCCTTTTTCATAGCGAGAGCTGAATCGGATGGAGTTTGGTGCACTCCCCTATTTCTTACTTCAAAAAAAAGGGAGTTCCAAATGCACCAGTGAGCACAAGAACTGTTGGAGGATATAGCCCTGCTCTACCTCAAGGAAAAGATGGCCATGGTCCCATCAGTGCAGCTAGAACAGGGTTAGGGCTTGTTAGTGATTCTCATAATGTATTTAATCTTACTAAACTTCTATTTTTTCTGAATCAATTGAAAGGGAAAGGTATTATTTTTGGAGTAGCAGGTTAGAAAAAGTCCAAAAACAACACTGAGTGAGCTGCTGAGTTTTCCTTTTAGAAATGATTTTTGAGCATTTCACCCCTTTGCAACTCACAATCATTTTAAAGTTGTTGTTGGTGACATGGGGCATTGACTCACACTTCTCTAATCCCAGGAAGGGTAGGGCTGCAATACTGGGCTTGCTGAAATCAATAGTGAACCTGCCGTTGATTTTAATGGGAGCAAACTTAGTTTTGGTGGAGCTGCGTCTTCTGTGTGTGGTTAGGGAAGGGCAGGAGAAAGGGAATGGGAAGCCCCAGGTCTGTGGCTGTTGTCCACTTGCTCTTTCCAAGCAGGCGGTGGCTCTAAGGACGCAAAGCAAGTGCCAGCTGCTCGGTGTCTGTGGCCGCAGTCGGGCAGGCACTGCTGCCCTCCTGTGGAGAGCAGGACAGACGGACGGCCGCAGGGACACAGGGCTCCAGCGTGGCTCTGGGGCGCTCCCGTGGCAGCCAGCTGAGGATCACCTCGCATGGCTTTGGGCAGGGTCACCCAGTCTAGCCCTGGCCTGCTCCAGGACTTTAAGAGCCAATTGACATCGCACTGGTCCTGGTGCCTGCAACAGCTGGGTGGGAATTGTGCCCATGCTGCATGCAATAGCTGGGTGCTGGAGCCACTGGGGCGAGCTGTTATCCTCTGCTAGTCCTTCAGTCCTCACAGCCAACAAAGACTCCTCACCTGGACCTGTGGTGCAGGAATATTTCTTTTCAAGGTTGTCCTTGAAAGTCTTCCATACTGAAATCAGAGCCTCAGTTTTAAGTTCATTTTTTATTCTGTAAAAGTTTAATATTTTGCTAACAGATAGTATAAAAAAATATTCAACCCAACAGTGTGATTGGAGTAAAGCTATATGCTGACAGGTAAACAGATAGCTAGAGAGCAGGAAAAGCAGGACACCTAATCACTGAAGAACAGTTATAAACAGCAATAAAATTAATATCTATATTAAACTAGCAGTGCAAAAAAAAAACCAAACTGGAAGCAGCTTTACATTAAAAATACAGCTTTTTAAATACAGAAATAGCACCAATTTACAGAAGACAATCAGAAATGTAAACGTGGCAGATAGATTCAAGTATAAGTTATATGCTCAGCCTCCTCAACAACTGACTTGGGACAGAAAGGTTTCACAAACCCTGCAGAACTTCCTGGGTATGCACTTTGTCTCAGTGCAAATACAAATTCTGCTTTTCCAAATCTGCTTTGCTGATGAGTTGTTCGTAGTTTATTTAAATTCTTAGCTTTCAGTGAAGGTAAAGATAGGAAAGGTAAACCCATTCCCTCCTGACAGCCAACTGTTCCCCCTCACCAGTCCAGTTCAGCAGCTCAGGTACAGAACACAGCTGCCTGACTGCTTCAGTGGTCTCACTCTTTTTTAGTGAGAATTTTGCATTGACAAAATCAAGACAGCATATCAACATCCTTTTTCTCCTAGGCTCAAAACCTGCTTTCCCAGCCATGGGAAACCCTCATTTCCATACCTGCTGTATTTACAGAAACTCAAAACTCTAAGCAGAAATTGGAAATGGAAAATCCATTTTCACTCCCTGCATTTTCAAGTATAGTTAAGTTAGTTATGGCACACAGTAATATCACTGACAAGGAAAGGCAATTTTGGTGATGATGCTTCAACTGGAGCAAAGAGCCAATATTAGCTCTAATCCTCCTCCCTGCTCCCAGCTGCCATTTCACTAAAAGGCTGTATTGTACTAGAGGGAGGGAGAAGAGACAAGGTTTGGAGAATCAGCACCCATTGTTTTCCCTGGAACCCCAGCAGCTGGTTCCTGCTCCAGCAGCAACACATGCACGCCAGCAGAAGTGCAGGGGCAGCACTGTGCTAGTTACACACTGCTTTTCAAAGCAAAACTCATCTAAGTGGGTGTATAAGAAGAAATAATTCAGAAGAAAAAACTGTAAACTTTCATAACTGTAGTGTCATTAAAATATAAAAAAAATTAGCAGTCTGAAGATGTCTCTTTACCATCCCTGAAATTTCCTATGATAATTCTGCTACAGATTTTGAACCAGGGCTAACCAAGCCCTCTCAAAACCTGTTATTGGTCTATCTCAAGAGAAGGCCACATTACTCAAACCCTCAGCTTCACTAAAATTCTTTCTTAAATTTCATTTTCATTATAAAAATAAGATGCCCTCATCAAATCCCCAGCCTCAAAGTCCTAATCTCCCTTGACCAACAAAACAGCACATCCAAGAGTGCATCTACCCTTGGAAAATCAATGCCAGTACCAAAGAGAGAGCTGATCATGCTGGCCATTTGCTAAAAGTCCAGGCTAATGTGATGTCAACAGCAACACTTTCTGTTTTTTGAACAGGAGACTGCACAAATTTAATTGCAGTTTGCTACATTAGTGAAAACATACCCAAACATAAGAGCATTAGCTCTTAAAATTATATCTTGTATTGATAATAGCACCATCTATTATTCGAGAACTCTGAATGTGAACTGTTAAGACTTTTCTTCCTCATTATCTTTTCTTAGGGTATACTGATAATTTTTTATTAATTTTTTTACTTTACAACTCAAGGCTCTTGCTCTTTTCAACTTCTTTTTCTGGTTTAGATGGATAAGATCTCCCTTGTCTTCCCAACATGCTCAAAAGCACTATTAACTAGTCACAAAATTCCTGCAAGTGAAGAGTTAGGCACTTAAGTACATATCCCTTAAGTACACTTAAGTAAACAGCTAAGTAGGCACTTAGTAGACTCAGGTTAGACTGAATCTAATCATGAGTGAGGTTAATGACTTATCAGCGTTCCTTGGTCATAAAGTCTAGACTGGATATTTAAACAGGAGATGAAATCTTAGCACAGTCCTCTCAGTGGTTTGTCTCTCTCAAATCTCTTTGTCAAATCTGATAAACCATTCAGGTTTTGTATTCTTTACATCTAACTTGCAAATTTTGATCAAAGTAAAAAAACAAAAAAAACAACCAACCCAAGGACTAATACAGTTCATTAACATAACTATAAAAATGTTAACATTCACAGTTATTTTGGTCTTAATATTTTTCACATGTATACATTCAATCATACTGTGTTATTATTAGGTTTTTCTAACCACAAGTGCTGGGCAAATTGTACAACAACCAACTGACATTCAAGTAATCCTACCCTGAGAAAATCTGTTATTCTGAAACTGCAAAAATCCTTTTTTGCACTAATCCCACTCCAACATACAAAATAAAAAGCAAGAGGCTGCACTGCAGAGGCATGCTTTGATAGTTTGGAACCAAGGAAGCAGTTGCTTTCACAACTGCAAGAATTTATAATTTTCACCACAGATTTACTCAGGGTAAGTAGAGTACATGCAAATGAAATGCTTACCCCAGATAAGTGCTAGACATCTCACTTAAAACCATGAATAAAGAACCCCTGGGGACTCCAAAAGAATTTGTTTGCATCTCCTCACAGAAATAAGGAGAGTTTTCCAAATTAAAATCACAATTACAATTTGATGCCCACAAGGCTGTGTGAAGCACAGAATCTGGATTCAAATCAGTACTGAAGGAACAATTCATTAAAAGGATTTCTGTACCAAGGGTGACTTTGAAGAAGATGGCTAACAGAATCAGTGGGTGAATGGATAGTGGGGAAACATGCCAAAAGGGGTGACATTTTAACATGCTCCTCTTGCCAGGTAAGAGCTTGTTCTCTTGTAATTGATACAGGGTCCAAGGACAATCTGCCCACCTCTTGCAAAGAGCAGAATTAGTCAGGGCTGGTACTAGAGATTTCCAGTCTCCTCTGCACAGAGCTGGCATTTCTGGTCTGATTGCCTTCATTTTTCTTCCATGCCACAGGGTCTCCAAGACTTCCAGGAGTTTTGAAAAATGCCTCATGATGTGCAGGACGAATACTCTTGGGAGTGAGTGGAGCTGATGAAGGCTATTTATGAAAAAAAAACAAAGCCCCAAAGTGATTCAGCAGAGTTCTCTCAAAGTCTACACACAAGCAGACAAATAGAGGATTTCTGGAAGACATTAATGCCTGTACCCTTTTCCATTATCTAGTGAAGAGAGGTCAGAACAAGGTTGAGGGGATAATCCAGGATACTACCTGAAAATTGCTACAACCAGCTGATTCCAGAATTCTGACACAACCCTCCTGTCCTCCTAATGTTTCTCTGTAGTCATTGCATAACACATAATGACAGATGGGGGGAAAACCCTTAGATTGCTGGGGGGTTTTAGAACTTGTCTAAGTTATAAAACCACTTCACTGTTCAGGACTAAACGTGCTATGCTGGGCTATGACTTCAACAGTGCCCCACACCCTGTGCCACCCCTAAGATGGACATGCACAAGCTAAGTGGAAGACAGCAGCTCTCAGTGTGCCAACTGGGCACCGACACAGGGGCACCAGCCTGCGGCACACACCGGGATCAGGCACCTGGCACAGCTACTTCATCACCACTCCTGCCCACCTTTCCTCCTTACCTGCTGCAGCTTCAGAAGGGTCACTGGGTGTCCCATACACACAGGGGAGTCCAGCTTAACAGCACTGCAAGACCTTGTGAGCACAGGACTCAGGTGCAGAGCGGGGTGAGCCGGCTGCTGTGGATCCACCGAAGGGGCGGGTGAGACCTTGGGGGCGACAACGGCCGTGGTGCTTATGAACACAGGGGTGGGTGATGACAGGCTGGACACACTGAAATTCGTGGAGGCAGCAGCTGAGAAGGAGCCATCGGGAATCGAAGAAAGAGGACTGGTGAACGAGGGAGAACAGACGAGAGGGAAGGAAGCCAAGGCTGTTGACGGCACCATGACACAGGGTACACTTAGAGAAGGCAACTGGTTCGCAGCCAGGCTGATGGCACCAGGGGCTTGGTTTGCAGAGAACAGGAAATTAAAACTGCTTAATCCTAAACCAAAGAGAGAAAAAAACCAAAGCATTAATAATCTTGAAAAAGGGAATTAAACTACTGTAACTTCATTTACAATAGGAAAAGTGTGTGACAGTAGAGAAAAGTCTGCCTAGGAAGTAAACTATGACAAAAACAATAAAAAATAAGGAATGAAAGTGTCACAATCCCCTAACTCTTCTATCCAGCTCGCTTTCCTTATTTGCCTCCATTTTCCCCCCCTAACTGTCTATTCACTGTACCTGCATCCATTTACTCTGGCCATATGAAGTACCAACCACACCCTTTCCTGTTTTCTGCTTCTAACTTCAATTACAAGCAACATCCTGGCTAAACAAACTCTTTTTTTCCACTAACTAGAATCATCCACTGGTATATGAAAACATAGACATTACTTTTAATGAGGAAAAAAAAGCCAGACAAACCAAACCCAACAAATGGGAGACACCCACAAGGATATATCACGTTAATTTTGCTGAGAACAGCTGAACTACTGTGTTGAAAGAGAAGCTGCTCTGGCTCCCAGTTTGTCTGACCCTCGAAAACACCAGGATTAGCATTTTTAAACTGGGCATCTCCAACCTAAGTGAAATGCCATAGATCCCACTCCGTGTCACAAGTGAATCAAAGACTAAAGCAGTAGTCTGCCTCACATCCTGTTCCTACAAAGCAGTCATCCACTGCACACAAACACAGGCACAAAACATGATGGACACAAAATCCCATTGCAGTATTTTCAGCTGCTTCCTCTAGATCCCTCCAGTGCCATACAAGCAGGGCTGGCTACATTCCCAGTGCCTTGGGTTTCAGGGGTTATACTGATAATGCATGTTACAAGACAGTACAAAGTTTGAAGGTGATGAAATTCGTACACTCAGGAGATGCTGCTGCTCTATATTGGTCAGCTTTCTGCCAAATCTAGACTTCCAGCTCCTTTGACTTTTGAATGTTGGATAACTGTCTTTTTTGTACATAATTCATAACTGTCTTTTGCACATAATTCAGGCATGCAAACCCCATATTGTTCAATGCTATTCATGTTTGGGAACCTCAGAAAAATGTTTCTTTTCAGAGGAGCAATAGTTCACACTGAGTCAAGAGATTTCAGAGTTACTAAACTACTACAGAGAACTGCTGTCAGGGTTTCTTATGCCAAACATTCACCTATTTGTAGGACTCAGTATTTGCTCAGTGAACAGATACAGAGGTTTGGGTGCCTCTAGATCTCATGGCTGTCCTTACCAGCAGTAGGCTGAACATAAAGATACTGTGGTTGGAAAGGTTGATTGGCATTTTCTTTAGAGATGTGCTCATTTCCTGGAGGGGGTTCATCAGGGTTTTTGTTCTGAGATTGTTTTTCTTGCTTCTGACAATCTAAAGGCTTAGTGGACTCCTTGTTTGCCACCTCTGGAGCAGCAGGACTTGCAAGGTCAAGACGATTTGTTTCTAGATGTACAGCAGCTGAATAGCCACTTCCTGGGGAAGATTCTGCCTTGGATGACTCGGAAGGCTTCTAAGCAAAAAACAAAAGGGGAAATGAAGAGTCCAAACTGAAATAAAACAGTGCAATACTCATGAACCTTCCTCATGCATCTGTGCAAAGGAGCAGCACAAACATGATTAGCAAATCACCAAGTTAAAATTTTTGTTTGGGGATTTGAAGAGTCATATTGGTGATGCCTAAACCCTGTGCTGTTTGCTGCAGTTCACATTCAGTACTTGGGTACACTACATAAGAAATACCTGACCTCTGGGATTACTTTTTTATTGAGAAGGAAAAACACTTGATTCAAATGGTTTATATTCAATATTCAAATGGCTTATATGACATGGTGTTGAGCTTGACCCCTACTTTCAGCATTTAAGAGAATTCTGAGATAACTGCGCATCACCTTCATCATCATTATCTTTCTCTCGCCAGCCTGCTGTGGGCAACACTGGGCCTCAGAGAGAGGTACTCAGGCTGGAGAGTAGGGGGAAAGAACAAATCACATTTGCTATAGCTCAGTAGAGTAAGCAATGCTGCTGCTGTCTGGGAAAGCTCAAGCTAACAGGGGAAGATGAGAAGTAATCACTATATTGATTTCTTCCCCTCTGACCAATTGTTTTGCTGCAGAAAATGATCAGGACACTAATTCCAAAGAACAGCTGAGCATCACATCACTATGCAAAGCAACCCAAGCCCATTTTCCCCTGGTGGTGTGAAAACATCTCTCAGTTAATGCTTATACTTCCTGACACAGGGCACTTGCAAGTTTACGAACATGTGGGAGGCAGCGTTTTAATCTCTCAAGAGCAGTGCACTGAATTTCCCTTCTGAAAACACTGTCTTAGGCAAAAGTCTTTCCTTGCTATGAGAAAGCCTAAGTGATAATGAAACTCACTTTACCTTGGGTACTACAAGTGAGAGGGGCAGATCACTGTGCTCCAACGTCTGCTTTTTGGCAGCTGGCTCTTCATCATCTGCAGGTGCAGAGGGCGATGAGCACTTGTGGGAGCTGCGCTTTTGGCAGGCAGTGGGAGGTGCAGCAGCCTGAGCTTCTGCACTCCTGTTTCCCAGGTCTCCTGCAGCAGGCAGGGGCTCACTCACATTATTTTCCTGAAGCCCACCACACAACATGAAAAGGGATGAAGATGGGAAGCACAGGAAGGGTTGGTTGGGGACCAGGGTAGGTTTTCCATTTTCTGTTTTGGACGCTGCTGGCGTGGAAGGGTGTGAAGCCTGGCTGCTGATACCATTTGGTAGTGAGAAGCTTGGCACATCTGCCTGAACCACAGGGAAAACTGCCTGAGGCAAAGGGTTAACACAAAAATCAGAGTCCCCAGGAACAGGAAGAAGGGAGAAAGGTAAGCTTATGTTGGATTTCTTTGCTGAATTTAGTATTGTTTTGGTGTCACAAGCTTTATTCCTGAAAAACAAAAAAAAAAAAAATCCAAATAGTAATGAAAAGAGGAAAAGCATTTATTCCAAAATTAAACCCCTATTTTATCCTTAGAAGCAGAGATACATATTTGGACATAAATGTGGAAAAATTCAACCCCCAAACAACAATACCAGAAAGGTCACTTTTTATCATTTCTAGTAACACAGAAGCAGAGTTCTCAGGTTTCTGATGGACCAATAATGCTTCTGGCTGCACTTGACAAGTCAATCATTCACAAATTAATTCAAATTGGAATAGGTGTAGAGAAGACAGATGACAGACAGAGATGCCCTTCCACAGAATCATAATTTGCTCAACCTACCCAGATAATAGGTCAAAGGATGCAGAAATGACCTATATAAACATATATGACAGAAAGAACTACTGAAGCAAAACACCAACAGTGGTACAAGTACAGATGGGTGTAAAATAACCATGGGGGAAAAAAAGCCATGCTGACATCCAGCAATATTAAAATATTAAAATTATAATAACGAGACTTTATGGCAACTTTTATATCTCAGTCTCATCAATGGAATCTATCCTTAAACTAAACATGACAAGCACAAAGCTGCAACTGAAAAACAGCTAAGACCAACCTACCCAGTATCTTCCTCTATTTTCTGCCTGCAGACAGCTGCTAGATTTATCATTTTGGAACAATTTTCATCTGAATTCACAATACAAGCTGAAAGAACAAAGAGGAATTCAATTAATCAGAGACAGGTTTACCAAGCATATTTTGATACTGGCCATATAAAATAATTGCTATAATTTTTCAGTCCTGACACATTTTTATAACATCCACTAATCACCTAGAGCCAGAACCTGCAAGACACTCAGAAATCTTAGTCCCACTGGAGACGTGTTCAACATCATTATTTCCTATAAGAGGGAACTGTGAAAAGCCCTGTAATTACTTTATCTTTTTTAACAACTATCCATTAGATTGCTACAATAAATTTCACTATATTAGGAACCATAATATAAAGCAAACATTTTGTGGCTAAAAATCTTTTCTTAATCAAGTTATCACAGAAGAAATTGTAGTATAGTTGCTATTAGTACAGAACAGAAATATTTACCTGCAGAAAATAAACTGCAGATTCAATTGCAGTTATGGCCCAAATTCACCTCATGGTAACTTTAGGCATTTGACTGGAGGTTCTAAACCAGAAGTTTCATTATCACGTGCACAGTACAAATATAGGTACCTCCCAAGAATAGTTCACATATTTAATTATGCTGATTCACCCAATCAAGTGCCTTAAATTGGTGCATGCCCTCATTTGGGCAGGTCCAGTGGGATAGAAAAGAACATGCTTCATTAGTAGTTACCTTGCCTCTCTTGATGTGGGCTGTTAGGCTCAGAACTGACTTTCCTTCTGGCTGTTTCACAAGGCTGTGCACTATTAAATGAAGAGTGACGTGTAAACCTTTGCTTTCCAGTAGCACTGCTCTGGTACTGGGCACAGGCTTCTCTCTGTGTCTCTGGCAGAGGATCTGATGTTGGGCTATGCCCTCTCAGCTCATCTGTAGGGACACAATATTGTACAACAGTCCTTCAGGCAACACAGCTCATCATTTATGCTTCTGCCATATTACCAAACTTGGCATTAAGGGAAGAGACAACCTCCATATTATCTCAAACCTGTTTTGTTTCAGTTTGGGAGATAATATAGAGGCAACCTCTATATTATCTCACAAACTGAAACAAACCTAGAACTCAGTAAGCACCAGTAGACAAGGTAAGGGCTTCCTTCCTATTCAATCCATAGCAGCTACAGCAGCAGCTACACTCCAGTGTGCTAGCCAGGAGGAGAAAGTGTACTAAGATAGTATTTACATTATCCTTCATTTTACTTGTTCCTGGCACTGTCCTGATGCAAATATCAAAGCCAAAGGGTTTCCCTTTGCTCTGGCTTCTAGCCAAAGAACATAATCTTTCAGAGAAGCACTATGCCACCACGTTGTTCTGAGCAGACAAAGCTTCTGTAGAAGGGGCCATATGCAAGAAACAGCCCTGCTCTACCTTGTTATGGTCCCTTACAAAGAAAATAATTCACTGTATAATTATTAAGGAATTACCAAATTTTTGCAACCCAGAACAGCTGTGGACCCAGACTTGAAGATGTCAGTGCTATCTGCTATTGCTCTACAATTCACAGTTATGCATACAGTAATCTAAGTCAGTGTAAAAATACCTACAAGACACAGTATCCTTCAACACCCCTCCACAGACCCAGATCTTGGGTGCAAAGTCTAACAAGGGCAAATGTTGAGCTGGCAGCAATTAATAATCTCAGGGTACACATTGAATGCTGAGCTATTCTTTACACACAGAAAACAACATTTTACCACTTGGGAAGGGACTGTCAGAGCAAAAAGAAAATAAATGCAAGCTACACAAGTTACCAGGTTTTTCAGGAAATTCCACAGGTCCAATCCACTTGAAAGCTGGTTTGCGTCCTCGCTCCTCTGTGACATGGACTTTCTTGATCAAGCCTAGGCTGGTGAGAACGTTGGCAATATCATACAGTCTTCGTACCTTCGCTAACGAGAGAGGGCAGGAGTAGATAAGACAGTCAGGTTTACAATGCATATAGGACATATTCATGTGCTAATTTCATTCCAGACTATCACCACAGCTTTCATAGATGAGGTGGGCAAATCAAATTGGGATGGACTTAGGCCACCTCCCATGAAGTCTGCCATGCCAGCTCCCACCTGATTCATTCCTACTTCGTAGCTTAGCTGCTCAGGCTTAAACTCGTCTACCTCATTTGGATGGATATAGGTTAGGGAGTGATTACAGCAACTTGCCCAGAAAAGGCAGCTACCTCCACATAGGTAAAGAGAAGCTGGTGGAAAGCGGCACAAGAGTGCACACCTGATCACAAGAAGACACATATTTATAATTTCTGAAAATGTAACACGCTCAGAAAAATCTCTGATTCTAGTAAGTAACATCTTTGAGCTGACTATGATACCCACATATTTTCCAGCTAAACTCCTCACATTTCTTCTTATACTTGGGGTAGAATTTCAAGACTGAAGTGCAAGTACCTTATTTTAAAAGTACTTTAAAGACTTAAAAGTCTTTATCTCAGAAGATTTATTTACTAATGCTAAGTTCTCCCATGTTATCCAAGGGATTGAAGTACTAATCCTCACTAACTGAAAGCAAACCCTGCCATCCAGCTGTAAAAGATTTCTGGGGTAAAAAGAAGGAACATATTTCTCCAGAGAGAAAATTAATCCCATTAAATTAAACAACATGCTTCAGTTCTGAAACATCATTCAGAGCGGTACAGGAAACAGGGTTTAAGTGTAAAAAAAAAAATCAACAACAACGAATTTTCTTCTTTATTCTGAACCTGAACTTGGGAGACAATTGTCAAAGTGACTCTTGTCCATACCAAGCTCTGTTTTCACAAATATGCATTTGCAATGAAAAAAACCCCAGAATATATTCCAGGAAAAGATGCACAAATTGCTTTTGCTGTTACATACTGGTGTCTTTTTGCTGTCAGTCCTAACATGCCCCATTTTCTTTACTCACTGACTGATTGATTTGCCTCTCATTAGCCATCTTACTTTTAAATTTGCTGTGGTCCACTGTATCCTGGGTTTCTTCTATCAGTATCTTTGCAGCGACATCCAGAGTGACTATCTTGGTCTTGGAGACAAGGAACAGCATGACAAACTTTTGGCTCATAATCCTCAATGACTTGTCCTTTCTGCTGTTTGCAGATGCTGTGTTACAAATAATACCCAAGGCTCTTAGCATATGTCATCCATCACAGCCAGAAAGCTAGTAAGAAGGTTTCTCACACACAAAATAAGCAAAGTATTTCCTTGCCAGAAAGCAGAAATTAATTGAAAGGCAGCAAATAACTGATTAATGCAGACAGGAGTCTCTCTTCAAAGGACAATAAAAATTCAAACTTGCAGACATAGCTTTTAGAAAGTGGAATTCCAAAGCTGATTCTATGTTATGTTACACAGTTTCTGCCACTGTAATTTTGTGACTCTAATGGACTTTGTAACTGAAAATCATCATGTGTTATATGGGCAGCATGCAAAGAGTGGACAAATGAAGATGGTTCTTTCTAACAGGATAAAGCCTTTACTGTCAGATACAGGTTTGGGAAAGAACTGGATTGTTCAGCAGAAATTCCTGCCAGTCTGTAGGACAGAGAGAAAGATCTGTCTTGAGACCTCTGCTAGGGACAGAACAGAAGGAAGAATTCTGTACCTTTCATGGTGAATTCAGCACCTTTTTGCAAAGGATAACTTTTATTATTTAATGTAAAGGCAAAGCAAGGGAAAAAGTGACATAGTAAACTGGAGAAAGAGACTTTGTGTCTGTGTATCATCATACATTTAGTAATCATCCTACCAGAGGCGCAATCCGGTTCTGAAAAGTCCAGTAATGGTCTATCTTGAGAATCTGGAATAGTTTCCTTTTTCCGTTCTCCAAATTTGTACTCTAAGTCCTGCTCCTTGTGCTGGGAGGTCATTAACTCTCCATACTGCAGCTCTCCTGCCTCCTGGAGCATTTTCAGAGTTTGGCTGAGGTTGTGCCGGCCATGCCAGCAGTATTGGTTCTTGGCCACACGACTGACCAACTGCAATGACTCCAGGACATTCACAATATCGTAAATTCGTCTTCGCTCAACTCCTGTTTGGGAAGTGGGGGGAGCAGATGAAAGAGACAGAGATGCTCATCTTAGTTCAGCAGAAGCAAACAGAGAACAGGTTGTTCTCTAATAGACATTTTCAGTGTTCACATGGACACATTCTATTAGCTACATCTATATTTGCACACTAAAAATCTGCCCTATGCATGGCCAGCTTCATGGTATATTGCTCTTTGTCCGCTTTCTTAACTTCCAGCCCAGCCATGGCTTCAGCTCAAAGCACCTACACTGTGTTTAGAACTGATTGCTGACTGCCAGCCCCATTCACTCAGACCTACCCAAACTGCCTCAGGGTTTTCAGGGCACTTTGGCCCTTCCTTACAGAAAGCTTCAACACGCAGACACATACCTGTACACAAGCCTGTGTGTAACAGGGCAGAAAAGGGTCTGTCACAGCATAGAGATAAAAGACCCTCATACAGGAACCACGGGGAGTGCAGTCCTCCACTTGCATTTACAGTGACACAATTACTTTTACTTGCTAAGCAAGTACCAAGTAAAGGGGCATCAACAGCTCCACAAGGTGCAGAGCGCTGTAGAATGAGACCTACTGTTCTTCCCAAACACAACAGAAACAAATTATCAGTGCTGGCTGGGTCTAGTCCTATAGGAAATTTATGAAATATGTCCAATATTGAGTTCAGCCTGACTGATATGAGCAAGGTGGGGGACTGAATATGAACAGGCTGGTGGCAATGCTCACTGTCCTAAGGGCTTGTGTCCAGTGCTGTTTGAAGCATGGTTCTTATAAGTAGCACAATGTACTATACACTGGTGGCAGCATCTGCACCAAAAATCTTCTAACAGTTAACATCAGCTGAGCAGAACAAGTGCTAGTTAGGGTGAAAGGTTTTGAAAACCTCCCTGTGGGAGGCAAGGCCGTAATGTTTACCCATTTGAAGACCAGGTATAATACTTACTAGTCTCAAACACATATTGGGTGAAACAATTCATGAACATTTGCAAGTGTGTGTAGAATTTGGAACAAAATATAATTCAGAAAAACAAGAGTGTTACACATATCCTGGTGTCTGTCAGGCACCAGCAGCACAGCCCTCTTTGCGGCCTTCTGCACGTTTTCAGTGAACAAAGCAATATACATTTGTAGCAAGAGCTGTATCACAGACATCATTTGTTACATTGAGAGCAGCAACATCAGCAGGGGGCAATTTCGAGGTCACTGAAGCAAATGGATACAAGCCAGGAAGGGAAAACCAAAGGAAGAAGGACAACCAAAACTTCCCCTTTCTGGGAGGTAAAATTTCCAACAGTAACTTTTAGAAGAAAGTTTCTGTTATTTAGGAAAGTAAGGTAATGCCACTCCCAACACAGAATAAAGCACTATTCATGTTCAGCTGTACAAGGCTGGAGCATGAGCATCTCATGCAAGCACATAAAGGAGTAACTGCAGAATCTAAAAGAATAATTAATTTTAAAAATAATTTATCTATTTACTTAATCTGTATTCTATCCTATTTCCAATTCACTCTACCAAGGCAAATAAACGGGTATTTCGAGGCCTTTTTTAACAGAGTCACAGAAGACATCCTTCTTCTGTTCCTTTTCTTCCCAAAACAGACAAATTTCATTTCTGCTATATCTTTTTTGTTGATACCTGAGTTTTAAATGTAGATGCAAGATTTATTTAGTTTAAGTCCAATTTTGTAAAGCCCTTCCTAGCTAAGAAACAAGCTCTCCAAGGACTCAGATATTTTTGCTATTAATGTGTCCTGTCTGAGTCCTCTCCCAAGTTTTATTACTTCTTGCAGGTATTTCATTAATCTTTCAACTAAAACCAAACCTAACAGCAGAACCAGCAAATGAGCTACTTAAAACAAGACATTTTCTCATGGTACTCTTGCAGTTCTTCCAGTACCTTTGAGTATCACAAGGTGATACTCAAAGCTACGGTAACCTTGATGAACCATGTGATCTTGGAAGATGCGACATCAAACCTGTTCAGAAGTTAGGGAGTAAACACAACTGATCTCCTACGCATGCCAGTTTGCAATTGTTTCTCCAAGTGTTTCATTTTGACAAAATTTGTTGTCTATAAATCCTCCTTCAAAGGGTTTGTAAATCCTATCTCCTTCGGTGTCCAATGAATTGAATATTTAAGAAAGTAACAGAGTTGGTAAACAGCTGGAAGCAAGATCTGTCTAGTAAAAAGTGCAGAAAGTCAGAAAGCAGATTTCAAAACGGTAGTGCTACCAAACAACAAAGACACTGAAGAATATTAGGCATTTCCAACTCTTGATTAGTATGATTAGAAGAGCATCCAGACCCTGGGAAAGGCAGATCTTGAAAGTAGTCTGTCAGAATATGATCTTAGGAAGGCCCGCCTGTTAGGTTACCCCAGGTGATCAGTTACCCCAGTTTCACAGGTATACATACCAAGAATTGAAGCCACTTCATCCAAAGAAATGGTAGTTTTCTCTGTTGACAATGGATAATTTGGATAGCGAGCTAGAAACTTTTGGCACAAGAGTCCTAAGCTTTTCTGTTTTCTGCTGGGCCTCTGCTTTTCAAATTCATCAACCGTGCTGTCATCTACTATATCATACTGTTAAAAAATAAATGTTAACTCTTTAGTGCAGAGCTTTTAAAAGCAAGACATAGTCAAGTGAGGCTTATTTCAGATGTTATCAATATTTCAGATCAGCTTTTCTAATTAAAAAATAAAAACATGGACTCCTTGAAAGCACACAGCACTCGGATAACACAACTGCAAGCTCTTATTTTGTCACACAAGACAGCTACAGAAAAATTCTTATCTGTGCAATCATGAAATAGTGGTCATGCATAAGGAAAAAAATCAGTAAGATCAACACCCAAGACTAGTAGATGGCAAGACTATACTTGGAAAGAGTATTTCTTTTGGAAAGAAGGAAGAATATGCTCTCAAACACTTCTGGATCTAATAAAACAGGAGATGCAGAAGCCATCAAGAAATTCCTGCAATACTTCTGTTTGCTGACTTTTACAGTGACTCTATCACTTTAAGAAAGTGGTGATGGGGAAGGGGTGGGAGCACTTTGCTCAGAAATTATAAAAGGTGCTACTCAGTCTTTGAACCTTAAACTTCGTCAAGATGTTACCTTAAGTAATTCTGTAGGATGGTCTGACTGTGGTCTTTCTGACCCTGCAGTGGGAAAAAACGGAAACCAGCAAAACCGTGGTTGCAAGAATGTAGGAAGAGGCATGTGTGTTTATCACAAAACAAGAATGATGGAAGATTATCTTCTGTGTTATAAAAGGGAAAAGAAATCTTGCCCTCTGGCAAAGAAAAGCCTAAGGTGGTGTTAGCTGTGGAAACCTGCGTTTCCTAGCTTATGGGATCTTCAACTGTATTCAGCTAGTTGCAAGTAAGTTACCTTGTGGCAGGCTGGTGCTCTGAGAGAATTGAATTTTATGTGGTATGGAAATAGCAGTATTCTTACTCTAAAATTTTTCCTTCTTTTGTACGTTACCATTTTAAGTATAGAAGATTATTAAATGAAAGTTTTATTAACTAGAAAATAATTGAACTCTTTATAGTAGACACTGCAAAAATGCTGTGTGATCTTAGCAGGCTTGGAGTGGTAATGAACTAACCTTAAACATCAACTATTTTTTACCTACTGGACACTATGCTAGGAATAATCTCTAGAGAACTGTTTGCTTTGTTATGACCACGAAAGCTGCAGAATTTTTTACACTACTATTGCAACTGCAGTTGCTGTAAAAACTACACTTCCAGAGTGATCTGTACCTATGAAATTATGCTTCTCAGTAGGAGCCAGAACTATTGTCTTGTAACTGAAATCAACAGGGAAGGATATCCTACAAGAAATAAACCAGGAGAGGAAAAGCAGCAGTTGGAACAAAAAAAAAGCACAAAGGAAGAAAACTGCAATGATGCTTACTACAATCTGATGTCATTCTCTCTAGGGAGAGACTTCATGAAGTGAGGACAGCAATCAACCCCTGCATTGCTTAAGTCTTGTGAAGTAGAAATTTTAATGCCTGACCTTGCTTTCTGACCACTAGTTTGGGAGCTGGGGGGGGAAAAGTGGGAATAAAGGGTTTCAGCAGACCACTTTGCAGGATAGTTGCAGATGGGGTCTAAGATTTGGAGAGCATATTCTCTCATTGTCAAATTTATTTTTGAAAAGGATGCTTGTTTAAAACAAATCTGGCAATTTTCTTTCTAATGTGGTTCAAAAGTACGTCAGTTGGGGAAATCAAACATTTAAGCTCTACTTCCTTCATTGTCCTTTTAAGTAATATTCAGGCTCTTGAGGGGATCTCAGGTCCATTTCTAGTAACTCAGTTACTTTTGAAGTCCTACTGCTCAGACATTGCTGTGTAGGCAGCTGTCCCTGGGAATGTCTTACAATTCTGCACCATTCCATAGGGAGCAAAGAACCAGTTGGAAGGAATCTGAGGAGCAACTTAAGGAAGGTCTGAATCCTAACTGAATGTAAGGTCATCGTGTTCTGAGTCTCACCTGTAACGAATCAGGTGTGTCACTCTGCTCACTGTTTTCTATGGGTCTGAAGAGCTCTTTCTTCTTTTCCCTGTCCCTCATGTCAGGACTAGCAGCACTAACAAGAATCTTCAGGTTCGTAGTAGGAGTCCAGGGATCAGGTTGAGGTCTGTCAATGATCTTAACAGGTGTAATTGTATTTCTTTCCGGTGTGCAGCCTTTTTGCTTCGATAGATCAATAGGTTCATTCTTAATGGGAGTCTTTGGGGCCATCCTGGATCGATCATATATGTTTTCCTGTTAAAAACAAAGTTTTATTAGACACAAGAGGAAAAAGACATTCCATCAATCAATTTCATGATTCTTATGAAGTTATTTTTACTGACTTGTGCCTTGGCACTCATAGCTATATTTAGCACAGTTCTTCTGCCTTTGTTGGGAATGTTAAAACGTTCTACATGCTGTTATATTGGAGGAAGTATATTTGAGATACTGCCTTGAAATACAGAACCTGAGGTCAACCAGTCTAACCTGTGGCCTACTAGGCTTTTAAACCCTGACTGTTGTTACAAGAAAGCATTGCCCACAAACATAAAAATCACCAAATTGCAGGGAAACTGAAATCATGCACTGGTCACATTACACTTAGCAAGAAAGTAGAGTTCTGTTTGAAAGGTCTCGGGTTAAAAGCCATGCTGGGCATGCAGCTCAAACTCACAAAATATCAAACTAAAGGGGACATAACCTCATGTGCAAGGCAAGTTTTGCATCTGTACTGTCTGCTGCCCAAAGCAACTAAGAAAATCTCCATAACTGTTCCTTCACTACAGCTAAGAGCTGCTAGGAGGAAAAGTCTGATTCATCAGCTGATTTTTATAATTTCCTGAATGAAGCTCAATTCCTTCCAGTCCCTAGCTACCATCAAGTTTTTTTGTATTTCAGCTATGGATCCCTTTCTCTTACTGCAAGAATTATCACTACAGATGAACTCACTTCAAGGGACCGACTGAAGGAAGCATTATTGGTACCTTGATATAATGTATTTTATTTTGTGCTGTAAGAAACCCAATTCAGAAATTGAATAAAATCCTGAAACAAAATATTAATTTATACCGGATTACTGTAAGAACTTTCTTAAGTTTTGCCTTTTACTTGAGGTAATTTAATTATTATGTAGCTGAAATATATTTAAATGGGTGATTCCAAAGGTCATCCTAACAGGAACATCTAGCTAGAAAGTAGAAAAAAGTTCTAGTAAGAACTGAAACTGGCTTTTACTAGGAGCAGTTTTGTAGCATTCAGACTGGAAACAAATTTGGCACATCAAAAGCATTGTGCTCTGAGCACTGATGAACACTTCTGCATACATTCATCTATGAATTACCTAAAAGGATGCAATAAATACATCTCTTTTTTTACAACTAACAGTCAGCCAGTTGTAACTTGCTACACTGTGATAAATAGGGGTCAATTTAGAGGTCATGGTACTTCTTAGAATATATATTCATATAGTGTTGGCACTCAATATTTTCTTACAATTTTACGTTTGGCAGTGAATCAACCGTCAAGTAATGGAGAAAGTCTATCTTCCCATAAAGTTCCTGTTCATTATGGCTGGTGGCAATGGAACTGCAGTGAGGGCAGCTGAAGCAACCTGTTGTTTCAGTACCTCAGATCTTCATGTTTGTGCAAATACCACAATGAAAAGCACATGACTATGCCCTTTCAAATCTTTATTTCCTACCATCAGATCTTCATTTTCTACTATCATGATTACCCACTAAGGTAAGAAACACTTTTACCCTCTCTCCTCTTTTTTTTTCAGTAGCTGCAACACTCTGTGAAGTCCTACCTGTATTGCACAAAACCTCAAGGGGAGTTGGTAGAAGTGCAAGATAGAGGACAGGAAAGGCCAGCCTGTTGAACTTAGTATGTGAGCGGGAGTTGAAACAAATCTCTGATATAATAGGAGTGGAATCTGACAAGAACTGTGTGAATTTTGGAGGACTCAGATTAAGCATGGACAACAGGTCATGAATTGCATCCAGTTCTTGACGGGAGAACTGCATTTTATGAATACAGGCCAGAAGCCAAGTGTAGTGGATGTATCCATGAGTGTGCTCAAACTACTGTTAATCAACAGAACCATGCTATTCCTGTGCCAAGTGAAGAACCTGGTGGATCTTACCTTTAGAACCATGAGTCTCTACGAGAGCCTTCTCCACCTTACCACATGGTAGCCATTGGGATACTTGAGTTCACTGAGTGAGTTCTACTCAGCTAAATGGTGTTTCCCGCTGTGTAGTGCCAGAGCGCAATCACTTCACTTACTGACAAGGGTGGCATGACTCAGGCTTCTTACACTGGATTATTTTTTTACCTTAAGGGTGGTGCTGGACATCCCAGTGCCCCAAGTGCTCACAGGTAAGATGGTGCTGTACAGTAACAGGGCAGAGCAGGTCCGGTGGGCAGCACTTCAGACGCTGCCCACGGGAGCCACAGAAGCGCGATCCAGACCCCGACTCGCCCCCAAGCCCCCCGGCTGGCGGCCCTGCACTCGCGGGGCTGGGGCTCCGCGGCGCACCCCGCTCTAGCCGCCCTCCCTCCCTCTTCCTCTCCTCCCGCATCGCCCCGCGGCTCCGGACAACGCCTGCAGGGAACGCGCGGCGCCGAAGCGGACCGGACCCGCTCCCGGCCCTCCCGCTCACCTT
>NW_005054310.1:3048522-3051483 GCF_000277835.1 Geospiza fortis | reverse complement strand
TGAGCGGCTCAGCAGCCCCGGGCAGCTCGGACAGTGTTGTGGTCCTCCACCCCATCCCCTGAAGCGAGTCTGCTGCCGGGAAGGTAGAGCGAGCAGACGCCATGGGCAGCGGTCTGGAGCCTTCGCTTTTCCCTGAGACTCGGCTCTGTGGGTTTCCCTCCCTTGGGACCTCATTAAATACCCAGATAAAGGGACAACTGGAAGGGAGCCGTGTCCAAAGTTAACAAATCAAATAAATCCTGGCAGCCTGTGGAGAGGTGCAGTGATGAGATTATAGCATTACAGCTGTACCTGTTGAGACTATGGAGACCCAATGTTGCAAAAAAAAAAAAAAAAAAAAGGGAAAAATTCTCAAAATCATCGCTTTTTGCAATGCAGAATACTTCTGTTATGAAAGTAACTGCTCTTTGCTTGAGATCCTTTCTGGAGAAATTTGCTCTGTGCAATGTAATTAAATTTGTGTTTTGAAGTGTATTTAAGATTTTTACTTTGTATTTAGGATTTTTTATTAAAGTTGCAACAGCAGACATGCTGCTGAATTATTCCTGTCTTGTTTTGTTGTGGGAGGACTTCCCTCAGAAATAGCTCAATAGCTAGTAATGAGTTGTCACAGAAGAAAAATTCCAAGGCACCGTCCTGATAATTTATGAAAATATTCACTTTGTAATTTTTGAGGAATAGAAAAAATTTCTTTTCAACAAGAATGTAGAAAACAGCTAGATATTGTCTCTTGCATTAAATAATTTGTTAATTTTAAAAATACTCTCATTTTTGTCTTTTCAGCAAGTTCCAGTACACCACAGTTTCCTGAAGAGAATGAAATATAAACTCTCAGAGAACTTCCTTTTATTAAAAAAAATCTTAAATGGCCCTATACAAAACATCTCTTCATGTTTTTAAAACCTTCCTATTTTAAAGAGGAGCATGAATTCCATAACTGCAAAGTGTGTCTCTCAGTACGTGTTTGCAGATATGTAGACAGAAGCATTTCTAAGGAGTGAACTATTACTGCTGCTCTCACTCATAGGAACTCTGAAAACAGACTCATGAGAATCATAAGAAATGCAGGGTCATGGAAAATGTAGGCAGGATCTCGTGTCACAGGCTGACAAGCCCAGGCATGATTTCTAGACCAAAGGAAAGAAGCTGAGAAGAGAGTGTAGCAGCTGAGAACCTGCTTGTGTGCTGTGGCCCCAGTGACAGGAAATTGCCATCTGTCCCTTTTAGTCATCTACTTCAACTAAAGTGACACAGAAATATACATTCTCAGACCTTTATCTTAGATCTGTCACAGGCATTTGTGTATCCACTGCCAATAAACAGCATCTATTGTAAGGTGTGAAAGTTTAATAGGTCTGACTGCATTTGCAGCTCTAGCACAGAGCCTTTCTTGTTAAGACCTTAATGGTGGTTAGGAACTTAATATTTGGGTCACTTGCTGAAATATCATGGCATGTGCATATAGAAGTTCATTTGATCATTACAGTGATTGCTTGGCCTTGGAAATCTGGTAATTTATAAGCCATTAGTTGGAATATCTGTAGGTTGGCAAGTGACTCAGGAGGCCTAACTCTAAATACCTGTTTCAATCATTACAGGCTGTGTAGGCAATGGGCCACTTTCTACTTGGGCTGTAACTGACTCGTAATACTATAGTTTTGCTGCTGGGATGGATCTGGGGCCTTATTTGACCTTCAAGACTTGTGACTTCTCAGAGGTTAAGGATGCCTCTGAATATAAATGGGTTAATAATAAAGGTCTCTCCTAGTCCTCAAGGGAAAACTAATTGGAGTCACGTTTGACACCTTCATTCTATGTTGCTGTCATTTTACACTCACTGTATTCCTGGCAGCAGAGCTGGGGACTGCTCAAAGGGCCCTGGCTGCAATCTGCTGGGTTAAATTCAGCCCCACAAGGTGTGGTGCTCAGCATGGGGACGAGAAGCAGAAAAGCAGAGTTGGAGGGAGACAGGCGTCACGCCTGTGCTTAAAGAAGGTGCTAGAGCCCACTTTGGCACTGAGTACAGTAAGGGGTGTGTGTGAGTCACATATATAGACTGAGGTGGGAGAAGTGAGACATAGCACTGGGTGGGCAGCTGTGGGAGCCACAGTGAGCATGAAGGGACACTGAGTGCTGGTTTAGTCTGAGGAAATGATTTTTATTTAGACTGGAGAAGTGTGTCTCATGGGAGGTATTGGCAGTGATTTGTATTCCTCTGTACAATGATTCTTCTGTAATATGGAAAAAAGAATGTTCAGGATTCACATATTAGACTGTTATACAATGTGATGACTATATATAACATGAAAGTATGCTTTGCTATTTGTTACGTATTTTTATATAAAAACATATTTGTTAAGCAATGCTAATATTTTCCATAAGATGAATACACAGTGTTGTAGCGCATTTAATAAGCAATTTTTTTGTTTTGTGAAATAAACAAAATCCAAATATCTAATAGTGAAATGCAAATTTTAACTGGTAAACAAGTTACAAGTTAATCGGAACAAAACTATGACACTGCATTTCCTTGCTTAGCTATAAGCAGCTGAAAGAAGGTTGCTGATTATCAGATAAGATTAATTGTTGCAGCCATCATATATCATAACATTTTCCAAGGTAATTTTTATATCTATTTTGATATGCACAGGTAATCTACTACAACTGGCAGGAGTAAGTTAACAAACTAAATTTAAACACAAGCACCTGCTCTTGAATGATTTTGTTATATAACTTTTTTACAGGACCAAAACCCATTATCTGATTATTTATGATTTGGAATGAATGGTACATGGACTAAGATATATATACACACACACATATATGTATATTTTTTCTATTTAGAATGAATATTAATAAGAATTAAGCATTTCTATTAGTTTATGTCCATTGGATTTGTAAAAACAGTATTTCATGCAAGGTAGAGTTGAAAGTGCCAGTTCTTTGGGATAGAAAGACTAT
>NW_005054310.1:3046464-3048483 GCF_000277835.1 Geospiza fortis | reverse complement strand
TCAGCAGCACTTTTCATCTCAAAATAGGAAATAGTTTTCAAGACCTTTTAACCTGTATGACATCTTGCAATACAAGAAATATGACGGACCAAAGACCCAGTAGTTCCTCTATTCTCTCTCATTTTCTTGGCTGCCTTTTCCTATGAGCTCAGTTGTGATGGAAAATTATATTTCTCCATCTGTTTTGGCTGATATTTGAAATTTCAGGTCAAGAGCTAGGAGAGAGGAAGAGACAGATCCAATTATGAGCTTTTATTTCCAATAAAAGCCAGACTGAGTCACCCAATTGCAGAGCCATCAGGGAATCTGTGTGTGCCAGCATTCTCACCAGCGAAGGTAGTGGAGTGCCCAGTGTCTGTTGGTGATAATTTCCCAAAATGCTGCTGACTTAGGTTTCCTCTCTTCCCTGGGATGGCCTGGAACTTCCCACCCTTCAAGGGCCTCAGGCTGCCTTGACCTAGGCATGTTCTGCTCTGGCAGGGGCAGTAGCCATGACCATTTGACATTCAAAAGCAGCTGGAGGAGATTGCATTAAGAGTGATTCTATGGACTTGTGGCATCAGTAGCAGGGCTGGGAGTGGGACCTGGACCCAGCAAAGCCCTTCTCCCTCTGTGTTGTGGAGTTACTTCCTTTTTGAAGATTGCAGCACTGTAATAGAGAACCCCAGCTCTGACAGGATGGGCAGAGAGGGGTTACAAATAGACCACAGGTGAGTGGCTCACTTAGTGACAGGGAAGATACACACATTGGAAACCATTGCACTAGAGGAGGGCATTGGATGAGTTTCCCATTTTCTGCCTGCTGTAGTTGCTTAATGTTCTATCAGTATCATTGCTTTGTCTCCTGGCTCTGTCTTATGTATAAAAATAGTAGGTGATTTCCCTGGACTCAAATCAAGGAAGGCACCAATGATGTTTAACCTGAGGCTACAGGTTCATAGAAGGGCCTCAGGTCTTTGGTATTTCCCCCTGCTTAATTCAGGTGCAACAATCAACAGGGTTGATTGCTCAGGGTTGTTGATTCACACAAGGCTGCTGACTTCCTGACTAGTGGGTAGTGTAGGCAAGTGCTTCAGCTGGTTTGAAAAATCCCTTCCAGGAGCTGAGGACCTGGCATGGCAATGCCTCTGTCCTTTTATGGGTCTGATCTCAAGTAACCTGACAAAGGTCACATAAGGAAGCAGGTAGCTTGCTAAGTCATGTGGCCCTTGAATCAGCTTTGCACCTGAAAATCACTTCCAGCTGCTGCTGTTAAAAAACCTGAATCTTTCACAAAGGACTGCACTGGTAGCATTGCTCCTCCATAATTTAGTTCAGAATTAAATTGCAGTTTGTATACTCTCTATGTAAAGTTCCAATTTCATTACTCTTCTCGAAGTGGGATACAGTTTGCTTAACATGTCCTACCCCAAACCTTCTCTGCTAGGGCTCAGGTATATAACTTTGCATTAAAGAGCAAAACTTAACTGCAAAACCATTTAAAAATTATTAAAATGACTACTGAAATAATACATGGTGACTCTAGAAATCCACCTTGGTCGTTGAAGCCCTGTCTTCCTGTACACTGTATAATATCTTCATCGTAGATAGCCCTTGATCTAAAAGAAAAGGGTCCACAGGCGTCTTTCATCTGGTTGCTGTAGCAGAGAGAAGCTGTGTGCAAATTGTATCTTGTTAGGTTACCTTTGGTGAAGTGTTTAAATACCTCTGCATGGCTCATTTTGACTCACCTGAGATGAATCAGGACTTCACAGCACAGGATGCTATTCAGACATGAGAACACACATCTATGGAGCTGCAATCCCCATCAATGAAATTAAACGCTAGAGTTCTTTGTTTCTTTTGTGGAATATTAAGAAAACCCCAATAGAAGCTATTCCTGCCTAAAATTCTCAGGAAAAGATTTCTTGTTCCATAAAACTGTCAGTAGTTTAACACAAAAAGGGATGCATTCTGTGTTGTAAATATTCAGAACTGCTCTCTAGTGATTATTTGATGTTATTTTGTTGTGCAGAATGG
>NW_005054310.1:3037066-3046454 GCF_000277835.1 Geospiza fortis | reverse complement strand
GGCTCCTCCATGGACCTGCCACCTGAAAGTTTAACTATGGAACTGGCAATGAAATAGAATGCCAGGTATCCTCTTACAGATGAATGGTTTTCCTTCCTGATTTCCTGTCTAAAAACAGGACAACTGCTTTCCTTAATAATTTAAAAATTTCTCTTGAGACCAAAAAGGGAAAAGAAAAAATTTGAAAAATAGGCTCTTACCTGGAAATTACTATCATAAATGTTGTAACAGAAGTCTCAATATGACCCTAGTGATGTACTACTCAGGGAATTCTGTAAGACTGTTTACAGTTAGTGATAAAATCTATTCATGAAATATCCTCCAATGGAGAAAGAAAATCAACAGAAGGACAGGCAAGACAGAAAAACAAAGTCTCATGTGTTAAATTTTTAGCACAGTAGTCCTGGCAAAGACTGCCATAAACACTCCTAACTCATTTAATTTCTCTGCCCTGTAGTCTTTCATCTGATATGACTGTTCCTAGATTATAAAGCCAGAGGGACCATTAGATCATCTGGTTTGACCTCATGTGTGTTGCAGGCCATTAAAATTGTATTCATTACCCTTGTATTGATTCTAAGGACTTCTGCTTGGCTAAAGCTTGTGTTCCAGAGGAGGATGTGGTATTGATCTGAAGACAACAAAAGACTGTGAATCCATCATTTCCACTATTATTGGTTTAAATATTATCCCATTGTCCCTATTAATTTTTTTTCCTTATTTCTAATTGGATTTTTTCTGACTTAAGTTTCAAGCCATTAGTTCCTGTTATGCTTTCTTACCTTAAACCCAAGGCCTTTCAAGTATTGCTTTTTCCCATGACAATAATAAGCAGGTCACCTCTTGCTCATTTTAACAGACTTCACTTCTCACTAAAAGCTATTTTTTATTTTTATGGAGCAGATCCTCTTGAGTGCCATCATACAGCTCATACAGGACAGCCAGGGGATCAGGCCCAGCCAGAATGGGCGTGTGAAAGGCAGGTCCTGTTTAACCAGCTTGGTCTCATTCTATGACAAGTTAACCCTATAGTGGATGAGGGGAAGGTTGATGTTGTCTGCCTGGACTTTAGCATCTAACACCATTTCCCCCAGCATTCTCCTGAAGAATAGGGCTTCCCATGGCTTGGACAGGTGCTCTGTTTGCTGGGTAAAAAACTGGCTGGATGGCCGTGCCCAGGGAGTGGTGGTGAATGGAGATACATCCAGCTGGCAACCAGTCACTGGTGGCATTCCCCAGGGCTCAGTGCTGGGATCAGTCCTGTTTAATGTTTTTATTGATGATCTGGATGAGGTGATCTGGTGCACTCTCAGTAAGCTGGGAGACAACACCAAGCTGGGTGGGAGTGTTGATCTGCTGGAGGGCAGGAAGGCTCTGCAGAGGGGTCTGGACAGGTTGGATTCATGGGCTGAGGCAAATTATATGAAGTTCCACAAGACCAAATGCCAGATCCTGCCCTTGGATGCAGTGCTACAGGCTTGGGGCAGAGTGGCTGGAAGTGACCTGCTCTTTTCCTGGTGGAAAAGACCATGGGAGAGCTGATTGACAGCAGCTGAACATGAGCCAGCGTGTGCCCAGGTGGCCAGGAAGGCCAATGGCATCCTGGCCAGCAGGACAGGGCAGGGATTGTGTCCCTGTACTTGGCACTGGTGAGGACCCTCCTCGAGTCCTGTGTCCAGTTCTGGACCCACCACTCCAAGCAAGACATTGAGATGCTGGAGCATGTCCAGAGAGCAGCAATGAAGCTGGTGAAGGGTCTGGGGCACAAGTCCTATGAGGAGTGGCTGAGGGAGCTGGGGTTGTTTTTCCTGGAGAAAAGAGGCTTAGGGGAGATCTTTATCATTCTTTTCATAAAGCAGTCCTTATCTCCAATGTGACAGCCCTCCTCACCTGTGAATTTTATCAGTCTTTAGGTTTTTGTCCTTGTTTGAAGTTTGCACATGCTGAGAAGATACCACCACAGCTGTCCTTTCACAGTGTGCTTTAAAGGCTTGCTGCTTCAGCAAACATCAGCAGAGCTGTCACTGGACTCACTGCCCATCAACCTGCTATGGAAAGGAGGACAGTTCCCACTGGTCCCTCATGTCATATATGTGCCATGCTCAAACAAAACTGCCTGGCTGGCGCCAGCTTCTATAAAGCAGGTCTACCAAAACAGATGAAGAAAATAACTTAAAACCACTTAACAACAACAACAACAACAACAACAACAACAACAAAAGGGAAAATCTCTGCTGCTGGAAGGACTGAAGAAGCTCTTAGACATTGATAAGATCCAGACTTGAAGCTAAGGAGCACATTAGGCAGATTTCAGCATCTAAAGTAGAAAGTTGTTACCATGACAGGATCTTGTGATCACCAAACATCTATTTTGGAATTTTGGCCACCAAACCTCAGAAGTCAGGTCTTCTCCAGGTCAGGCAGGAGATACGGCTGAGCAGTTCCTGCTGCCTGGGAAGATATGAGGCTGCAGCCAGAGGTGAAACTGGGCCATTTACCCCACCACCATCAGCTGTCATTACTGTCAATAGCTATCTCTAAACTTGATACAAACACATCTGCATGGCCAGTCCAGCATAATGCATTTACTCAGTGGGGTGGGAGTGATAATACACCATTTAGGCGCTGGGGGATGTCAGTGCCAACTTACAGGTCCCTGACTCTCAGAGTGGAATCTGAAACTCAGTGCTGGTCACATTCAGCATTTGCACAGCTAGATGCCACACTGAAATGCAAACCCACATGCACAGTGGGAAGCCCTTTTCACCCAGACAGCAGGAGATGATAAGGACAAGACTGAGCCCTGAAGCACAGCTTTGTGCAAGTCTCTGTCCTGTGTGACAGAACCTGGTGCAGCAGTCTTCAGAACAACCAAACTTTGGGGTGAAATCTTGAACTCAAAGTGTACATTGCACAGACGCTCTGGTGACTGCATGTCACATTATCTGGAGACTTTGGTTTCAGAAGTGTATTGTCTGGATGTTGAACCTGAACTGGTGCCCCCTGACCTGCACTCATGCTAATAAGCCCTCAGGATAATAAACCCTCTTCACCTCCATCATGGGCAAAGTACTATTTAGAACTGCTGTTGCTTATATCCCTTTACTTTTTTCTGTGCTCCTACTCTTCCCTTTTACCACAAGGCCATTAACCAGTTTGCTTGGAACTGCCCTAGGTCTGTTGTTTTATAGGCAGTGATATGTCTGCTGTTTTTCAATATATTATTTCTTAGAGTTCTGAGCAAAGAGAGCTCCATGGTTCTTCGGGGGACTAATTGCAATCTGGCAGAGCAGCCGTGTTTACTAGCTGGACTACTTCCACACAGAAGCATTGTTTCCAGGCTATAGCATGGAGCAATACAGACGCACTCATGTAGGGCTGTCCCTGGGGTAATAAACCAGCACTAAGCTGCTTCTGCACAGAGACGTATGATGCGTCTCCAGCTGTGCTGAGGTCAGTCTGGAAGCCAGATAAATTGCCAATAAGAAACAGAGCGGAGCTGACTCTATATCTGAAGTCTCATACAACTGTGTTTTTAAAAATAATGAGACTTTAAAAAAGCAATGGTCCAGTATTACATTTGATAGATGGTAGGGGCTTATTTGAGCTGCAAAGGAATGAAGATATTTAGCACCTTGCAGAAGCAGACCCTAAATCTCTTGGTATTTGCAAGCATTTAGTATTATACTTACAATGAACTTCAAAGAAAATAGAAGTTTTATAGTTGGCACATGAAAGCTGTGATTTATCAAAATTTCTTCCCCAATATGAAAGGAAGCTTTTGGAGGTGAAATAAATCAAAATACCTATTTGTAATGATCTTGTCCAGGCTGGAGGAGAAGATAGCATTGCCATCTTATATGTTTTTGCCATCTTATGTGTTTTGTGGGATATATTACAAGAGGTGTCCTGGAGATTTCTTTAAATACATTTTCATTTCTCCAATGTTTGTAAGCCCAGAGTAATATTTTCCCCTTTATTTAATGTATGAAAATGGCTATTTTGGCAGGGGTCAACCAATGCCATAAAATTAACAACAGAACCCCAGCCTAATAAGGCTTAAAATGCCAATAGAAAATGGAGCTATGTGTCTCTGCTAAAAACCAAGTGCTATTTGATGCTCAAGACTTGCCCTATAAGCCCCACAAATCAGCTGGGGAACTGCTAGGAGTTTGGTGCATTTTAGGACCTGACTTACTACAACAGCTTATCAATTGCAGTGCGAGGGATTGGATATGAAAGTAGTTTGCAAGCCCAGAAAGCCCATCTACCCTCTAGTCAATTGCTCTTTTTGTTTCCTTTTTTACATTTCTTGCTTCAGTACACTATAGAGAAAGTCACAGAAAAATGCCCCTTCTCATCAGCTGGTAAAATTTCCAAATGTACTGTTCTCTATTTTTTTTAACTTAACCATTATGTGCTTAAGCTTGATGTAGTTCATACAAAGCAAATGGGAAATAAGATATTCAGCTGGAGCCTTTGGAGTGTGTTTTGAGCAGTGGTTTACTAGAAGGATCATCAAACTCAGTTATTTATATTCTTTTAGAAAAATGCAAACAATACCTCTTTTTGAATCAGAGATAACATTACCTTTCCTCAAACATAACTCTGCCATATGCCCTGTAGGGGAGATGATAGTAAGAAATCAGAGGAAGGGCAGAGAAGGAAATCACTTAGATTGGGTCTGGTCAGCCCTGTTGGCTGCAATTAGCTTGTGTAAACACACTTAATATCCATTTTATTAAGGACTCCCATGCACATACAATCTGTCACTCACAGGAAGGATGGGTAGCAGGTTCAGGGAGGTTACCTTGGGCAAAGCTTACATCATCCATGTTGCTCGGTAATTACAGTTAGGGTGGGTGGGTGTGGGAAAACACAGGGAGGAGCACATCAGACTAAGCCAGAAGTGTGCCCTGAGCAGCCCTGTGACTCACAGCTAGCAGGGACAAACACTTGAGGGAAGTACCTCAAATCAGAATATACAGAAAGTGATCTTTTCCCTGATCATTCTTCTCAGGTCCAGTACTTCAAGGAGCTTCCTGAGAAAGCACTGGCAGCTAGGCAGTCACGTTGAGCAGCCACCTCTGAACCTCCCCTGCACAAAGTTGCTTTTGAACTCAGCTGCACTGTGGGCCACCTCCGTGTTCTGAAATGACAAGTTCCACACTGTAATTACACAGTAGAATTACACTGTGTGGAAATTACTTTGCTTTGAAATATGATGTTGGACTGAGTACAAAGGTTTTCTTTACATTAAGCTGTATGTTAAAAGAGTAAAATTGAACAAATAAAAGGTCTGCTATGATAAACCACTATAGGATTGATCTCCAAGTGTGTTAACACTGCTAGTTGACTTGCAGGTGTAAATCACATGTTTAAGTGACAGTGCTGCTCTTATTCCCAAAAGCCTTCTAGAGCATATGAATGAGATGCTGTGTTTGAGCTGCAGTGTGTGCAACCAGAGGCTTCTTGCTCCTTTGGGAATGCAGTTGCAGCATGAAATTGATCTCTTTCAGCTACTCTGGTTGAGCAGGTGAAAAGTGAAAATAATTATCAAGGCTCTGTTGCCCCTAGTAATTGAGTGAAACCTCTGAATATGCCTGCACTGAAGCTTGCTGACATAGTGTGCAATTGTCTGAAATGAGACAGTGCTCCAAATAAAGAACAGCACTGCTTTCCTCTTAAATGTCTGGAAAGCTGCAAAAACCAGGTAGTCTATCACATGCCTTTAAATCACTACTCATTTTCAGTGCAAGCATTGAGTGAATTGCTTATTCAACATATCTAGTGTCCTCTTGACACATAGCTGGGAATGCCAATAATTGGGCTCAGTGTAGTGGCTTGTGTCTTTAGATGAAATACCAAGAACTGATTTTACTGGTGCTGCCTACACTATGAAGGAAGAATGCCGTATCCAACATAGATAATTGGCACCAAATATTGAATGGAAGCCACTCAAACTACTTTTTTTTTTGTCTGAATACCAAGGATGGCTAAATAAAAGCTCAGGGTTTACTTTCATTGCTTGGTAAAGATTGTTAATAATCTAGTGCTTAAACCTTCTCACTCATTAAGAAATCAGAATAATTTCCAGAAAAGTCAGGAACTGATTTTGCTCTTATTTTCAGTTAGTCCTTTTTGGGGTTTTTTGTTTTCTCTTTCAAATGATCAGTACAAATGGGAAACGTAAAGATGCTCAGGAGGGAGGAGGGCTGTTAAAGAACCACCTGTCTGTACTCAACAAATATATAAGAAAATAATGAAAAAATGTAGCATGTATATTCTGGTTTTTAGCTTTACAAGGTTTAAAGTTTATAATGAGCTTTGTTCTGGTTTGATGATTCTTTTGTTGCTACATTAACAAAAAAGGAAAAAAAAATAAAATTACTAGAGCCGGTAAAGAGCCACTTGGTGCACTCAACTGAATGGACTCTGGAGCCCACAATTAGAAGCTCAAACCCTTGCCTGGGAGAGTGGGTTGTCTTGGAATAAAGACAAATCTGCCTCTGAAACCTGAACTTCTTGGCTTCCATGAAAGTATGATTAACAGCCACTAAGACAGCTTGGTATCAAAAATCCAGGAGGTGTTTTTAGTCTTGCATTCCTAACCAGGTTACAGACATGGAAGGATGCTTGAAGCACTGGTTTCAGGCTGAGGAGAGACAGGATTTCAGATCATCCTGCAGTCAACTGGATTAGGCTTGACCCAGTCTCTGCACATTGTGCTGAATACCTAATTTTGTACTTTCTGCAAGAAGACCTTGGCTTTAGGAATTCCACATAGATCTTGGCAATACCCTAATTAAATGTGAAATTGAGATCCAGATGGTGTTCATGCATAGATGCTGAATGTTCTCAGTTATGTTGGATCTGGACATTCCTACATGTTTTAGAGGAATCACACAGAAAGATGTGTAGCAAATTGAGGTATCTAGGGCACTGGAGGGAAATGCTGGACACTGGAGGGAAATGCTGAGTGATTTGGAAGATGAAATTGCATCCCACTGCCATCTCCAGTGAGGATTCTTGCTTGCATTTAGTCCAAGAACAGCAGGCTTTCTCAAGCATTCAGGTCATACAATAATGTGGCTTTTTGTACGAAACCACAGAACGAATGGGTCTGCTGCCACTGGCTGGTGACTGGTGACATTGATTCAAGGTCAGAATCTTGTTATCATCGCTAGAGATAAGAAGGAAGTATTAACAGGAATGAAATGTCCCTGCTCTGATTGAGACTTGATAACTTGTCTAGCTGAGAATGGAGAAATACACCTTTTCTTGTGAAGAGGCTTGTGTTATCAGTCTCACAAACATGTAGATGGACTTGTTAAAGTTGCTGCATTCCCCAAAAAATTGGGAAGCATGTTAAGTACAAATTATTCAGCATTTGTGTATACAGTGAACTTAGGCACATCAATCATAGATGTGCCTAATTGGAGGTCTCAGGGTTTTGCTTTTCTTACGTTGTCTGCGCAGATGCAGTGTGATATAAAGTAGATTTGATTCATGAGGATGCTGATATTTAGAAGGACTGGCTGTCAGTCAATATTGATTCTGGAAATCTACTGTTGCTGGAATGAGTTTGACAGAATAAAAGTTCTAAGTGTACACCTGTCACTATACATTTGTCCTTCCTGGCCATTTTTATAGGTGTGACACTGGCATCTGCAATGAAAAAAAAAGCCTATTAATAGTTCAGAGGTGAAAACAACAGTACGTAGAGGATGTGGTAAGAAAAAATGCATGGGGCAGCCTTCTGTTTTCCAAGTAATTTCAATGAAAGTACACTGACATACCATCTGTTCACTGAACAAGGTAACTCAAACTGGAGTGTGAAAAATCCTATTAAACTGGGGGAAGGACAGAAAGACATGCTTCAGCTACTGTGTCAAACCAGACTGTGAATATTCTGTTCATACAGAAAGATCCATGACTTTTGGATCCACCATGTGTCATGTAGGCAGAGGATAAATTCAGTGTGCTGTCAGCAAGAACTGTAAGGACTTCATTGTACACTCACATCTGCATCTTTCTCATGCACTTGGTTTATACTGTCATCAAATTTGAGTTTAGAGAGGATGTGGGGGTTTTACTGCAGCATGGGGTCTTGTTCTCCAATGATTTTTCCAGATATTTCCTGCTTGGAAATTTCTCTTCCTCTTGTGGATTTCAGTGTTCTGTACTCATACCTTCTGAGATGTTTAATGATTGAAACATTTACCTTTCATTGAGTGGATATTCTGTCATTTCAGAGTAGACTCTCTTGGTTTTTATTCTGTAAGACTGAAAGACACAAGGAATTGGATACAAAGCACAAGTGTTTGAGAACTTTTCATGTCATTCCTGTATTTTAACTTATGTATTATCATTGAGAAGAATAATATTGACACAACACTTTTAAGACATTTCCTTTTCTTATGAAAGTCCTATCTGTGTTTCTGTCAAGTATTCCAAGAGATGTTCTCAGGAAGGAGTGTGTTACTGTGTTTTCCAGGAAACCACCTTCTGTGAGCAACTGGACTTCTCTGTTCAATATGCCATTCAATACATCTAGCCTTGGGTCCAGATTCTGTGGCCTGATTTTGATCAGCTGGATGACAGTAGCATAATTAAGTAAAGGTATATGATCAACTTGACTCAGCCTGAACTTTAGTCTTGAAATATTCTTGCTGTGTCTTGACAGATTCTCAAGGACATGACAGGAAAATAAAACAAAACTGGAAAGGAATTTAGATTATTTATTAAATATTTAATGTGACTGTGCTTGAGGTATAGTGATTCTTCTTGCTGCTTATTCTGGTCTGTCTGCCCCTTGCTTTCTGGAGGTTACTGCCAGCTGAGGTGTTTGCTTGACTGCTCCTTAAATATCTGGAATGATTTGGCTTAATGAATTAAACACACACACCACACACACACATGTACACACACACACACACACACATATTCAAATCCAGGTTATTGTAATCTCATACTTCTCATACTTTCTTTAGCAGACATGTTGGTTTAGGAGTTCCTGTGCCTGGGTACAAAAGGATTTCATCTGACCTCAAGGAATTGCCTGGCCTAGTTGTCAGCACAGCCCCAGGAGCGCTTGGCACTGTGGTGAGGGACAAAATGTCTGAAGTATCTGAAGAGCAGAAGAGAGAAGCAGGACCTTCCTGGGACACAATTGCCTCTTACAGTAGGGCACAGGCAGCCCAAGGACAGGCTTGGTGTTCCATGGGGGTGTTTTCCACCTGCTAAAGGGCTGATGATCTTTCCATAGTCCTCCCTCTCCTTCCCATCTCCATTAATACCTATTTGTGGCATGTTTTTAATTTGGATCCATTTTTAATCTGGATCATTCTACAGATATGATTTAGAGCATGGTATGCTGAGGAGTTGC
>NW_005054310.1:2995756-3037054 GCF_000277835.1 Geospiza fortis | reverse complement strand
GAAAGAGTGAAGAAAATAATTCCTGGAGTCCAGAAAAGAGGGCCAAGGAGAGGAAAACTCTTCTAAATTGGCTTTGCAGCAGAAGGAAAAAGCTATAGTGTTCCAACTATCTCCTACAGAAAAAGCAGGAGCATTTTGTTTCTACAAGAACTGCCTTAGAGGGGCTTCTCTCTTCAATTGGCTCTTCTGAGTGAGCTGCAGACTTCTGTGGGCATGGGGATGAGGGACCAGCTGAGTCTGGAAGATGTGACTCACCCAACCACTCCAAAGACACAGCCACCACAACAAACCCAACATTTCTCCACAGCAAACTACATCTCTAATGTGACTTCACTAGTCTGACACAGCTGACAGTGGTACAGGCAAAACTCTTCTAAATGTGAAGGAGATTTGGCCTTTTCATGCAGCTTCTTGTACTGCTCAGACAAGCACAGAGCTGTCTGAAAGGATCTGCAGATGTTGTTGTACTGGAGAGGAGTCCTGAGGCAGTGAGAGCTGTAACAGAGCACCCTTCCCTGCGTGATGGGCTGAAGACAAGACTGAATGTGTAGGAAGAAGCAGCAGTGTTGGTACTACAAGCCTTTTGTAGACAATTTCTACCAAGAAAAAAATGCTTCTCCCCATCTTGGCTATTGTAAAATGCAGACTTGGCAGAATTTTTTATCTTGGCTCTAATATGTCGAATTTATGGGTTTGATTCAGCAACACCTTGAAATTTTATGGCCTGGGGGTTTTGTTGCTTTTTGTTTGTTTTTTGTTTGTTTGTTTTTTTGTTTTCAAGCAAAGGAGGTCAAACTAAATGAACAAAATGGTGCTTTCTGGGGCTAGAGTATATGAAAGATTCATTCACTCTTATTCATGTTCTCCTTTATAGTTATAAGGCATAAAATAGCTATCATAGCAAACCTTATTAAAAAGAGGAAGGGCTCTCAGAACTGGTCTTGCTATACTGTTAACTATCTATTGTTCTATAACTTTCAGTTGTAAATGAAATGCAGCATTAAAACCATCCAATGTTAACATAAATATATTTTGGACCGAGTAGATAATGCTATACCATGTACCAGATCAAAAATACATGTAAGCTTTAAAGCCGAAAGCATCTCTCAGGTGCTGGAAGTTTTAGTGACTTTGAAAATTTAAATTTGCTTAAATTCCAGACAGTCTTAAATTCTTCAGACTCCAAAGGCAGCCATTTGAAACCAAACAGATCAGGTCATCATTCTAGTCAGATGTGTCAAAACAATCCTTACCAATGGAGGGTGCATGGAAATTCATATCCAGGATTTCAGGTTCTGACTTTGACCCTTCATATTTCTAAAGTCCTGAAGTTTTCAAGAATAACAGTCTGCAGTAAAATCTTTTGGTTTAGCCCTTTCAGAAAGAGAGTGCCATGTAGCTGCCATGTGAGTCTATGGAAGGGTGGCTCCTAAGACTATTAAATAACATCTAATTAGATCACATAGTATTTGAAGGGTGCCTCTGTAGAAGAGAATTTAAACCCCAACTATCATCCTAATAATTATTGACAAGCTGTGTCTGGGGACAGATGAGCTATGGGCTCATCACTGCTTTGTTGTGTGACATGGAGCTGGTCACTGCTCTGTGCTATTTGTCAGTCTCTCTGTCTCCAAAGGCGGGAGGAGGATGCTGATCTTGGTAAAGCTATTTATGAAAACAGGAAGATATTAATACTTATATATGCAGTGTCCTAGTTATGCAATCTGCTTCAGGTCAAATTTGGATGTCTTGGAACAAAATCTTCAATCTGTCAAGGGGAAATGTATCTGCAAAAGCTGCTGCAGAAGAGCTGCCAGACCAGAACAACAGCCTGAGCAGAAAGCCTCATACATGTACTGCAGGTTTCTGTTTGCTGTTCAGGTCCTGGTAGGATGATACCTTTCTGCCTGAAAACAACTTGATTTTCATCTCTCAATTTTTTGGCAGTTGTGTGGCAGTCACTTTGGAAGGGGCATCTGTCATTTCCTCCAGCAGTCTACAAGCCAGAGCTTGTTTTCACAGTCATCTGCTAGATGCTCTCAGCATGAGCAGCGTGTCACCTTCTGTCAAAGAGGAGGCAGGGAGGGAAGGAAAGAGAGACAAAGAAGGAATAATCAATTAACAAGGCAAAAGGCTAAAGGCAGAGAAAAATTAAGCAGGAAAGGAGAAGAGAACAAGGGGTTCTATAAAAAAGAAGCAAGTGAAGAAAATAGTAAGATTAGTGGAGGGAAGATAGTGTATGCTGTTATGTACACAAAAAAGCAAACTGTGCCTGTTCACAAGGCCTTGTGCTTTTTGTTCTTGTGGAATAGTGGCAGCTGGAGTTAGGCAATGAGGCCTATCCCCAAGGAGGATCCCCCCAAAAGTGGTGACTGGCTTCTAGCTGAATCACTGTACGCATCACCCAACTAATGAGTCACCGGTGCCATTGCAGTTGCCAGGCTAGCAGCATCCCTGAGCTCAGGAAGTCCCACCATCTCTGATCTGCTACTCAGTGGTGTACAAATGGGGGAGAAAGGTGGCCCAGACTGGTCTGGAGGGATAGGGATCAGTGCCAAGGGAACTGGGTGCCCTTTTAGGAGATAGATGAGCAGGTTTCTCTGAACAAGTATGGGCCATTTTTCAAGCTCATCAAATAGACTTAGGTTTTAGCTCAGCTGCCAACAACATGATTTAGCTGGCTTCTGATTTATACCAGGTGTAAATATTGTGTGAGTTGCTGGCTGTCAAAACTCTGGCTAGAGGTAGGGTTAAGTCTATCAGATTACTGCTTTAGTAAAGAGCAGGCAGCTGAATGTAACTTCTCTCCTGGGCTTTTAAGAAGTGCCTCATGTCCATTTAGTCATAGCCATTCTAAGAAATATAACCCACACTCCTGAAAGTGCCTTCATCTTTGTAAAGAGTAATCATCTTTTTTTCAATGGGCTGTTTTGAGACATTTTGCAAAAGGCAATCTAAACTAAACATATTTGCAGTTAGTTGTCATTCCTTAAAAAAACACAGAAAGTTGTGTTACAACAAAAGATTGTGGGTTTCATGTGCTCTTCCACATACAGATCTTTGCTGTACTATAGTACTATAAAAGCTGCTAATTGCATGTAAAGGGATGTAGTAGAGGAAGGTGGGTGTCTGGAAGTGATGAAAGATCCTAACTGTCCAGCCAGGAAGCAAACATGTATAATTGGTTTTGTTTGCCAGGAATCATAACATCTGTAAGCCCCTGGACATGCCTGTGAGCACACACAGCACCGCACATCGGACATGCAAGGGGAAGAAGTGGATGTGAGACAAGGGCAGCATGTTGAAGTGAGACGGTAAAGCAGAGGAAGTTATAATAATAGCCCTTGGGATGCATAAATTATGAAGTTCAGGGTTTTTTTTCTTTTTTTTCCCCTTACATATGAGTCTCATCCACTGGAGGGACAGTGCTAGCATATATGTCTACCAGACCATCTTTTCCCTCTTACTCACACGCCATAATACTGTATTCCCTTTTCTAGACACCAGGCGGTGTTCAACCATGAGGATGCTGCGTAGCAGGAAGCATTTAACCTGAAGAGAGATGGGCTCAAAGCCACAGGCAGCATGGGGAGGGCACCATCCGATGGCTGTGGGAAGAGGACACTCACTGCCTGGGAGCTCCTGGCTGTTGCTGCAAGGACACTGTTGATGGAAAGGACCCGAGGAGGGTGAGAATGAGCTCAAAATACCTCTTTACAAATCTGGTTGGGCTGATTAGTTAATGTCTGGCGAACGAGATTTTAATGAGATGTTGGACTTGCATGGGTAGGAAGCTTTTCTCTTGGAGGATCTTGAAGAGCTGTGTAGCTGGCAGCCTGCTAGTCCTGGCAGCTGTCTGGGTCCCAGCAGGGGCCCTTCTGCCACTACCAGGAAATTTCAAGGGTACTGTGCAGCCTCCTGCTATTTTATGCTGAGAAGTAGACTCTGCAGGCACCACAGTAGAAGTTACAGCTCTGAAAAGTAAAGGACAGAATATTAATGTCTCCTTCCTAAGTTTAAGCAGGGACTCTATCAGGTGACTGCAATATGGACAAGGATTCCCAAGGACTGTTCCAGCTGGGTGCCTTAAACAGTCTGTGGAGGCAGGAGGAGCTGAGAATGGTCCAAGGTCCTGCTTGACATGCTGGAGCAGTCACCTGCAGCTCAGGATAGACTGTACACAGCTGAACCGTATAGGCATGCGCTAAGCCCAGAAAGACACTGTCCTTGGGAGGAAGGTGTTGGAAAAAGAAGAGGCAGGGAGGAGAATCACAGACAACTGGTCCATTGGGCTCCCTGAGGCAAGAGGGGCCCTTCAGAAAGTCATGCACTTCTGACCTTTCCTTCAGATTTTATATTTAATCCCATAATATCTGGTCTTTGCCATAAAACTTTATGTGGCAGCCTGCGCTTAAGGAAATCTTTTATCTTCATCGTCTCTAAAGATAGCCTCCACCTTTCAGAAGAAGCACAAAGCACAGAAATCCTAGAACTACTAATTCAAAAAAGCAAAATAAAACCAGATCTCATTATATACCTGCTGGCCATTTCTTATGACAGTGTTGTGGCTGTCAACCTACTCCTTACGTGAGCTTTGCCTTCAGCTCAGAAGTTTCAAAATTGCCTTCTCCCCTGTTACCACTGAGAAAAAAAACACCCTTTGCAAATCTCTGCAGTTATGAGCTGTGAACTGAGCATATTTGAATTAACAGAAGTATTCCTCATAATTAATCACCATGAAACATTCATGCTTGTTTATCATGTCACTTGATGAACGTGTTTTACATAGATTTTTACATAGAGTAGCAGGAGACATAATGTGCATGACTTCCATGGATGAGCTGGCTGCTTCTGCTCTAAGATGTGTAACAGTGGACTCCAACGTGCTTAGATGCTCCCATTCAGCTCTCTTTTTGGGAAAGCCACGAGGGAAACCAGTGGTTCAATTATGGAGCAAATCCTAGCCAGCTAACGAGGTGTCCTGTATTTTCAGGGCAGGTAATAGTTTGTAACTGTTGTCCAGATCCCTTGCAGAATGGGAGCCTAGGACTGTGACTGTCCTCTGCTGACTTGTAGGTAATGGTGATCTAATGTCCTATGGTGCATGGTCTCTGGTCCTTCTTCCCACAAAACATGCATTTCTTGTGCCCCATATCATGTTATGTCCTGAGTATCTCCAAAAGCTGGCTTTTCCTTGATAGAGGGGAAAAATCACCAACCAACAACTATACATTAAAAAACTCACCCAAGATAGATTGTCCATTTTATATGTAATTTTAATATTTATTACCTAAGTGCTTCTTACTCTGATTTTTGCATTTCATATTTTTCCTGCACTGTAAAGTTTGGGAAACATTCTTTGGTTTTGGTGTCTGTAAGTAGAATTAGACACCTGCCAAAGTGACACAAGTGTATCAAACTGGTACTAGCAACAAGGGATTTACTGGGCAAAGGAATCCTGAAGCTGTACATAAAAGCATCAAATGGCTGATCTGGTAAAGTATACCCTGACTTAAAGGAAACATTATAAAGCTCTTTAGAGCCTTGAGAATGGCTAGGCATGAATTATGCTGATATATGTCCACATTACTTTTTTATTAAGAAAGATAAGGATAAAACAGGAAAATCAATCATATTCAAGCAATCTAGAACTACCAAATACATCTTCAACTGCATTAGGCAAGAATTTTTATTCATTTCTGTAGACAAATACTTTGTCTTGGTCATAAACAAAATAAAATGTGTGTTTTTATCACTGGTCTGTTTAAGCTTTGCTGCAGACATAATGGAACAAAATGACACAATAGCCTAAGGCCGAACATTTTATCTGAGGAGCCAATACTTTCTCTTTGTTATGCCTGAATGAATATTTATCTTAGGAGGAAAACATTGTTTTACCTCAAAATAAAATATTTCTCAGTGTTTTGGCTTTGATTTTAGTGCTGAACATTTTTGTAGGGTGAATGCAGTTACAGAACTGTTCTGGAAACAAACTAAAGTCTAACCTTGAAAGCTTAGTAACGTGAAATGCAAAAATCTAAATCTGTAGTATGCTTATGTGTAGCTGAGGTGTTTTCTACCAGAAAGCTTTAACAAAAACAACCCCTGAATCTGGCCACTTGAAAAACATATCATGCAACACTACTCTAGTTATGGAATTTAATCTATTTCTAGAGGGACCTGTGCTATATCATTCCACAGTTCACTAGGATTCTGCTTCTTATTCAAGAACACTCACTGAACCAGAGAAATCTAGGTTTGACTCAAACTAATTAAACTTGTGAGGATTTACAAACATCAGTCAAAATCTTGCCAGCAAAATATTCAATGGGATGCACTGTAGAAGCTCAAACCTCTCCCCGCAAATTGAACAGCTTTCCTTGGATCTCCAGCTAGGAGTATGAGGCTTAGGGGATATCTTTGATTTAAATAGGGATTTTCAGAGCACAAAATGGAAACAAAATGCTTAGGGACCAAAATGTTTTGCAAACTTTTCCTAGTAGGCTTGTGCTGAATGTCTAAAAGTATTAACAGCTGAACAGATGATCAGTTTACAGATGGAAAGCTGAAATGCCTTAACCTGGCCTGTGTATGCGCTCCTGACTTGGTGTCATGGTAAAGCAAAACATATTAAACTCTGCTAAATATATAGGATTTATTCCTTAGTTGCAATGAGTCAGAAGCATGCAGATGGTTGATTAAAATCTTTCTGATGGTGAGTCAGCTTCTCAGACCACAGTAACTTAGTTGCTTGCAGTTAACTTTAATGCCTGTTGTGGTCTGACTGAAGCCTTGCTAAATGATAAAACCCCAACACTCTTAATTTTCCATTCCCTGAGCAATAATATTGCACCTGGCACCACACACACAACACCTGGGTGTAACACAGCCCAAGAATGTTCCTCAGAGCCTACATGTCATACAACCATTTCCACTCCCATGTCCTTTGATGATTCTTGAGTGAGGTGGGCGGATTTCAGTCTGGCAAATTGGTGTATTTTTATATCGGCACTGCGTCAGCCTGCAGAGCTGTGAACACGATTAAGGATTAGTGACCCAGTGAGCACAGGGCGTGCTTGCGTGTGTGGAGCTGGCTCCTCTCTCAGAGCCTGCACGGTGCTCACCAGCAGATGCCTTGTGCTGCTGAATGTCATGCAGACTCAGAGAGGAGAGCCAGTTCCATGAACGCAAGCATGGCCAGCCCATCTGTTACAGGATTCAGGCTCTCTCGGTTAAATCTGCTTCCTTCATGTAACTCGTGCTTCTGCTGGGTACAATCCTGATTAATGGATGCCTGACTTAATAAAACATAGACTGGGTCTGTTAGGAAAATATATGTACTGAGCTGCAATTTTTTAAAACCACATTATTGCTGATGCTGGTGTTGAACTTTTTCTGCATGTTCTGCCTCTCACATGGTGTGCTGAGGGGTAAGAGATGCTCAGAGCATGATGGACAGCAGGTTCCAGAGGGTGAGCCCACTCCTGGTCAAGATGAAACCCACAAGTTGTGATGTAGGGCCTCTGGAAGTCTTCCACCTTAACAGAGAGGCATCTGGAACTGTGTTGGGACAGGCTAGGATGTTAGATTACTGTATTCAGAGAAGTGAATTGAACAGAAGATACTTCTGCTGCCTTCAGAAGAATGTGATGGCATTATGACTTTCAGTAGTAGGCTCTGTAGGAGATATGAGTTATGTCAGAAGCTGAAGCACTTACAGGAGCCCTGGTATTCAGTGGTGTGTGCCATTGGACATTCCACTTTCCAGTGAGGAGAGTTCCCTAGCTCTGGGAATGAGTAGGAAATATCCAACCCAGGTTTGTCCAGAGAGAAATGCAGCTGGTCAGGGAAAGGGTCAGAGGCAAAGGGTCTGGGTCAGAGATTACAAGTTTCTTCCAGAGAGCAGGAAATGGAGTTTCAGAGGAAATTATGGATCCAAGCTGGCAGGAAAACTTTAACAAATACAGATAAATATGTGTGTTTGCATGTTTTACTTCAGCACTTGCCTCAACTTGAGGTAGAGGCCATGCAATACAGAACTCAACCTTCCATCAAACCCAGTATTTTTGAGTAAAGCCACTGCAATTGCTGTCTGTTTTGTATGTGTTAGATGATAGTCGCCATGGAGGGGTGAAGGATGTCACTGCCAGGATGCTACTGAAGATCCCAGTCTATTGTAAGGACCAGTGTTACATTTATAATTAAATCTAGTTGTGATGAACCACAAGACTCTAGAGTAAATATTTACAGGCAATTTGGCATTTCCCTTAGCAAATTCTTCTTACACTGGATTTGCACCTGTTCTATCTTTAGTTACCTATACTTGAACAGCTAATGAGCTGTAAATTTTGGGGTTAAAAGGACAGATGATGTCATTCTGACAACATTTATTGCCAGCTTCTTCCTCCATCAGGAATCACAGAATGGGTCAGGTTGGAAGGTACCACAGTGGGTCATCTGGTCCAACCTCCCTGCTCAAGCAGGGTCATCATAGAGCACATGGCATAGGATTGTGTCCAGATACTTCTTGAACCTTCCATCAAGGGTAGCTCCACGACCTCTCTGAGAAATCTGTTCTGCTGCATGGTCACCCACACAGTAAAGAAGTTCCTCCTTATATTCAGGCTAAAATTTCTGGGCTTCAGTTTCTGCTCAAGGAGAAGGAAGAAGCAAGATCTGGGAATGATTCTTTCTTTCTGGAGATAGACTGTGAATAGAGGAGAATTATCCAGAAGAAACTTTATTTTGGAATATATTTTCAAATGATGCTGAGGGATATCCTCTCTTAGAAAACAGAGATATTCAGAGAACTTTATAAAACAGGTTGTTCCGAAACTGATGAGAAGAATACTAAACAATAAATTGTATCTCATGAAATGCCTTTCTTCTATCTACTGCTTTTTTTTTCCTCACCAAACCTTGTATCTAACTGTGTTTCTATTGCATTTTTCAATGTTTCTTTATGTATAGGTCATTTCTGTTAGGTATTAATTGTGCTCAGCACCAATTACTCTCCCAGACAATAGTTGTAACAGGTAATATAGTAGCCCTACATTTGCTCAAGGGCTTCCTGCACAAAGGTTATCCAATCTGGTTCCTACTGAAATCATTATTATAGTCTTTTATTGGAATTTGATCAAACTTTTAATTTTATACCCTTTTGTGAACACCGAGGCTATTCTGTATCAGACAAAAAGAGCTCAGGGACCTCACAAAATTGTGTTGTTATTGATGAATAGTACTGAAAGATTGCTCGCTAATTGCCATTAGTTATTCGGGTAGTTTCAGCCAGCCAATGATATATTATTATTAATCCTACTTTAAATCTAAAGATGATTATCTTCAAAGTCTCCTCTTTCATATTTTTCATTCTACTGTAAGGTCTATTTGCCATATTTTAAATGGGCTATTTTTTATCCTGTTTGAAGTATTGAAAAAAATTACCATCTTAGTAATTACTTCAGAACAGCAAATTACCAGTCACAGCATTTTATCTTCTAAAAATAAAAATGCAACATCTATAACTTTTGTTAGGACATAGTGGTTTATTCATTCCATTGTTTCTCATTCTATTTTTTGAGGGAGAGGGAAGGTAAGTTTGTGTTTGTTTGGAATAAAAAACAGACAGGAAGATGAGCAACTCTTGACAGAATGATCTCAGCAGAAAAATAACTGGGTTTGTGTGTACAGAGATACAAACAAAAAGGACACAAGAGATGTCTGCGAAGAATTTGAAGTTGATTTAGTGAGGAGTCCTGTGGGATGTTTGCAAGTGCTTTATTTTGAACATTAATTATTTTAGCAAGGTCATCATCATGAACACTGCTGTGTGATTAGCAGCAGAGTTAACTGTGAGCACAGTACTGCTCCCACTACTGGCTGATGACAATTGACAAGCCTCATGGAAAAGGCAAGGTTCCAAGAGGTCTCTGAACAAGCAACCAGCAATTTCCAGAGTAAGACAGGACTTGTGCTTCTTGAGCCTAATGTGTAGCAGAGGCAAGGACAGAGGACTGGAGACAGTATGACACGTCAGGTGCTGGGGGTTCATCAGGGGCAGGGTTTTAGCCAACAAGTCATTGCTTAACAATAGTGTTTTGTGACTAATCTGACAGCTATAGCTCCATGATGCTAAGCAGACACTGTCTTAGCCACAATATCTCTTATGTATCTTTTTCCCCCAAAGTACTTCTTGAAATTTATTCTTCTGTTCAGTAGATCACTTTATTGCAGGAATGGAAGATATAGTTTCATCTATTTCATCTCTTTCAATTTTTAGTTCAGACATACAAGGGGAGAATAGGGAGCCCAAGGCTTTCCAAAGTCATGCTGCCTACCATGATCTAAGGAAGGAGAACTTAAGTTCCATACTGTCATTTGGGATTTCAGGTGGGATTCCTTGAGGGTGCTGAAATTATCTATGGAGTCTGTAGCAAAACAATAAGAATTTGTCAGAAGAAAATGAAGGGTGGTTGTGGAGTTTTCTGGTTTTTGTTGAAAGAAATGGGGAGGAGGCTGTGGCTATAACAATAAAAGCATTTCCTTAAAGGAATCAAACATTATTTCTATTAATAGCAGAAATAATGTCTCTAATTAAAAATTATAATTAAATACATACATTATATATATTACATAATTAAAATATATATGTAGTGATTTAATTTGTTGACCCTTTATTTTCAGCCTTTTTTTGACAGTTCAATGTAAAGAAAGGGGTAGAGACTGCTGATGAGCAAGGTGGAAGAAGTACCATTATAATTCTATTTACACTGTGCAGACTGTGTGTGCCGATGCTTTGAAAAGGTGAGTTTAGTTTCGGAGAGATAAATCAGTTTTCTTTAAATTTCATACACAAAAAGAGGTTACCTGTGTTTTGTATTTATTATATTAAATTTACTCATAGTCTCAGTTTCAGGTAGAGAGAGATAAACACCATAATGCTCTTCTACTTTGTCTGGTTATCCACAAATTTAACTCATGGTTTTAAACACTGTTTTTAAAACCCTTTTCTGTAGGCTTGCACTGAATTTGTGTGGCAAGGTTTTGGTAGTGGGAGCAAGGATGACTTCTGTGAGAAGCTGAGGTTTCTCCCATGTCCCATAGAGCCAGCTCCAACTGGCTCCAAGATGGATCCACTGCCGGCCGAGGCTGAGCCCAGCAGTGACAGTGGTAGCACCTCTGGGATAACAGATTTAATGCTGTGGCATGGCAGCCAGGAAAGCAGAGTACGAACATGTGAGAGGAGCAACTCTGCAGACACCAAGGTCAGGGCAGAAAGGGCAGGAGGAAGCGCTCCAGGCACTGGAGCAGAGATTTCCCTGCAGCCCGTGGTGCAGCCCATGGTGAGGCAGGATGTGACCCTGCAGTCCATGGAGGTCCATGGAGGAACAGAGATCCACCTGCAGCCTGTGGAAGGGCCCACATTGGGGCAGGTGGAGGCCTGAAGGGGGCTGTGACCCTGCGGGAAACCTGTGCTGGAGCAGGGTCCTCGCAGGAGCTGTGGCCCCATGGAGAGAGGAGCCCACAGTGAGCAGGTTTGCTGGCAGGACTGGTGACCCCATGGAGAACCCACTCTGGAGCAGTGTGCTCCTGAAGGACTGCACCTTGAGGGAGGGACCATGCTGGAGAAGAAGAGCTGAAACCCTGGGAAGGACTTACATTTGGAAAGTTTGCGGAGGACTGTCTCCTGTTGGAGGGACCCCACACTGGAGCTGGAGAAGAATGTGAGGAGTCCTCCCCCTGAGGAGGAGGGAGCAGGACAGACAATGTGATAGACTGGCCACAAACCTCACTTTCATCCCCCTGTAGTTCTGGATGGGAGGAGGTAGATAAAATCAGAAGTGAAGTTCAGCCCAGGAAGAGGGAGAGGTGAGGGGAGGTATTTTATGATTTGATTTTATTTCTCATCAGGGTACTCTGGCTTTTGTTTGGGAAAAATTAAATTAGTTTTCCCAAGTTCAGTCTGTTTTGCCCAAATTGCTAGTGGAAAGCACTAAGTCATTATGATTGGAGAAAAGCTAAGAGTTTCTATCCCGACTTCCTTCTTCCAGTCAATACTTTACCCACAGCTTGTTTAATTTTTCTGATTTTGAGCATGACATAACCACACTCAGATCTCTTTAGCACATTAGGGACATCTCTGGGCTGGATCTTTGGGAATTAAATCACTCTCTTATTCTGTTTACACTAAAATTTCATTTATAAGGTATATTTATAAAATCTGCTAGCATAAGCTTCTTTTTCCCTTTTGACCTTTTGCATCAGACTCATATTCTGTAATACAGATGCACATAGAGTATCCTTGCAGGAAACTGAAGAGAGCAATTCAGAGCTCTAGTTCTCTGGTAAAGGCTGATCCATGAGTAACAGTCCTTGCTGTATGCCCTAACCTCATAAGGGAACAGACTATGGAACATGATCAGATTACCAGGGGTTTGGAATAGCCTTATCATGTGCTATTAACTATCCCACACCTCTGTCTCTCTTGCAGATATGCAGAAAAAGAAATGTCACTGCCTCTGAATCACAGAATCCTAGAATCCTAGAATTCTATGATTCTAGGATTCTAGGATATTCTGAGTTGGAAGGGACCCACAAGGATCATTGAATTCCAACTCCTGGCCCTGCACAGGACCATTCCCAAGAATCACACCATGTGCTCAAGACTGCTGTCCAAATTCTTCCTGAACTCTGTCAGGCTTGGTGCAGTGACCACTTCCCTGGAGAGCCTGGTCCAGTGCCCAGCCACATTCTGGGTGAAGAACCCTTCTCTAATATTCAGCCTAAACCTCCCCTGACACAGCTCAGGCCATTCCCTCGGGTCCTGTCACTGGGTACCACAGAGAAGAGATCGGTGCCTGCCCCTCCTCTTCCCCTCAGGAGGAAGCTGTAGACTGCTAAGAGGGCTCCTCCAGGCAGAACAAACCAAGTGACCTCAGATATTCCATGGATAGGTTCCCTTCTAGATCCTTTACAAATTTTGTAGACCTCTTTTGGATGCTTTCGGATATCTTGCTTTTATTGTGGTGGCCAAAAGTTGTGAGAGAAAACACTTTCCAAGAAAAGAGATAAAGGATCACTGTTAAGACAAAATATAAGCTGAAGAACACACAGTTGTTTCTGCTGAGTCCTAAAACTTGATTTACAAGCCTTAGTGGTCCATAGGCATTCAGATTTCTCAACGAGTGTCTAAAAAGGTATTTATTATGAAACTGAAATTGATAAAGTTCCAGAAGAAAGTAAAAAAGAAACATTGAATAGAAATTTAAATTGTCACTTTTCTTCATACCTGTCCTGTTTTTAAATGCGCACATGCAACTTAAGAGTTACATGATCATTCTTTTGACTTTGAAATAAAATTGTTACCAAATTATTCATGGTAGGCTTTTCCATATGCAGTTCAAACAACAAATTGAAACCACCTATGGCCACAAAAAAAAAAAAAAAAAAAAAAAAAAAAAAAAAAAAAAAAAAATTAGCCAGATTTATCACTGTCAGGCTTTAGGAAGTGTTGCTAAATGATACATGCTGTAGATTGAGTCTGTGTCAGTATTTTCTTTGTCGTTCTTCAAATTGTATGTAATGCTGGTCAAAGGAGCCACCAGTTCCATATCACTCTGCATGGAGGCAGGAGCATAGAATCACAGAACCATCTAAGTTGGAAAAGACCCTTAAGATCCTCAAGTCCTGCTGTTAACACAACATTGCCAAGTCTCACTAGACCATGTCTCAAAGTACCACATCTTCACATTTTTTAAATACCTCCAGAAACGAGGACTCAACCACTTTTCTGGGAAGTTTTTTCCAAAGCTTGAGAGCATTTTCCATGAAGAAAATCCTAATATTCAATCTAAACATTTCTGGAATACATCATCAGAACAAAAGGATCCAAACTGAAATGCTAATGGTTACTCAGTGCATCAGATAGCAGCTGGGAAAGCGAAATTATAGGATGAGATATTAGAATGGTTAATCTTAACTGACAAAATCCTTGGTTCTATAATTCAAAATTCATCCTTCAAGAAATTATTCTATAAACCAAATCTTTTCCTGAGCCTAAACCTTGAGACCCTTAGAATGTACAGGACTCTCCTGAGGTGATCTGTCAAGGTTATTTGTCTCTCCAGACAGATAGCCAACCTATTTTCTTTGCGTTCACACTCCAAAGGCAATTTAATATAATTTGAGAAGTATGAAGTGAAACAGTGGGTACATACAGTCTAGGCCTTTCTGCCAAGTAAGCGGGTGCAGATTTTTAATTGTTATTTGATGAAGAGTTTCTATTGCCCCTTTCTCACAGCCTATATGTAGGTTCAAAAATCAAGAGTTTTGCACCTGCTTCACCTGCCCATCATATATGACATGTATCTCAATAGAAAGAGCCCAGGTTTCAAAGGGTTGAAAATGTCATTGTGATTATTTAGTAAAATAACATGAAACCAGTGGGCAGAGGTGGGTCTTTTACTGATGCCCCACTATTCTTTGCAGGCTATACAAAAGCACTCATGAAAACCATCCTCTGTCATTAGCCAGAGGAAGCACTTCTTAGAAAAAAATTAAGTTACTAAAAGACTATAAAACAAAAGAGGTGGGAGCCCACAATTTCCACTTGCACCCAAGCCTTGTTATCTCCTCTGAGGACCTCAGGGGTCAGTACTTCTCCACTTTCAGGATCCAAATCTGCACATAAATGCAGTCTCAAACTGAATAAGGCGGGAGGGAAGGAGGAAAGCTCTTTTGATTTAAGAAAATCATGGAAGCATTGAATCAGCAGGCTGCCAATAGTAACTAAAATATCCATTCCAGTGAGATCACAGCTCTTTGCTCACCTCTCTTCTTCCTCTCTAACCTATTGCTATCTACAGGGACTAACTCAAAGGTGTTCCTGTCATCTGTCTTATCAGGGTTAACTAGGATCAGATCATGAGTAAAGACTCCCTTTTAAAACTTGCTTCTTTTATTACAATGCTCTGAAATAATTTTCCTAGCCTCTGTTCATAGACTGAAACCTTCCCATCCCTTTGCAGCCTAACATTGAAGAAATTCAGATAAATTTCCTTGGTGTCTCTGTGCTTGCAAAGATGCAGTCACTCACCGCCGGCGAGTCCCTACGATTTACACTCATCCCAGAGGTTACTGGCAATCCAGGTGCCAACCATAAATAAACCCCATCCCTATGGCTGTTTTTGCTTCTTTCTTTTTCTACCCTGATCTTTGCAGCATGTAGCTGGTGATTGTAATCTTTCTGTGCTCTCTCAGCTTACATCAAGAGTGTACAGGAGGACTGGTTTGTATCACAGCTGACTGACGCTCTGGGTGCTGGGTAGGTCACCTCTAGGGTGCTGAGCTGCTTAGGACTGAGGGATCCAGCACCAGGCTCAACAGACCCTTATTCCTCTCTTTACTTGGAAAAAAAAATTCTGAACTGCAGGGACAAAGGCAGCTGCCCTTTAGGAAGGGCTGCCTTGTCACCACCCCCTTTCTTCAGACACAGTTTGCCCCTGCAGTGATTGCAGCGGTGTCACACAAAGCTGATGTCATGGGAGCTTGCTGCTCTCATGGGATGCTGCTCTCATTTTGGTGCGCTACCAGCACTGGCCAGGAGGCTCCTAGCTTTACCCAGGCCAAGTGCCCTCAGTGCTGTGGGTGCTGGCTGAAGGAGACAATCACAAATTCATCCAATTCTTAGTTGCAGAAGTAGTGGACAGATCCTTTGACCTCTCCATAGTGTGGGCTCCCTACAAGTCAAGATCTTAATGCTTCCCCTGCAGTGGAGGTGAAAGAGGATGCAATAAGGACATTCATAGTGTTTAAAATTCTGAAGTGCAGGCCATCCTAAGCCCACACAGCTAGGGCTTGTCTGTAGTGAACTCTTGGCTTGAGCTATGTTGAATAATTCTGCTGCTCTTGACTCACCTAGTAAGGGTTTCTCTCCAAGTCCCAGAACTCAGATCTACAGGATTTCTCACCCAAGCACACTGAAACCCCTGGGTGGGGATTGCTGGTCCCGCACCTTCCTGCAGTGCATCAATAGATGGCAGCAGGCAGTTCCTCCAGGAGCAGTGTTTAAAGCAGCGGCAGCAGCAGTCAGTGATGATCTTTGCTTGCAATGGTTTGAGATTTAAATCTGCCTGTAGACACTTTTTAGGATGCTGTCCCCATGAAAAGCAAAATGTGTTGGTTCTCAGGTAGGGTGTATGTTGCAGTAGCATGAAAGCAGCAAATAAGTATTGGTCTCTAACTCTATAGTATTGTAAGAAGATTAAATATTTGGAACCCAAGAGATTTTGTGCTACATTCAGCTGCTTTCTTGGCAGTCTTGAGTGTTCACAAATCCCACTTCTTTCATTCCTTCTTGAGTCGGATAACTTGGCAAAACTCTGGCAAGGGGATATTCTATTCTAAGAAGAGAAAATCACAGGTAGATTCCATGTATTTAAGAAGATAGAGAAAAAAACCCATGCCTTAAAGAAGGGTATTGTGCTCCATGGGCTTACATGCTCCCTTTCATTCTTAATATTTCAATCGTGAATTTTACACAGAGGTTGGTTGTTAAACCGTGTCAGTCTGTCTCAAGCAATGAACAGTAGCTGCAAGTTGTGTTAAAAATTAAGCTCAAATTCCACATGGAAGACTATAGACCTAGATCAAGCATTTGGCCAAATCAACCACCTATTCACTGATTAAAAAAAAAAAACAACCATGGGAGAACTTTTGGTATGTCTAACACTCATAATGACATGGCACAGAGCTGATCCTGCTCACTGACTGGGAGTTGCAGTAGCTGGAATTTTACTATGGGTCCAAGTCAGAGCTGGCAAAAAGCTCTTTTGCTTGAGGGAGCTCTTGTGCTGCAAGGCATTATGCCCATAGTTTAAAGGTATAGCTTTGTTTAGTTCTTCTTAATGAATGGTTGCACTACACTTCAGGATGGTTGTGTTGAAGATTACTTATGACCGGATGGAGGAGAGTTTTAATGTTCCATCTAGTGGAATGGAACCCCATTGTGTTTTTACACAATGACCCCCTCTTGTGTTTTACCCTTATGTGAGACTAAAAGGCTATGTAAGCTATCAAACTGATGGTTAATGGCCAAGCTCTTGCCTTGCAAACAGTATTAGCAGACCCTTTATCAAGAGGATGTGATGTCTCTGTGAACTGGCTCCAGTGTCTCAGGCACCAATTCATCATGGTCATTTACTGTGAAAACAGCAAATCTCAGTCTGCAGTGCAATAAAATGTTTTGCTTCCCAGATTTGTGCAATCTCCAGAGAGATAAAAAAAGAAATTTAACATCAAGTTTTCATGTGAAATGATGTAAGCATAAAATTCAATTAAAGTCAAGGTGAGCTGTACAACAAATTTCTGATCTCAACCTTCAAAAAAGACCTTAATAGGATGTTTTTAATACAAGCACAAACATTTCTGAGTCAAGAAACACTTCAGCTGAAGGAGCACATTTGAAACATGTGGAAGCCCCCTGCATGGGGGATTCTATTCCTTTTGGGGATATGTAGGTTCTTGGCCCTCTCTTACATCTCTGCCTCCGCAGCATAAGGTGTTTTTATTTTGACATGTGGCTATATTACATGGTCTGGGGGGAAGGACTATAGTTCCTTGTTAATGTTTCAAGGCTTCTGTGGGCCTAGATGATTTTCAGACTTGGTCTCACTTTGAATATTTGTACATGTAACTGTACAATTTAGAGAGAGGAAAAGAGAGTGAACAGAGATAAAAGGTATTAGACTGATTTACAAAGACCTAGATACCTGTGTGTTTATATAAGAACTCTAGGAAGGCATTAAGGAAATACTGGAACCTTTCTAATATTCTATTAAAAACTATCATCTGAACAGACATATTTTTGATTTGATATTTCTTTTTAATTATTTTCTAGATTGAAAAAATCAGGATGAAATCCAGTGTATCTAAAGCTATGGAACATGAGCAGACTGCCTTGCCATCTCTTTCTTGTAGCATGTTTTTAGAAGGACAATAATTGAGGCAGAATTGCTCTGTATGCCTATAGTCCAAGTCTTGATGTGTGAATACAGTTAGTGTAAGCATTAACATACTATTCTAATTTTTTTTCCATTTGAAACAAGACCTAAATAGCAGAACAAACCCAGCTGCAGACACCAGCCATCAATATCTTTTCATTTTACGTTTCACAAATATGGCAGAGCTGCTGTGTTTGTAGTTTTCTACACAGCTGAAAAAGTCAGCACTGAATTACTCACCAGCCTCTGGAAATCTTTCACATGTGCTGGCTTCTATGAGCTGTAAAGCACCAGCATGCACACTCCAGAGGGCTAAATCACTTCCTTCCTCCATCCTGATGGATGTCAGGATGCATGTGTCTTCTTGGTGCCTGGGTGATAAGCTATCAGATTTATAGCCTCTGCTGATTGTTCTGGAATGTCCTCACAAGTAAGTTGAGGAAGCTAAAAATATGTGTAAACATGAGTGATAAATAACATCACCAAAATCCTCTTGCACAAACAAGAGCTCTTCAGCTACCTCACACTTGAAACCTGCTGTTTATTCTGCCTGTGGCAGCAGCAGTCATCCAGCTACTGGGATAGAAAGGAAGTGAGACACTTCACAAGGGTTTTGGTTAAAGAAAAGTTGCACTGGAAAAGATCTGAGCCATTTCTGGTGGTGCAATTTGATGGTGCAGGTGACTTGGTTCAATAGCTAATTGTCTCTGAAAGTGGTGCTCCTGTGGCTCTTCCTGCACTCACATCACTCTCCTGGGGCTGGTGCTCCCCTGTCTGCCCAGAGACTGCTGAATCAAGAGCTACTGCCAAGCTCAAAGTGTAAGGAAGAAGGGGAAACTGGGATCAAGCCTCTTAGCAACAAGTAGCTCTCATCTTTGCTTAGCTGTACTATTAACAGCGTTCTCAGGGCCTGTTTGAACACACTGATCCTTGTAAATCCAGCAGTTTGCATGGATTGCAAGAACTTCTGGGCATTGCTGAATACAGGGAGGACAGATTTTGCTCTGTGATTCCAGCTTTACATTGGTGACATTTCCATCATCATGTGGAGCTCAGGGAATTTGGTCCTCTGTGTGGACAGGGTAACTGAAGCTTGTAAGTTCAGTAATGCTGGTTTTGACAAGAGGTTCCCACCAGCCCAGCTAGCAGTGCTGCTTTACACATTGTGCATGAGCAGGAAGCAAGAAGAACACAGTGGAAATTACTGTGGTTTTTTCTGATCTTTCCTTGAGTCAGTGCTGGCCACTAAATTATTAGCTTAAATCTAACTGATGTAAGGTGCATTTATTGTAATGCCAGCTCAAAATGCATGTCCTACTCACCAGAGGGATTAAATCCAGCCTCAGCACAGGCCAGCAGCTCTCCACTCAGCAATGAAGGGCAGGGCTGGGCAAGAACACCCCAGTCTTTGAGGCAGTCCTGACGGACATGGTGGGCTCACAAGGCCATGGCTTTGCCTCAAGGGATGGTTCTGAAGGACCAGTGAAGTGTTGGTTGGTGTGCTGCACAGGGGTCAGCTTCAATTGCCTGGATGACACCTGGTGTTACATCTAATGCTCTACAGTAATCTAGACTCCTGGGTTTTTCGTCTTGTTTTTTTTTAATTTCTTTTTACTTTGTCATCCCTTTCTTGGGTATGCCAAGGTATCTTGAATGCATAAGATAATGTCTCTCTTGGACAGCTGTGACTGTACTGTGACTGACCTGACTGAAAAATTTAGCCCCAGGAAGAGGTGTACAGCTAAGAATTGCTGTTATGGCAGTTTTATAAGTTACTCAGCTTTGCAGTCCCATTTTTTTTCCTGTTATTTCCTCCTGGCTAGATATAACCAGGTGACTTACCATCATTGTCCTGCTCCCTTCTCAGCATGGTGACTTCTCATCACTGTCCTGCTGGATGTCTGGCTCTCCCCATGCATGGTGTAAAGAACCATGTGCCTCTATTGCAGCAATGATTTTAACCGTGGGAACTGGGATACTCAGAGTTTGACTCACCCACAAGTTTCTCCCTCAGTTGTCTCAGGACCTATGATGCAGCATCTTCCATAAATTTGCATCCATCACTTTGTCAGGTGTCTCAGAGCTGGAAGCCGGTAGACAGCCACCTGTGGCACAGCTGAGAAATATGACAATGCAACCCAAAAGGACCCTAAATCTGACCTTGGACATGGATGCTTCAGCAGACAGGTGAAGTGGCAGCTAGAGAAGGAAGAAATCTGGTGAGAGGGACCTCCCCTGGGTCACAGAGATGAGGGAGCAGCCAAGAGGGGGCTCTGTCACAGTGCACAGTGGCACTGCTGCCTGCAGATGATGTCAAGCTCCTGATACAACCTCCTGATAGTGGTGTTTTGCCCCAGGAATTCAAAGTGTAGTTTGGTACTTCTGTATCCCCTCACGCAGATACGTGTGTTGGTTGGAGAACAGAAATACCCCACTCTGTGTGTGTGCTGTTTTCCCATGTGGAAATTGATTCAGCCTCACTCAGAGATCTCAAAATAGCATATGGAAATGTGTTCTTGCTTTCATGTTCATTTTGTTCTGCCTTACACCTGTTAGACTTCACATTTTTCACAGAAAGAAACAGCCATTACCTTTTTTTGAAAATAATATTTTATTTTTTTTTTCCCCCGGAGCCAGCTGAACACCTTGTTCTCCTGATCAGTTTTAAAAAAGCTGTTCACCTAAATCCATAGATAAGTGAGTTATATTCAATGAGGTCACTTCTTCCCAACTAAATGAATTTTCTTCCAGGTTAATACAATCTTCTGTTACACAGCGATTAAATTACTGTGTTTCAAAACCGTAAGTCTTAACCTTTCATAATATCAAAAGTTTGCAATTTTTTTGTTTGAGTCTGACTAGCAGAGTGGTTTACTAAAGCAAAACAAGAAATGATTCTTCTTGAAAATCCTCACAAAACATTTGAAGTGTTCCAACATTCACTTAAATAAAGATTGGTGCTGGAGACTTTTTTCTCTGCTGTCCCCAACTGATCTATTTACTGCCTTTACAGCTATAGCTACAAATGGCTTATGACTTCAAAAAGTCAATTAGGAGACTGGCTTTGAATCTCTCTTCTACCTAACTCCTGTCTGTGGCTGATGTGTTGCCAAGGGAGCTGCATTGTTTCCTAGTGCAGCAAATGAATAAAGTTATATTTACATCTCTCTATGTGCTAGAGAAATAGAGATGTAGTTATGTATGCATTACCTTGAATATAAATCACATAGAGATCCCTGCCTCCTCTGTCTGCTACAAGGCATGAAAATGTCCCCCTAGAATAGAAATAAAACCATAAAACACCATGTCTGTAGCTAGAGATGAGTCAGATGCAGATTTTAGAAGTGGATCCAGATTTCAAATGCCACCCAAATCTGTGTGTGTGATCAAAGGTTTTGGTTCTGACCCAACTCTAAATCACCATAACAGCCTGGATAAGATCCTGAATCCATAAATCTCTACCATTTTATATGTCCATTTAACCAGATGGAGTTCCTTTCTCAAAGTGGAGCCATATGAAGCTGGGGGATGCCTTGCTGGGCATTGCAAGGTGTAGGTACACCTGCCAGGTCAGATGCAGGGCTCTCTTGTGGCCTTGGGCACACAATTTCCTCCTGGCTGGCATTTCACAAGCCATGGGGCCCAAAGGGGCAGCAGAGGAGCTGTCACAGTCAGGCATTGGGGACGACATTGCCATGCCATGGCACCTTGGGCATGGGGACATAGGATTCAGCCCTCAGCCTGGAGGTGCCCTACAGTGAGAGGCTTCCTGAAACCTGCCAGCAGGCTCTGCAGAAGGCTTGGGGCTGCTGCCAGCTGCAACCTGCCCAGGAGGAAGAAGGGGAAGAGCTGGGCTCAATTCCCCTGTTTTAACAGAGCTTCTTGTCCTTGTTCCAAATTAAAGCTGCCTTTGTGCTCTTAAATCCACTGTCTTGATAATCCTTCTGTCAGTGGAATAAATGCTTCTTCCATGTCACAAAGTTGGTATTTGAAGGGTAAAATACTCTTTAAATTTTGGGTCACTGAGATCTGGTAGTTACACAGGCACAGACTGGCCAGCAGTCTTAGATGGCTAAGATATTTTGTGAATTCGTTGGGTGACCTTTAATGATAATATTATGTGTTTGTTTTGGTGTTTTTTTCCAAGTACAATTTAGGTTTGAATTAAATCTAGTTTGGTTTTCCAACTTTCATTTGGGATATAATGTTTTGTCCCAGATGCTTTTGTCCTATTTTCAGGACTACAGGCAAAACAAGAAATAAGCACACTTTTCTTGAATGATGTTTGCTTTCTCTTCTACTATATTTAAAGTTGCCATTTTGGTGGGTGGTGAAGGTGAATCAAAGCACCAGTTAACCTTCAGGTCAGACACAGGTACCAGACTTGAGTTGAGGCAAGTCACCCAACTCAGTGTGACCTATTATGTTCCATCTCCATATGTTGCATCCTTGAGAAGTACCATACATATATTCTGCTATTCAGAGCAAGCTAATTAATGAATGAGCTATTAAAAGCACGAGTGCTTATATCACCCCCGGTGGAAAAAGGACCTTATGTACCACTATGTAACATGACATTAAGCTTGACTGAAAATTATCCCTCTCAGTCATAATTAAACATGACTTAGCTCAAATTTAGTATAGCTCTTGAAATGAGCAAGTGATTTTTGTTATTAGGACAATGGAGGGGATGGGGTAGGGTGGCAGGTGATAAATTCTGACCTTAGGAACTGTCCACTCCCGCCCTGCACATTGTTCTCTTTAGAGAGGGAACTACTAAAACTAGAGAGTGGGCAGAAACATTCCTTGTCTACATTTAGGGGAAAAGCCTGCATTAGTGTGTTCAAGGTTAAGGCACAAAGGGAAGGAAAGCATTACTTTCAGCATACAGTAACAACTCCAACTCTAAATGAGAATGTTATTTCAAAAGTACATCTTCTAAAGCACAACTGTTCAACTTCAACCTTTTAAAGCTGTTTCTTGGTTTCTGAAGAGAAAAAGAAGCTAAAGGGTTGGAGCAGAAGGCATTTAGGATGAGAATTAGAGTATGAATTTGAAAGTCCAGAAAATTTTCAGATGCTTTAAAAAATCAAATAAAGACAACCTCTTAAATGTTTCTGAGGCATTAACTTAGATTTCTGGAGGCTTCTAGTTTCACAGAGACATTATTTTATCGCCTCAGTTCTGTGCAGAGAAAATCCGAGCTCATGAGCACTGCGTGGAGATGCCATATGGGAAGCTTTGTAAGCCTCTGGCAAATATCTGTATCAAACATGCACTTGTGTATTGCCTTCTGCATACAAAGCACAAAATGGCAACTAACAGAACCCCCCAGCACCAGCGGGAGGCAACACATTACCTTCTCGAACACTTACAGATGGCAAAATGGGACCCACCTGTGCTCCTTGTAGCCTCATCTCTGAGAATGCAGTGAAAAATGTTACTGCTCTAAGCTGGTGGTTTTTGTCTGTGGTTAACAAGAGAAGGCTCCATGGGAAGGGTGATGAACCCAGCACCTGCCTGGGAAGAATATGATCTAGATCAGGCTCTCAGGCCACCCTACTGCTTGGACAGCCACCCCACAACAGGTAAACATGTATTCTCTGCAAAGACACAGATGCAGGTATTGAATTTATTCGGTAACTGAAGGCTGTGTACATTTTAATGCTTCTGTGAGAAATACACATATGAATCAGCTCAGGCTGGGTGATGGCAGTGCAGCATCCTTCAGTGCATGGGGGGGCCCTCCTTCCAACACCCCTTACTGTCACATGAAATTTCCACATTAATAAGCTTTATCTTGGCAGACCACAGACCTGTCATGGCTCAGAGTGAGGAATCTGGTCTTCAAGGAGCAGTGAGCCGGACGATACCCTTTATGGCATTCACCCAGGGAAGGCACAGGCTGCAAAGCAGAAATGTAAATCATTTCTTCCCAGGCAGACTGTGAAGCAGGGTGACTGTTATCAGGTCCATCCATAATGAAAATGAAAAATGGGCACATCAGTCTTTTCCCTTTTCACGTATATCTTTTGCACTCAGTAGTCTCTCTGAGCCTGAAATATTGAAGCATCTTTATTGAGCATTGATATATCGTACACACCATTAATTCAGCTTCATAATGCCATTACCAAGCAAGCAATTATGACCATCTATGCTGAGCCTCATAGTAGGTAAACATGTGGAAGCAGCCATCATTCAGCCCATAGAGATATTCTGTTCAAAACTATCTCATATTCTGATTATTCAGGTGCCATGTAGAATGCTGTGGATTCCTCCTCAAGCACAGCAGCTTTTAAGTGCTAAATTTTTCTGAGCCATTTTTACAGAGAGGCAGTTGCAATACTGCAACTATTCCTTGTACAGTCTCATCAATAACACCAGCCTCCCTCTCAGACACCACTAATAAATGCTGAATTTAGCAGCTGTATGCCCAAGCAAGGAAATCTAACTGCAGGGCTGTTTATTGCCTGGAGCATCCACTGATAATAAAAGAGATACAGTCTTTATGAAGATATTACATGCAAGCTAGATTATGCATACATAGCTTAATTTAGCTCCCTTATGCTGAGGCATTATGATGCATTTGTTAATTACATGATCACATACGGTGTTTTCCACATTCAACCCCTGCTTCAGTTGTTGCATAGGATGCTCTGTGATGGGCAGCTGCTCAGCAGTCCTCTTTTCCCAGCTCTTCCATGCAGGGGTCCTGTGTCACTCTGACTAAGCACCGAGCTGCGTGAAATGGAGGTAATCAGTTTTTCCTCGTGTGTTCCTCTGAAGCATGAATTGCTGGGAAATCGGACTTCTTCACTTCTTCACAAATATCAGCACAGTTATCTTTAGAGCTCCTCTGTGATAAAATGCAAAAGGGATTATCCCATTTCAGATTGCATGGCTGAAGCTCATGCAATTCTTGTATCTACTGCAATATTTGCCTGAATTTGACCCCCAACATTGCCTGAAGTTATTCAGTCTCACTTCAGCAATCCCAGGCTGAGAGGTAAAAAATGGACATTTGATTTACAAGTGAAATGTGTGAAGCCTCCTTCAGAAAAGCTTTGAAATGCAGCAAACTCTTAACACCCATCCCTGGATGGGCTCCAGACTGTAACTCATAGCTTCCACTGAGTCAACAAAGATCCTCTTCCCAGAAGAAAGCCAAAGCAGGGATGAAGGGTTTTGAGTGGTTTTGTGAAATATCCCAGCAGAAAGGGAAATAGATAGCACATGGACCATCAGCCAGAAGCAAAGACCCTCCCTCTAGGAGGGGAAAATCAGTCCAGATCATGAGCCTGATAAAAGAGGGAGAAAACTGATAAGAGAGCTATGTGACATCAGCTCTGACTGCTCTGCCTGGAGTACATCTGAAGACCAAAGCTGCCTAAGCAAACACAAGTGCACACACAAGGCAAGCTCGTGTCTCAGCTGTGAGCAAGCAGAGTGGTTCTGCCGAGCCTTTTGGATCAGTCCAGTGCTACTGATGTTGATTAAATCCTTTGGCATGTACACCTGCCTGCAAGCCAGGGCTGGCCCAGACTTTATAGCTGTAGTGTTACATTAATGGCTTCAGATGGCAGGTCATGCCACTGATTTCAGCAAGGCTGTGTGGGCTGCTGCCATAGGTGGAAGTGATCCTTCCTCCTTCTGTAACCATAGAGGAGCCATGCAGGAACATTCCACAGGGACCATCAATAGACTGAGACAAATTAAGGCTGGCAAAAGGTATGGCTGTTGACATAATACTATTTGTAGTAAGAAATCTATCAGTTTCAAACAATCTTGACTTCCAAAGTGTATTTTTTATTGGATTTTCCATGCTTTCCACCCTTGCTGAGAAATTTTGTGAATACCAGGCAACATATACAAATACTATGTGAGATGAATGCTCTCAGGTACACAGTGTGATTCTTGGAGTTGTCCTGTGCAGGGCCAGGAGCTGGACTTTGATGATCATGTCGGTCCCTTTCAACCTGGGACATTTTATGATTTATTGTAGACATTTTAAACTGAGCGAAAGAGTCTGAGCACAAAGGGAATGTCTTTTTGCATGATGAACTGTGAAATCCAGTGCCATAGGAACATTCAGGTTACAGAGAGCAGGTATTTATACCAAGAAGCAGAATAAATAAATTTAGAACAGTAAGCTCCTTAAAAGATTGGTGTGGGTGAAGGGAAGCCTGAAACCTCATGCTTCCAGGTTAAGGCACTAGGGATCTGGAAAAAACTGTCCTATAACTCTGTTTTGTAGAATTTTATGTATTTTTGAAGTGTCTGCTGTGCCAAACATGGCAGCTTGATCCACTGTAGAAAAATCTGTGTTTCAACCTGAATAGGATACATCTCCCTTTCTATTATACTCATGTAAAATAGTCTTCATTCTCAATACATGGAGCAATTTGTAATGTCAATGCTGACTGGCAGTGTAAGAACTGACACCACGAAGCATAATAGTAATTGTGGCTTTTATTCCTCCAAAATGGTAGCACCCTCTGCAAATAATCTTTTACATGGTAGCCTGAAGATCTTGGTCAAGGACTGGAAAATGGGGGCTTGATGCCTACTTCAGTATAAGGAAGGTTTAAACCTATTGCTCCTGATTTTTAAGAGACAGTGCTACTCGTTATGGAAAAGACAAGATGAATGGGGAAAGACAAGAGGATGCCTGTTGAAGACAGGGGAAGACAGGTTTATATGTTCCTTCACCTCTGCCAGTTGAAATTGTGCAATTGTAAAAGGAAAAATTAATGGTCTAAGAACAAGATTACAAGCAACAGCCACCCTCTCACCCCAGCAAAGTGGGGATTCTGGGCTATAGGTTGCACCCAGGAGTTGTTTCATTGCACTTTTCCATTAGTTGCTGGAAAAAATTGTTGGGAGGAGGAAAGGACGAAACCTGACAGAACAGGACTTAGATTCAATTCTGGAAAAACAGGTTTTGCCTCCAGTCCAGCAGGGTAACACCCTCACAGTGCCATTCTAGTACAGAGCACTTTTTATCCCTGGCCTGGCATCAAAAGGAGACATTTCCTCTCAATTCACAGGAAAAAGCATCTGTTGCCCTCTCCCAGCTGCACAGGGTTGGCCTCAAATCTCTCTAAGGAAACAACTGCCTCCTGCAAGCAACCTCTTGATGTTTATTAGCTGTGGAGGAGTAGGCACACACCCATTCCCACGGAGCTGGGATGAAACCATCTCTCCTGACTTTGGGCACTGGAAGCACATTTAAACCTGCCAGCTCTGACGGAGGTTTGTGGGCCGAGTCCCAGCACCTGCGCTTCATTTTCCTCCAGAGCGCATGGGGCCAGTCCTATTTCTGGGTCCTTAAAGGTGTCACATATATGTGCTGGAGCCTGTTGTGTTTGGGATACTTCACCTTGTATGAGGCTTGTGCCAACTGAGCAAATCCTGGTGTAAATGCTCCGTCACCATCCCACAGCAGAGGGAAAAGGCTGTTTCTGGCATCTGCAAGGGTCTCCCTCCTGCTGGATACTCTTTCAAGTGCCGTAATTCAAACGACCTTGTGCAGAAAAAATAAGGATCCAGGACATTTTACTTCTTGAACAATCTGGCAGCATTTTAAGGCCTGCTGCCTATTTTCAAGGCATTGTGGCAGCCCAGCCTGGAAGTACCGTGAGCCTCCACTGGCTGCATGGGAAACAAGGCTGCTGAAGATCTGTAGTGAGTCAAATCCCTAAAGCTGTTAAGTTTGTATCACTCAGAGGCTCTTTTCAGCCTAATTCCCAAAGGCTTTTACACAACCACTATTATAGCCTGAGCTCCATTCTCCTTTACATCCTCGCAATTTCGTTGGAGGTCATGGGGTTGTATATTCTATCACATTGATTTACTAAGAGGGAAACACACATACACTACCAAAAAATCGAATGAGTCATATTAAAGCAGGACTATTCCTTACAGTCTCCAGAGCTGTGCTGTTAAACCCTGAAATGGAAGGTTTAACAAAGGCAGGAGGCCATTCTCTCACCATCTCTAACCGCTTCCAATTTGCAGTCGGGTTTTAGTGGTATGAGAGCTGCAGGATTTGGCTATCATTGAACTTCTTTTTAAATGTTACACTCACTCAAAATCTGACAGAGGCAGATTTTTGTCAGGAAGCAGATGAATGAGATTCTAGTGTCTTGGCACTAGACAGATTATTTAGAATTCAGAAGATTAACTGTGAATCTGAATTTTAAAAGCATCATTTAATATTTGGCACATTATTAAAGCAATGTCAATTTCCAATTTTTTTTACACATGTGTGGGTTCAATATAATTACACTTCTGTACAGTGTGTACACATTTTTTGTCTGTATAAATGTGTGAACTCACATGGGACCATTTTGTACAATTCATTTAAAAGCACAATTAACAGTCTCTTACCCTTACTTGTATCCTAAGTAGCAATATCTAGTCCAAAAACACAGTAGTAAGGCAAAAATGTTCCTAGAGCAAGCCAATCTCTTTTGGAAAACAGGAAAACTGTGTAGCTGTTTTATGCACATAAATACTGTTTAAGTGTATAATTACATGTAGGAAATTATTTCAAACACAGAACACAAGAAACATCAAATCAAGCATGATTCAGTATAGGCAGTCCTTCACTGTGCATTTCCAGGAGGGGAAGCTGCCAGTCTTAATCTGACATAGTGGTAGTTTCCAGAAATGAAAGGGAAGGCTGAAAGCAGAATTCGTTTCATGAAACTTTTTCATCTAAAAATAAGGCCTCTTGCACAAGCTGTTCACCTCGACTCCCTCCATGATCTGAGAAGTGAGAGGAGAGATCAAGAAGGAAACTCCAGTAGGTACCTTGTCACATGGTATAACAGGGTTATCGGGAGAGGGTTTTCTCCCAAAGCCACCAATTCCAATCACCAGCTAGAGAAACAGATGATTAAAACCTCTTTTTATTTTTAATGGCTCAAATTATATGAATAAACTCCACACTGTAGTACTTGCCAGAAGCCTCAGAGGAGGAGGGGAGGGGTACCTGTGGAGGGGATCACAGGCACAGCAACTTGGCTCTTGCTAGAGGTGAAATGTCACCATCCTTTCTCTGGTCCACTGGGAATCCTTCTGAACTCCACATTTCAGGGTTTCTCTGGGACAGTACTCTTTAGCAGGATTTCTGTGGCTCATGTTTGAACACCTGCTGTCTGTTGGAGCCCCGTGTTCCTGGAGAAGTTCAGCCAGTTGTCTGCCACAGGTCAGACAGGGAATGGCTGAACAAGGTGCCTTGCCCCACACGGTACCCTCTACCTGAGCTGGTTTCTTGCTCTGCACATCAGCCTTATACAGCCCTAGGTTTCATCACCCCTCAATTATTTACTTGCCCCTTCTGATTTAAGAATATTTTTGATCTTTTTTTCTGTTTTCAATTTTTTTCCCTTTATTCATGAAGATACACTATATGTAGGTTTTTTAATATGTTTCCCTCGGGGTTAAATTAACTATCACCTGTGCCTTATTTGGGAGCTTGTTTGTATTAAATGGGAGCTTTGTTTGTCTTAAATGCTGACAATAGATAAGATGGCAGTAGAACTATTTGACTTCCAAATATATGCTTCTGATTAGATTACTATTACGAACTACCCTAGGTTTAATTTCATTAGTCATTTAAGCATTATGATGACATATTTGTTAAGTTCATTGGTTTAAACAGAAGCCAAATGAACATGTCAGTGAAAATTTCATCCCTTGAAAAGCTGTTCCCAGACTCCTCCTTCCTGGCTATGCTGAGGCTGCTTGCTTAAACAGCCCAGGACAGCACAGCATTGCAAACCCCATGGTACCTGGAAGAGCCTTGTATGAGCGCTTCCCCAAGCACCAAGCTGGCTGCTCTGGGCCAAGGATCTAGGCCTAAGAGAGCACAGATTTGTGCTAGTGCCCATGCACACTCACAAAATAGCCTAATCCCACCAAACAGCCACGATATTTTGTAGTAGCAGGGCCATGCTCTGCCTTACAGAGTGTTCTTGCAGCACTCATGCTTGTGGGTTAGGCCTGTGATGTCCTTTTGAGAGAACTAGAGGATATCTGGCTGAGGATTCATCTTCTTCCTATGGTGTGTTATTTCACTGTGCTTTCTTGAGACATATTTTGAAGAGTTTTTTCCTCCCAAATTACTCTATACATCATCACTGTTGCTCTAGATAGTACAGCAAAAGGAGAGCTAAAACAGTAATATAATATTTCCCTCATTCAATGGAAAACATAAATTCTTGTTTGCTTGTTTTTAAATCAAAGCATAAATCTGAAATTTTATTGGAACATGGCCTCTGCAAAAGGTTTTATGGGTATTTAAGAGAACATGAGCTGAAAAAAAATGTAAGTTTATTACACACTTGGATTAAAATTTTCCAGTTTCCCTGGTAAAAAAGTACAGCTTGTGAAAAACACATTAATATGCTACCTTTCAGATTTTCACACAAGGGTATAAATATCAACACAATAAATTGTGTGAATAAAGACTATTCAGGATGGATAGACAAGGATACTTGAGGTCCAAAATTTTCCTGTATTTTGAATAATCTCTTGTAAATATGAGAATAAAGAGCTCCATGAGCTCACCCCGCTGCGTCAGGCCACCTGTTTGCTGCTGCTTGAAAACGAACTGGATCTCAAGACACTGGGGCATTTCTAGACTGATTTATCTCAAAGCCACTAAAGTCAACAGTGAGAGCTCCGTTTCTGGGCCAGACTTTGATGTTACTGTGCAGACTTGACATAATGAATAGTTTTACGCTGAAGTTTTGCCTTTATTTGTCTTTACTTCAGAAAATTTTCAGGGTTTGTGTCACCTAAAAGATCACTTGCTATTCCTACGTGTTCAGCCATGTATCCATCTATGTGGTTCTGCATTTTTAGCTGACTAACTGGGGCAGAATTATCTCCTGTTTGCTACTGCGTGATGTAGGTCTCAGTTGTGGGTCTGTATTGTTCTACACATATTACCGACTTCTATGTTTTTATTACCTCAAACCCACAATTAAAGCATCTTCATGGCAACATATAGGAAGAATACTAAAATATTTATTAGGAACAGTATCAGATGCTTGGTTAATTAGCATACAATTTCCCATCTGGCAATGTCTGAAATGGATTTGCCACTCTGTCTAAAGAAGAAGAGGACACATCCTCCATCACGGGAGCTCCCACTCACATCAGTAACAATGCATCCAAGGAAACCACTGGCACAGAACTATGTTCTTACACTGTAAATACAACCAACCAACCACCAACCACCCACCCAACCAACCAACCAACCAACCAAGCGCCTCACAGTTTTCCACAATGAGTGGATAAGATGCACGTGGCAAATATTAATATTAATGGTTAGGAAGCAGTATGAACCTTTGGTGAACTCGTGAAAAAATAGACTGAAAAATTGGCAGTGTTGCGGTCTTGTCTGATTCGCATACTTAAGTACTTGTGTCCTCTGCACTTTCTCAGTGAGAATACATAATGTAATCAGAAATAAAATGCAAATTTTTAGCTAAGGAACGTAACTTTAATAAAAGGAGACAGAAGTGACTAGTATGATGTTGTGCTGGGACTAAAAGAAACACCTTTGGTTTACAACACTAATTACAGTGTGATCTGGTTTTTCTATTGTTTTGGGCTTTTGTTTTGTTAATTTAATCTATTCAATATTACTGAAACCAGGTCATATTCAATGTCATTTGCAATCTTCCTAACTGTTCTGGGGAAAACCATGCCATTTGTACATATGGCTGAAGGGGCAAATATTGAGGATGGATCAAAAGGAAATGATGGTGAATATCATCTGTAGAAGCAGAAAACTTGTTCTTTATATACCCATAAATGTTTTAAAGCCTAAATTTAGAAGCACTTATTCTAAAGAGATATGTTGATGTATGCTCTGTTGGATCTTTAAGATACCACAGTTAGAATAATTTATACACACGAACTAAGTTTCCCTTGATTTGTCGTGTTAACCAAAATAGAGATACCCAGGCTTTTGCTCTTAAAAGCTAATTGCTGTAAGTGGATGCCCTTTTATTTAAACTGTCTTCTAGCATTTTGTCTAAAGGTTTGTAGGTAATGAAGAGATCCTTTAGAACTCACTCTGGGACTGTAATATGTTTATTGAAATCAGTATGGGACCCAAAAAAAACTGTACCTGAGGAATCCAAAGTGAAGCTTATAATGTTTGCTAAGTTTTATGCACAGTATTTCCTGATTTAAAAGGGATATTCCTGGTAAAGAACCGGGGGACACTGTCCCCTTTGGCATGCCATTTTTTAGCTTGCTCTTACTGTAGCCGCCACTTTCTGATCTAGCATTCCTTTTACATGAGACATTTCTACTCAAGTTTATGAAAAATGAGGGTGTTCTGGAAAACTCAGCTCTATTTTCATGTTTTAACATAAAGATGCAAATTAGGACCAGTATTAAAACCCTGACAAAATGGACAGAATTGTAAAGCAGAGTTTGTATTGGATGTAAGTAATTTGTTCTGACATTTTGTATAAACATTAGAAATAAATCAGGAGATTAACTATAAATAATGCTTACTGCTGAATAATTTGGATAAAAGATAGTTGCTGTTATGGAACAGCATTTTAGTTAGTGCTTTCAGTGTCAGTTTTGAACTGGATTTTGGAATTTACTAGAGTGCCCTTTCAGGATGTTTGTGTAGAGATTTCTGTGGACAAACTGGGAGGATGAAAGCATTAAGATTGTGCCCAGCTCCTCAAAGAGGAAAATCAGAATTTAGGTTTTGGGTACTCAAGGATCACCTCCTCCAAGCTCAGGAGCAATGCATCATAGCAAAGAGGAAATCAGGCCAAAATGTAAAGAGGCCTGCATGGGTGGACAAGGAGATCCCAGACATACTCAAGCACAAAAAGGAAGTCTACAGGGATGGAAGCAAGGACAGGGGACCTGGCCATAATACAGAGTCATTGTCTATGTGGACAATGATTGAATTCAAAAAGCTAAAAGCTCTTGTAGAATCAAATATGGCTAGGGACATTAAGGCCAACAAGAAAAGCTTCTATAGGTACGTGAGTATTAAAGAATGACCAGGGAAAATATGGTGTGTCTCTGGATGGAAATGGGAGACCTGGTAACCAAGGATATGGAGAAGGCTGACGTAATAAATGATTTTTGCCTCAGATTTCACTGGTAAGTGTTCCAGCCACACTGCCAAGCCACAGGAGGCACAGCCACACTGCCAAGTCACAGGAGGCAAAGGCACTGGGAAAATAAAGAACCACCCACTGTAGGGGCAAATCAGGTTTGAGACCATTTAAGGAACCTGAAGGTGCACAAGTCCATGGGACCTGATGAGATACTTTTGTGTGTCCTAAGGGAACTGGCAGATTAATTGGCTAAGCCATTAATCATCATATTTGAGAACTCTTGGCAGTCTGGTGAAGTTCCCACTGCCAGGAAAAGGGGAAACACAATCCCCAATTTAGAAAGAGAAAAAAGGAGGACCTGAGGAACTATATAACAGTCAGTCTCACCCCTATGCCCAGTAAGATCATAGTGCAAATCCTCCTGAAAACTGTGCTAAGATAAATGAAAAATACAGAAGTGGTTGGTGACAGCCAGCATGGCTTCACTAAGGGCAAATTGTGGTAACATGACTGACAGAGGGTTGAGATTAGGTGATCTTTAAGGGCTCTTCCAATTCAAACCTTTCTACAGCTCTGTGATTTTAACTGTAGACTAGTCTCATGTCACAGACAGCAGATATCTTCTTCCTATAGGAAACGCCTCTGCTCACATTAGGTGTATGCATCTTGGATGGCCAGATGAGATAAGCTCTAGTCTCCAATGGCATTTCTAATGAGACCTCCATGGGCTCTCATGGGAATCATGACAGTTCCCTAAATTACAAACCTGAGATGCAGTGATGTAACTGGAAATGAATTCCCCTTCTGTGGTTTAGGGCCTACGGAAGTCATTCTCCATGATACTTCTGCCTGAAATGTACTAAATTTTTTATAAACTGTATTTATGACAAGCAAGATAAGACGTTAAGAATGGGAAAAGTGAAAGGGAATAAATTGTGATACTCATGTGAGATGGGGAAGAGGAGAAGCTGATTCAAATGTCAATTTTCTAAAATAATTTTTACTTATTTAATTACAGAAGAACTTACAGGTTTGGGTCAATACAAATGGATGTTCTCACAGCATAAGGGCAGTCAGTCCATTGCTGAAGCACCAGTAGCTCTCTGTGGTGCATGTTGCAACGAATGTGCTCTGTTGGTTTGGTTCCATACATTTATCCTCAATACAAGAGCTTCTGGATGGACATGGCATCAGAGCAGCCCTCAGCCTTGCAGTTGTCTCAGCCAGCACTGGGGAGATGCCAACTCAATAGTCAAATAAAACGTATTGGACACTTACCATAGAAAACATCACATTTCCTCTGTAATTTTCTTCCATTCCATCACTTACAAAAACCTCCAGAAAGACTCTTGCATTTCTGCAGCCTTTTTTTATTTTAACACCAAAGAGGGGTTTTATCTGACTAAGGACCTTTCTTGCCCAGGGTGAATCCTGACCACAAAGAGCAGTGGTACACATGTTCTTGGTAGTCTGTCCTGACTATGTAGTATGTCTCCTGGATCACAGAAAATGAGCTAACTGCTTTACTGGATCATGGAGCAAAAGGACTCTTCCCTTAAAATGAGTGTTTGGGAATCAGCATTATTTCCTGGAAAAAATCAGTTCTACTTTAGCCACTATCTTACCGCTAAAATCTATTAGAGATAGGTAAATATAGCTAAAACATTAATGGCAAAGTAAATACGTTTTGTTTTGTAATCAGACAAGAATTACATAATAATCACAGAGCAATTACATTAAAATGATTATAGTTCCATGTTACCTACAACTACTGATTGATATACTCTGGTTAGCACCACATGACACTGTTACTACAGCATAAACTCAGCTGAGTGTATCCCAGGTCTAAAAATACACTAGCTGATCAAAAAGTAACTCAGTCATAGACGCAACCCCCAACTTGTACAACTGATGTGCTCAGGGATGTACAGGCAAAGTCTAGTTATAATAATCACCACAATTTAGGAGTAACTTGAAACCACTGCATGTTGTAGTCTTAAAATGAGGTTTTATGATGTTAAAAGATGCAGAAATCTTTATAGTTATAGCTAATTCATGGCTAGAATACAAAATGCTAGTATGAGTAGTAATTTCCACATTTTCAGAAAAAATTCTTGAAATCAGTATAAGTTCTTTGAGCAATCTATATAGGTTTGAAAATTCAGGATTGAAAACCTGCCTAAGCACAAAGTGTATATATATAATTTGTATTTACATTTTTTCCATGTCATGCCATGGTTTCAGAAGAGGAGAACAAAAGCCAAGGAGAATAGTAGCAGATTTTCTGAGGAGTTCCAAGGCCTGAAAAAAATACCAAAACAATAAAGTAACCATAGAAGTACCATGTGTGATCTACTGAGTCTCTCAACTCATTGTGCAATGATTTTGCCTTCCAGCCTAAACTTTTGCTTGAACCATAGCATATTGTTTTATGATACATTCTTTCATGTTTTAAAAGCTGCAAATGAAGGATCAATAATTATTTATCCTCTTTGTTGAAAAGGAAGAGTTTTTCTAGACTAAGATTGTCTGGCTCTGGTTTCTAACCACTGAATCGTGCATCTTTTTCTATCAGAAAAAGCATTTAAATTCCGTTACACTGTAATAAAATAACCTCTTATCATTTTATTGGGTAAGACAAATAGACTAAAACTTTAGACATTTTTACCAGAAGATGCTTATCAAATTTGAGCATTCTTCCCCAGCTTTTCTATTTCCCTTATATATCAGTATAACGCCCCTGATCTCCACACCTGCAGCATCCCTGCACCCCCTGGGCACTGGGATAACCAGTGCCTTGCCCTCAGTTATCCTGCTCTTTGCTTCAGGTGCTGAGCCTGGCTGGCCCCTGCCACTGGGACACAGTGGCAGGAGGGAAAAAGCAGAAGGTGGAAACAGACTGGCCACCTGAGAAACAGAAGGGGCAGCTCCATTGGTGCCCACAGTCAGTTTTGTATTTTAAAATAACAAGCATTAGGTACAACAAACCAGTGGTATTTCCTTATTCCTTCTTGGGTGTGATGGAAATTATTTGCCCTTTCAGCCATTATGTTATTTTTTCTTATATTTTACAGCTACTAAAACCTTCTAAAAGCCACTGCTTCCTCTGATAGTCTCTGTTCTCCTTTATAAATGGGATTTATTTTCTCCTGAAAAATGACCTTACATGTGGTTGTGTTGAAACATGCATTCAAATGAAAGCCCCTTTCCAAGTGACCCTGACCTATGCCCATCATGTCTTCTCTCTTCATTATTTTCTTTTTGCTACAAATTCTATCAGCAATGATTTAATATTTTCTTCAAGATGGTTGAATGGGATGAAAGCAGCTCCCTGTAGGCTTGTGCTCAAAAAAACCCCTAGCCATTGCAAATACCTTACTCAGATCTACCAACTGAGCAATCCTTGATCTCTTTAAAATGAGTCTGTATTGATTTTCTTGTACAGCTAATTTTTCTGAGAATGGTATGAAGGACTAGCTCTAATGACTTTTAAGAGTTGGGCAACTGAATCAAATGTGTAATGTCACAAAACTTTTGAGGTAGATTATAAAAATTTAAAAAAAAACCAACAATATTGATTGAACGACTTGTTCTTTCGACTCCTTGCTGATTTTTTCTCAGCCAGCCTTTCCTGGATTTTATTAGAGACCAATGTCAAGCTAAGCTTGTTTGTAACCTTGAAGGTCAGATTTTTTTTATATTTGTAGGATTTATTAGCATTAATAATTCAGAGGGTTTCTTGACCACCATTGTTATCTTTTATAGATGCATCTTACCTAGTTTTGCAAAGTAAGAATTGTCTAAACAGGATGTGGGGAAGGTGTTCTCTCTGCTGTGCCAGTCCCTAGTGGCTGACTGGCTGTTGGTAGCTCAGCTTCTCAGCACCTGGGGGAAACCCTGCTTGAGTATTTCTGCCTTTTATACTTTGTCTAATAGCAGGTCCAAGCTGTTAATGGGATTTAATTCCATTTGCTCATGATGTATTTTAGTAATTCCTCCTGGTTAACTTTACCCTGGATGACCAGTGGTGGTCATCTTCTAGCCTTAGTAATAAAATAATTACTTGTATTTCTACATTTCTTTATTTCTGCCCATTACTATCAGGGTCATTTTGGGTTTAGTAGTATTTCTATCTCCCTTTCATCATTTAATGAAGGGAGGCATTTCTCCTCTGAAGAACTGAGGTGTCTTTGCACAGACATGGGTGATTAGGAGTTGCTGCTCTACTTTCAGCAGAATTTGCTCTCTCTCAACTTGAAATAGAAAGAATATCCACCAGAGTACAGAACTGGCCTCCCTAAGATGGTGTATTTTTGGGTTCATTGGCTGTGGTCAGCTCTGTCCCTGTGGTTCCAGTGTTGAGTTTCCTCAAGGCTTTGCAGCAGAACAGACAGACTGAATGTGATGTGGAGCTGCTGCTGCCAAAGGAGAAGCAGAAGTGGGAAAAGATCTGGAATGATTTCCTGCAGAACCTGGCTCCTTCCTCCAGCCCCAAATGAAAGGGGAGAAGAGACTTTCAGGTGGTACCAACCTAACAGCTGCTCTTCTGCCAGCCTCCTCATCCCCTTAGCCCAAAGCAGGCAGTTCCTGTGTGTTTGGAGACCCTTCACCACTGTGGCACGGGGAGCCAATCTGCCTGTGGCAGCCTGCTGTCCTGACCCACCAGGGCCACAGCACGTGTTACCCTGCACTGTGTCTGGGATGGCTGGCTACCGTGGGCTACGGCAGCATAGTCACATTGGTTTGGATCTCTGCTTGGTGTGAAAATTCATCCAAGAAGGACAAATGCCAACAGGAAAAGCCAAACTTACTTGAGTGCTACCGCACATACGTTCATTGTTTATCACTACCCTGAAGCTGGTGTCAACAGACTCTCTCCTGCTTGCTTTAGCTTGATTTTTTTTTCAGCTTTAGGAAAGTGGTGTTCTCAAAGAAACAAGTGTATGGACTGCTGGTGAACACTGCAGTAATAGCCTATAGCAAGTAAATGATCATAACCCCTTCCATTTACACTGACTGGCATGGTTCTTTTCACATGTAATGTGTTTTTATCTCCAAGTCCTGTATGTTTTCATAGACAAATCAGTAATATTACTGATTTCACTCTCTGGAAAGAGACTATTTGTCTCACAGGTTAAGGGGAAGAGATTTTGGTACTGTGCAAGCACTAGTTGTTGCTGATAGTTTGTGGTATATTGTAGCGTATGATGGTTTTGTACAGGAAAAGCCAGAAAATGACATTTGAAAGGACACTTGCATAATCATTGGTGGCTGATAGACTGGCAGAGGATATCTCAAACAAAAATATTAATTCTATTAAGTAGTGTGCAATTTAATACATTTGACTTTATAAGACAGAGTCTAGTTGATATTTTAATTCATCCCTTGGATATTATAAATGTATAGAAATATTAGTAGTTTCCAAAAAGAAAAAAAAGCCCTGAAAAGACATTGCAGTTTAGTCTTAGTGACACAGGTCTTAGCACAGTCTAATTTTTTCAGTTTCTTAGCTGGACCCTGAGGGCTGGTGGCAAGCTTACCCTGGGGACAAGGGGACACAGAGCCCTACCATATGCACTGTAGGGTGCAGTGAATGATAAATGCCACATAGCAAAGGGCAGGATGAGCCACAGGCTGTTCTCCCACCATTGCTGCTCTTATGGAAAAGGGATCAAATACAGAGGAGCAGCAAACCCTTCATATTAGGCATGGGGCAGTACAGCTCGTATGCAAGATAGAAAACTAAGAGGTTTTTTCCTGAAGTTTATTTGTAGTTACCATTGGGATCAACTTAGGACTTAATTGATGCTTGTAACTGGAGATATTATCCAGGAAATTTTAGCTAAACTGAATTTAGTTCTGAGTTTACCAAAGCTATGGGCACAAGGTAGCATGCACAGATTAGGGATGGCAGAAGCTTGCACAATTACAAGATCTTAAACCAATACATAATGCCTCAGCTCTGCTTTCCCTCAGATGCCTCAAGGGCCACTAAGGAGTTACCAAAATTACATGAATTGAGGTAATTCAAAGAAATTTGCTTTAAAATGCCATAACTTAAAGAAGGCAGTTTTATTGCCAATGAAAATCATATGAGCAACCAACATGCACATTTATGCAAAAATCAGCCAGTTGGGTTTACAACAAAGCAGAGTAAACTGAATCCAGACCAAAAGGGATTTGTTAGCAGCTTTAGATTTTGTTTAAATTTCCCCATAGGACATCTGAACCATATGTGGAAATAAAATCCATGCATAAAACTGCATATTCCTGTGCAGTTTATTAGATACTTGACATCTCAATCAACATACTAATGTACTTCCTGAGACAACTCTTAAGCATCTGCAAACGTTTCCTTTTGATTGCTTTTTCCTCTTCCTGTGAAAAAAATCCTCCTCTTCTGACTGTTCTTCTCATGAGCTTGTAACCTTCCCTGCCTGTTCCTGTCTCAGTGCTGGCCAAACTCAGTTCTATCTTTCTAGAAATGTGGTGACTCAGAAATTTGTCTCCTGATGTCCTCAGGCTGGGAGTGTCCAGCTTCTCAGGACGGTCTCCTTTGGCTTCGAACTCTGAGATTTAAAAGATAGACCTTGCTATATATACAAAAAGTGTTTTAGAACATTTTCATGTCTTTATGCTGAGGTTGGGTTTTTTTGTTTTGGTCAGAATTGTGGAACAGCAACAAAAAAAGTCTACAATCTGACTTGAGGTGTCTCTGGTACATAAATGTTAATAAATTAGGTAGAGCGTCTGTTCTTCATTCCCCGGAGGGAAGTGTCAAGCCCTGGGCTGTACTTCTGTGGCAGAAGTTGCTTCCCCACTTCCTCCTGGGCAGTGACTACATCTATTCTGTCTTCTGGAAACAGATCCTGGCCTGTGTATCACACAAACTGTGCTTGGGGGCTGTCCAGGAAAGAACCACTTGGCATGGGTCAAATCCATGCTGGGTAATGTGTTACTCCATCTTCTCAGTTAAACAGCGGGATGATCACAGGCCAAAGCTCTGTCTGCCACCCTGGTTCGTTTGCTAGAATAGGCATAGCCCCCAGATCCCATCAGTAGGCATTCCCAGGAAGCTATTCAGAGCATCTTGCCTCAACAGCTTGCTGGAGGAGCTGTTGGAGGAGGATAGAGAGATGTAGTATTTATAGGGAGAATAAAAGCCTAGCCCTGTGAGGGAGTGGCACTGCTCCTCCAGCTCACCTGCCCTGGAGTTTGCAGAGGAGCAGGCAGGAATCTGGTACAGCATGATAAAGGTTTTACTGCCTCTCTTTTGGGGTGGTGGTGCACATGATCACCATGATAACAGATATCCAAAAACCCCCTTTGTATTATGCCATCATATTTTCCTTATATATTTTCCTCCCTCTCTACCCTTGCTCTCTCTTTCCCTCCATCTGTCTCTAGACATCTCTTACAAGGGCTGGAGCAGCACTGATTCTGAATACTGACAGTTCCCAAGAATGCAGAATATCAGGAATTTGCTCGGACCCATTGGTAAAATACATCTTCTCCCTGCCAAGGTAGCCACACACTAACAAGAGGATGACAAAGCAAGCTATTCAGAAGAATCTCCTAAATGCAAAAATGCTATTCATTTGCCCTCATTGGAGCTCAGAAAGGCTCCACAAGTTGTGCAAACACTAATGAGCAGTAATGAAGACTGCTGTCCCCAGAGAGCTCAGATCCTCAAGTCTAAGCAAATGCCATTCCTACCAGTACAGTGAAGACAATCAAAACATCACAACCACAACCAAACACAGAGTGAGACGATTGGGCTAGGGCACCTAAATCCATCTGCTCTTCAGCTTTCACCTAGCTTTGGCTCTTTTCTCTTTCCAGGGTCACTCTGCTCATCAGGGCCATGCACTTTGATGCTTCTGTCTGCCCCTGGAGCTTGGAGACAGAACCTTTGTTCTGCTGCTCCACCACAGCCCCTTATGAGACCCTGGACCCCTGACCTCCAAGTGCTCTGAGCCAAAAGGGTCCTTCAAGACACAAGAGTTGCTCAGGCTCACCTGAGCAGCAACTGAGCTATACCAAAGCAGCAACTTTGGTGTATTGGTCCAGAGGCAGAATGTAATGTGAGGATAGAGCAAAAGTTACTTGCAACTTTATGCAGCATGGGAAAGATCCAGTTTCCCATAAAATACGTGTGTATGTCAGCAGTATTTTTCTGCACTCTT